>NC_143197.1:10702500-11302500 GCF_051530095.1 Phoenix dactylifera
TGAAGCATGAATAAAAGAAACTGCATTTCTAATTTTTGAAATCACATCTTGAATCATGCCCATGCCAGCTTGAACAGAAAGATTTAAGATACGACATGCACATCTAATATGCAATAAATTTCCATCTAACATGGGATGCAATGAGTCTTTTAATAATGCAACAGCAGAATTATTATTAGATGCATTATCAAAAGTAATAGACATAATTTTATCATTAATATTATATGAACATGCAGTTTGATAAATGATATTTGAAATTTGTTGCCCAGAATGTAGAAAATCAAAAGCACGAAAAGCAAGAATACGTTTATTTAATTGCCAATCATTATCAATATAATGAGTAGTAATGGCAATAAAACAATTACTACCTACAGATGCTGACCAAATATCAGAAGTTAATGAAATTTTTACATTTAAAGTAGAAAGTGTTTCAATTAAACTTTGTTTCATTGCTAAAAAGTTAGTCATAGCTACTCTTCTAAATGTACGCCTACTAGTTCTTTTGTAAGCAGGTTGTAGGTTTAATTGAACATATTCTTCAAAATTAAAAGATTCACATAAACTAAAAGGTAATTCATCCTTAACTATCCATTTTACAAGTGCTTTTCTTTGATTTTCATGATTATATGTAAAATTACCTACAAGTAATCCCCCTTGTATATTAAGGGTACTTTGAGTTTGAGCATGAGAATCATGCATCCTATGACTCTCTTGATGTCTTTTTAAATGCCCTGTTCCCCCACTACTACTACAACTATAAAGTTTGGCACATTTTTTACATTTAGCTTTCCAGACTCCATCAACCATAACTTGATCAAATTCATTCCATACAGCACTAGTCCTCTTACGAGAAGAGGTTTGATCTTCACTCGGTTCACTAGTTCTAGAGGAACTAGGAACATGGGGTTGGGGATTAGTTTCTTCTCCCTCAGAAACAGGAGGAATGTCAAACTGACTTTCCTCAAAAGATGACATATCTAAATTGATGAATTCAAAAAATAAAAACTAACCACAAGGAGGATTGGAGGAATTGAGTAGAGGGTCGGAGGGCAGAGGCAGAGCCGCAGAGCCGAGATTCTGAGCTTCCTCTTGTGCTCTCAACAGGAGTGACCTTCTCTTCTCAACAGGAACCTCCTCTTGTGTAGCACTTGAACACTTGCTAAATGCAAATTAAAAATTAAATTGCTAGAAGAGCACTTTAGAAGAGAGAAATAATAGTAGTAGAGAAGGAGAGAATAGTTGGTTTGGTGTGGTGAGAATGAGGGAGGAAAGGGCTATTTATAGAAGCCCAAAATTTTTTTTTCCAAAATACCCCTCAATTCAGCCGTTATTGGACTGTTGGGAGGGGTAAAAATGTCATTTTTCCAAAATAGCCGTTGGAAACGGCTATTTTCCTCCCCCCTCTCCAGACGGGCCGTGCCTGGCACGGCCCGTGTGCGCCCGTTACGGGTCGTGCCTGGCACGGCCCGTGACGTGCCGTGCCCGGCCCGGCCCGCCAATAGACGGGCCTGGGGCCGGGCCGGGCTTCCTTTTGCGCCCGAGACAGGCCGTGCCGGCACGGCCCGCTTCATAAGCGGGCCGGGCCAGGCACGGCCCGTTTAGACCTTGGGCCCGGTGGGCCTGGGCCGGGCCGGCCCAGCACGGCCCGATGCCCAACTCTACTAAAGTGATAGTGCAGGTGCTTGTTAGAGAACAAGGGTACTGAGCGTGACCAAGACAAGAAGTTACTTAGATATCTATCCACTCGTCAGTGACTTGCTTGATGTTGCAGTAGTGTGATTGGTCCTTTGACCTGCGGTGCTTCGGCTACTCACAGTGAGGTTATTGTAGTTTGACTGCACATATACATGGTCTCTAGATATATGGGTCCATGCAGTGTAGATTGGCTGCAGTAAGTTCACTGTAGGAGTAGGGTATGCACCTACAAAAAATCTATCGACCTTGATAGATAAGGAGAGATCCTATGTGATTTATAAGACTGAGTTCGTAAGACCTCGGCCGGGGCAGATTATACAGTGGAGAAAGAGTTTTCCACTCGCGAGCTTAAGTCGAATAAATCTTGACATATGACAGACAATGGGGTTTGACGAGTTGTCCATGACCTCCGTACTATAGGGATCTACGATAGAAGGACTGTATCACATGATAACTGCACCTAGAGGTTCATCATTTCATTCTGCGGGGTAGCCACTATATACTGCTAGATGTCACTGATGGATTGTGAGACTCATAGGGAATATCTTGATGATCGATAAACGCTAATGAGTTGAGCTGGAACTGTTCCAACCCATTCAAAGGAGTTTTCAATGATATTGTGATAGAGATCGCAATATATCTCAATACCAGTCAGAATAGAACATATGGGGTCACACACACTAGAGGTATTGACCGATCCGATGGTTGAAAAGTGATTATGAATCACAAGTAATCAATTCGATTGATAATCAGTTGAAAAAGAAACTATGGAAATTGATTAAGTGGACTTAAACACGAATCCTACTTGGAGTACGATTCCTGGAGTCCTAATTGGATTAGGACTGGGAGTCCTACTTAGAGTAGGATTCCTACAATCCTAATTGAATTAAGATTTTTGAAATCAACATGGATTCCTACTTATAGTAGGATTCCTAGAAGTCTTAATTAGATTAGGACTTCGGAATCAATTTAGAGTCCTAATTGGATTAGAACTAAAATTAAATAAGTCCTAATTGGATTAGGGTTTCTTAAGTCCTAATTAATTATTAATCTAATGAATCAAGATGACTCCTGATTAGATTAGGATTGAAGGGTTCATTTGAGTCATGATTCATTGAGTTCTAATTAGATTAGGACATTGCATGGATCAAACCCAAAATTGGTTCACCCTTAGACTAAGCCTAATTAGATTAAGGCTTAGCCACATTAGGGCATCCTAATCCTCCTTAGAGGAGGATTAGAGTTAACCATGATGGAGGGGCGTGCGCCCCTCCTCTTTTTCTCTCTTGGTGCGGCAACACAAGAGAGGCCGGCGCCCCTCTTGGAAAAAGATCAAGGGCTCCTAATTTGTAGGAGCCCTATATACCTTTAAAAGGAGATGTTATGGGCGGCACCTAGGGCATGAGAAATCCTCTTCTTCCGGCCGTGGCCTCCTCCTTCTCCTTGGTCTTCAGCCGCAAGCAAAAGAAGAAAAAGAAAGGCCTTGGCGGCCCTCCTTTCCTCCCTATCTTGAGTTCCAACGCAAGCAAGGGAAAAGGCTGCAAGCAGGCTTTGGCTCTTCATCTAGATTCCTCCTTCATCTTCCTCCTCCCAAGCATAATCAAGAGTTGATTCAAAGGGAGGAAATCAGCCATCTAAAGTAGTCTCTGCAAGGGAGCTAGCACCTCGGGGAGACAAGGAAGCTTTGATCAGTTCTCTATTTCGTGTGGATACCCGTAGAGGCCGAACACGTGAACGGCTTCAAGCGAACCTTCATCCTAAACCACGAACTTCAGTTTGCGGTGATCATCTACCCGCATAAGGTGAAGATCTGATCTTTCTAATGTTTTAAAAGTTTTTAATCCTTATCTGTCTACGAATGGTTTTTGAATAACATTCATGAGATGAACGATTAATCCCGCGCATGCCACTTCCGCTGCATCTGAAATTTTTTTTTTAATTTCTGCGGCATGGGCGGGTTCTAACATGAACAAGGTATAGTTTTGGGTCATGTTGTTTCATCTAGGGGAATTGAGGTAGATAGAGCTAAAGTTGATATTATTCAATCTTTACCTTCTCCCACTTGTGTGTGGGAAGTTCGTTCTTTTCATGGACATGCAGGCTACAGTTGACAGCTATTCAGCTATTTCTCAGTGATACGTCGAGGCCTCCGGGGCTTTAGGCAACCGCCTCGAGGTCGAGGGAGTCGTAGCGGCGGAGCTCCTTTCCGGAGGACGAGCCATCCCGGGCGGCGTCGGCGGGCCCAACTGCTCGGCGCTTAGCTCCTTTACTTCGCTATCGCCCATCACGGATCTCTCTTCGACTCTCTTGGAGGCAACGAGGGATGGATTTATAGGAATCAATGGCGGCAAGGTGGGGTTAGCGGCGGATACGCAGGCGGTGACGGGTAGGGGTATTTTGGGGGGAGCGTGGGAACGCGCCTTGTCCGCCGCGTCCATGCAAATAGAAGTCTTTTTTTTTCTTTTTATAAATTCAACACGGAAATATTAGCTAAAGAAGCATGATTTCCCAACAAGGGCAGCCATTGGTTGGACCTATTTTCTTTTTTCTTTTTTCTTTTGGGTAGCATCAGGTTTTTTAGCAGGTGGGGACGGGTAGGGGTATTTTGGGGGGAGAGAGGAAAGTTCGAGGTAAGCTGGAGCCGGGATCCGCGAGTATCTCGGCGATTGCGAAAGCGTGGGAACGCGCTCTGTCCGCCGCGTTTTATAAATAGAAGTGTGAGCAGTTTGAATGATATGATCCTATTTCTATCAAAAACACCATTCTCTAGTGGTTCTCAACACAAGATATACGTAAGTATTCACCACCAGAATCAGAGGGAAATATTTTGATGGCCTGTGAAAATTGAGTAGTGACCATGGGGGAGAATTTGAAGATAACCTACAAAATATCATGCATAAAATGAAGCTGGCAGATCCAAGTATATCTTGAATAGTCATCTATGAATAACACATAATATTTGAAGCTTCTTTTATAAAAGCAATAGAAGCAAGTCCCCAAATATCAGTGTATCAAATCATAAGGAGACATGGTAACATGTTCCCTTTTATTGAATGGAAGAGCATGATGCTTGGGTAATCGACAGCTAACATACGAGGGAACATGTAAAAAGTGAACCGAGCAGTATAATTTGACTAGAAACATTGAGTTTATCCATAAAAAATTGTCTTCTGGCTTAATGGACTATTGCAATAAAAAAATTAAATTATAAGTAAAAATAATATTTTTTATTTGCATCGATATTTATCAAATCAAAGGTTACCTTTTTAGATTGTTATAGAGACTTGAATTTAAAAGTGTTATAAATAACTAGATGATAATAAATAACGGCTGCTTCTTTAAAATATTCAAGTGTCGTGGCAAGATAATAATTTATATTAGATAAATTGTAATACACTTTAACTATAATACACCTTGTCACATGATAATAGTTGTCATTCTTCACACCAGAAATCTTTGGCTATAGAAACCTAGGAATAGCACTACCAAGCATACAACACCTAGGTTTCTAACAGCAATGACTTAAGCCCACTGACATTTTCTTTTAGCCCCACTCATCACCCTCCAAGCACCGACAAAGGCACAGACAAAGATATCCCTGAAAGTTGGGATGTTTTACGTTTGTCGGGTACCCCCATCATCTAGTTATCTTAAGATAAATTTTGATGGTAACGTGACGGAGGATGGCGCCTTTGAAGGCGTGGGTTTTGTGATCATGGACCATGAGGGTAGTTTTATCGCTGCTGGAGGGCGGAGCATACTGGCTGTACGGCTGTGGGAGCAGAGTTGCGGGCTGCCTAGGAGAGCGTTTTGTATGCGAGACGGGTGCTGAGGGCTGACAGGTTTGTCCTCGAGGGCGATTGTTCCACGGTAATTTACTGGATACGAGGAGTGGACACGTATAGGGATGGCAATCCTCTGATACGGGACACTCGTAGTTTGGTACGGAAGCTGACTTCCTGTCAGATTGTTTATGTATATCGAGAGGCGAACAGTGCAGCAAACTGGATCGCCTCTTGTGTTGCTCGGCATACTGGGAAGATCTTCTGGTCTAGTTTAGATTGCATTCCACATGCTTTATTTTGTTTACTTTCTTTTGATATGTCTGGTTGTATTCACGTTCGAGGTATATGAAATAAAATACCGTTTTGACCAAAAAAAAAAAAAAAAAAGTTGGGATGTTGACAAGCCTATCTTGCCATCGTCTACATTGAGACACCTTTTTGAAATTTCTCAAGCTCGATGCTTGGCGGCTTATCATGTTTATTGATGCAAATAAAGGATACGGGGATAAATGACAACATGGTCTACTGGCATTGGCGTCGCACGTTGAGAAACGTTGATTTATTTTATTTAGAAAAAGGCTAACTCACATCAGGATACAAAGCTCATGTAGTTGCACATTGAAGATATAGAAATCCTTAAATCACTTATGAGATTTTTCAATTTATTAAATAGTTTAATGGGTTTACTTACATACTTTTTCTTTTTGCAATTTTTTTTGTAAATAGTTTCTGTAAACCCTTTTTTTTTCTTCCTGTGAAGGCCGAGTGGCTTTGCCTCCCTTTTCATTAGAGGGGAAAAAAAAGACATGCTAGCCCACTATCTATGGTGCAAAGCACTTATTAATTTCACTTATTGTAGGATCATGTTTTATTAAATAAGTTGGTAGAACTTATCTATTAGATATTGGAAAATGCACCTGATAGGAACTCCAATTCCCCAATGGAACACCCTTTTGCGCAATATCTGGGACAATTTTTGGAAATTTTAGGCATCGGCAAAGCATGGACTTATGTTGGGACATTATATCTTAAAATGTGATTTAATATAGTTTACAATTGTTAACAAGGTTGCTTGGCACCTCATTTTTAAGAGCTGTTCTTGAGGCTTAGATTTCAAATCCTGAATAGTACTAAAAAGTGACTTAGTATTCTTAGATTAGGATATATAATGACATGCCATTATATAATTCAGCATGCCTCACCGTAAGCGTAGAGGTTGTGGTCCATGCTTAAGTTCAAGGGGAACCCAAGTTGCATCAAATGTTACTGTTTATCAAGCCAAGAACTCAAAGAAGTTGAGAATCAAGAAAAAAGAAACAAAAGAAAATTACAAGACTCAAATAATTCAAAACTCCACAAAATAAGCGAAAACAAATCGACACAAAGGAATAGAAACAGATTCTCAAAAATTCTGCATCAAATTGCTGGAAGCAAATTTTGGAAAATTTTGACACCTAGTTGAAACGTCGAACCGTCGTACTGCGTGCTCGAAATTGAGTCAAATAAGTGGTTCAATGGCCAATCCAAGAAGGAATCTGATTGATTCTAGCATGAAGCACATGATCCAAATACTTAGTTCATTCAATTGGCTCCCTGCAAGTTGCAGCCATCTACAGCTTAACATCCTTGACCATCTGATAAGTTAAGACTTATTTTGAGCTCGTTCCCGTGAACTGTTTTGCCACTCTTCTCCATGTCACTTGCCATCGGCAAAGCATGAGCAGTGTGAGAAAGTTCAAAAAGAGAAAAAGTTTAGTCTAGACATCACAAGATACTTAAGCTGTTGCAGGGATATGAGAAAGTCCTCCCATGCTGCACCAGAAAATGGGATGCATCTAAAATGATTGTTAAACATTGGCTATGATTTGAGTGCTTTTTGCTATGTATGTCCTGTTCATTGTATCTTATAGCTTACAATTTTTGAGGAATCTTATATCCTGTTCATTGTATCTTATAGCTTACAATTTTTGAGGAATCTTTTTGGTGAGTCACATTCATTATCCAATTCTTGAGTCAATTCAACCACCATTTAAAAACCGAGTGGACATCGCAGAATTAGACTTAGGCCCTGTTTGGGGGAGCTGTTGGCAGTAGAGCTGTTGGAAGTAGAGCTGTCTGAAGTAGAGCTGTTATAAAAAGCTGTTTGCTGTTTGGTAACTACATTCGTAAAGTGCTGTAGTACTTTGTTTTATGTTTGGTAAACAAACTGAGAAAGTACTTTTATATGACAAAATTACCATAAAGGACATTGCATAGTATTATACAACACAACATAATAAAACATAACATAAATTAATACATAAATATACGATATAGTATAATATTATTGTAATATAAAATAATATTATGTTAATATAGCATAATAGTAATGTAATTATTAGAGTAAATTAATATTTGGTAATATAACATAATATTAAATTATTTAACATAACATATTAATGTATTACGATATAATGTAATATATATTATATTTATAATATAATACAATAATAAAAGTATAAAATATTATAATTATTAGTATAAATTAATTTCTCATAATATAACATAATATTAAATTATTTAAAATAACATATTAATGTATTATAATGTAATGTAATATAATACAATATTTATAGTATAATACAATAATAAAGGTATAAAATATTATAATTAATATTATAAATTAATTTTCCATAATATAACATAATATTAAATTATTTAAAATAACATATTAATGTATTATAATGTAATGTAATATAATACAATATTTATAGTATAATACAATAATAAAGGTATAAAATATTATAATTATTAGTATAAATTAATTTTTCATAATATAACATAATATTAAATTATTTAACATAACATATTAATGTATTATGATATAATATAATATGATATTATATTCATAGTTTAATACAAAAATAAAGGTATAAAATATTATAATTAATATTATAAAATAATTTTCCATAATATACCATAATATTAAATTATTTAAAATAACATATTAATGTATTATAATGTAATGTAATATAATACAATATTTATAGTATAATACAATAATAAAGATATAAAATATTATAATTATTAGTATAAATTAATTTTTCATAATATAACATAATATTAAATTATTTAACATAACATATTAATGTATTATGATATAATATAATATGATATTATATTTATAGTATAATACAAAAATAAAGGTATAAAATATTATAATTATTAGTATAAATTAATTTTCCATAATATAACATAATATTAAATTATTTAACATAACATATTAATGTATTATGATATAATATAATATGATATTATATTTATAGTATAATACAAAAA
Organism: Phoenix dactylifera; assembly: GCF_051530095.1. Lineage (NCBI taxonomy): Eukaryota > Viridiplantae > Streptophyta > Magnoliopsida > Arecales > Arecaceae > Phoenix > Phoenix dactylifera. Next base: position 10,711,299 of record NC_143197.1, read on the forward strand.
TAAAGGTATAAAATATTATAATTATTAGTATAAAATAATTTTTCATAATAATTTTCCATAATTTTTCATAAAATAATTTTCCGCGGTCCAGGGGCTCTTCTTCATGGTCCACGCTCGAGGAGGACCTCAGCGTGGGCCGCGAGGTTGATGATAAAAAAAAACAATAGATTGATTTTGGAAGGTATGGAAAAGGATTAAAATTTTTTTCTTCTAAAATGTGGTTCAAGAGATGCATACAAAAATTGAAAAGAAAAATACCTTTTCTTACGGAAGGGAGTCTGACGGCTTGGGTTCTTGGCTCTAGCAGATTTTTAGATTTATACAGGGATAAACTATGTAATTATGTTATTTTAATATGGGCATTTTTGTCAAAAATATAGCTTTCCGAAAAAGCTGAAACAGCTTCCTCCCAAAAGCTCCAAATTGGAGCTTCCTCCCAAAAGCTGTTTTCAGCTTCCCGCAAAAGCTGAAACAGCTTTTTGAAAAATTTACCAAACACAGTTTTTCATCTGAAAGTACTTTTGGAGGGCCAGAAAGTGCTTTCTGGCCCTCCAAAAGCTCCCCCAAACAGGGCCTTAATTATTTTGAAGTATGTGAGCAAATGAATGGAAATCAGAATATTTTTTTTAATCATGTTCATTCTTCAAAATCGTCAACATGATTAGCACAAAAAAATCATATGTTTGATAAATCTAAGTAAATACCTTGAGAATGAAATAAAACTGATAGTATAAAATATAATATATAATTATCAATATATTAATATTATGACTAATATATTAATATTGTTTAATAATAACAAAATATTGTTATAGAAACAATTTTGTTGCAACAATACGTGTGAATATTATGAATGTTAATAAATTAATATATGAGAGGTCGCTCATAGCTCTAGGGAGGGTGAGATAACTCGTGACCTCCAAAGTACAATGAACAATTTTACTATCACACAAAACTCATCCTATAATAAAATAATATATAATAATAAATATTTTATAATAATATTAGTATCATGAATATTGCAGTAGCAATGTTAACATTGTAGCAATATATCAATCTTCTATTATAATATAAAAATTTAATATAATTAATATAACTATAATGTAGTATTATGTTAATAATATAGCATTTTATATATGATTAATGTTATTATAGTTAAAATAATTAAAAATAGAATTAATGCAATAAATAAAATGACACTCAAAATATAATGAATACAATGATTATATAGTTATAAAATTTAATTTAATAATATACGAGGAATGCGATATATCATATAAATATTAATATTAATAAAATAATAATTTTTGGTATCCAAAATAGATGTTATGATTATACCATGTATAATATTAACAAAATTTAAAATATTAGATAATTTAGAATACTAGCTAACATAATATGTCATCTTTGAAATCAAAATTTAACACCAATTTCCTTATCTACCGCAGCGTGTCTAAGGCACAAATTGGATGCTATCGCTTTTCTTCTTCACTAATATTCCATCCTTGCCAACATTGTATCTTGCGTCATCCTCACATTACCATAATCAGGTCATATCTTCTGCCAACCCCAATACTGCCTACCCCAGCTTCCCCTCTTAATATTTAATAACTTTATTTGTTTTTGGACAAAATTTTGTAAGCTCATATTTGTTATATAGTTTAGGGCTTTGATAAAAGACAACAACAAGAGCTTATGTTTTATATAACTGATAGGTTACCATCTGACCTTTCCAGTGGGGCTTAAGCATCAACATCTAGCATTGCAATTAATCAACCGGCTTGTTGGCATCTCCTCTCACTCTTGCACCTCTCCTCCTAACAGCAATATTTGCCGAGACTTCCTCCTCTTTGTTGCTCATTGTGACCTATCAACATAGTAGCATTGATCTGTTTCCATAGTTGAGCAAAAGTAAGATTAAGGAAATCAATCTATTCTTATTCAACTAGTTAAAACCAACTAAACGAGTCCTAACTATATATTGTTAGACTTTTAAGTTTACCCATTACTAAGCTCTACCCATGATCAAATCTGATACCATGTTTGTCACGACCTGGATCCAGATATGATTTGTCGTGCCCCATATCCGGCCTATGACACGGACGTGCTACTATAGATTGTTGTCCACAATAACACGAAGCTCGTGATAACAATATTCTTTCATGAGGGTCTGACGCCTGGGCCTCCATTCGAGGGTCGCACTATTCTTATGGAAGGTCGTCTGGGATCGGTTTTTGACGAGAGCAATACTTAGCGGACGGGGATTGAGGCTACCCCCTAAGTGCGGGGCATGCGGAGCCGATGAGTCGGTGGACCATGCACTATTTCAGTGCACATAGGCGAGGGCGGTGGGGCTGCTGTAGGAGGGTTGGTCTTAGGGGGACCAGTTCTTACGGATCATCCGTTGGCGGTTAGAGCGACCTGCACAGCATACCCGATATAGCTGGTAAGAAATGCTCGAATCTTTGGCAAGCAGAGCATATCGCCAAGGCTCGTGGCAGAGAACGCCCAGGCGCAGGCGGCAGAGATTAGTCATGTTTTCTTCTTAGAAGGACTTTTGATAGCTCGGAATATCTGGAGTTCCCATTCTGCCTCAGTAGCTTCTCGTACGGTATTTTTCACCTAGGAGCCCCCAACCTCAAGCTTCCTCAAGGTTAATTTTGATGGGTCAGTGCTGGAAGGAGGCATAAAGGGTGGAGCGGGTTTCGTCGTTAGGGATCCGAACTCCAGGATCGTGGCAGCGGAAGGCTGTCAATTATTTAATTGTACAGTTCCTCGTGCGGAGCTGAGAGCTGCCTGGACGGGTCTTCGACACGCTAAGTATGTGCTCTGAGCTAGTTCAGTCATCTTGGAGGGTGACTCCGCTATGGTCATCAGCTAAATCCAAGGAGGTCCAAAGGTCATTACAGCTGACTATCCTTTGATTCGCGATATATGGATGATGATGAGGGACGAAGGGGTGGTCCAGGAGAAGCATGTGTTTAGAGAAGTCAATAGGGCTGCGAATTAGGTGGCCACATACATGGCAACTATGCCAGTAGTACCCTGTGGGCAGGGGATGAGGAGCTGTCTCGGGAGCTCCGTGATATTTTGTTTTCCGATTTTATTAGGTACATCCGTATACGTGTTGTGTAAATCACCCGGTCTAGCAAAAAAAAAAAAAAAAAAAAAAGAAAGAAAGAAAGAAAGAAAGAAGAAGAAGAAGGAGGAGGAGGAGGATGCATAACTTCATGTCCTTTCAATATTTTCTGAAAACCTTTTTTATTCTCCAAAAGATCCAAGTTTTAGGTATTTATCCTAATTCTCCCATATTCTTCTTCCAGTTATTACTCTATCATTAAATATTACTCTGCATTGTTATGCAGGAAAAAAAAAAGGGAGAGAGATATGAATGCGCACCAAGAAATTAAATGCCTCCACATCAAAACTTGAAAGGTTAAAATATCATCCCAACCCCCCTTCCTCGCCGATCCCAACCCCCCCTTTCGCTGCCGTCGCCATCTTGAAGTAGACTCCCTCTCTAATTGCTCTCAACTCTTCCGTCAGTGGTCAGCCGGCCAGCCAGTCTCTCTCCTCGGCTGTTAACGAAGTCCATTGTCTCTCTCTCTCTCTCTTCCCCAAATTCCTCACCATAGATCTCGTTTCGTGGCGCTTCTCCGGAGAAAACCACCACCACTCTCCTTCCAGATCTCCGCCGCCACTGCCGCGTCTTGAAGTGGAATCCCTCTCTAGTCGCTCTCATTTCTCCCGTCGATGGTCGGCCGACCAGCCAGTCTCTCTCCTCGGCTGTTAAAGAGGTTCGTTCTCTCTCTCTCTCTCTTCTCCAAAATCGTCGCCATAGATCTCGTTTCGTGGCGCTTCTTCGGAGAAAACCACCACCACTCTCCTCCTAGATTTCCGAAAGCATCCGCCAAAATGTGAGATTTTTCCTCTTAATCTTCTCTATCATCATTTCATCTCTTCTCTGGCTATGGTGGAAGGAAGCGTGGAATAAGAGAGAAGGAAGAGGAGACCAGAGCCCGGCTATGGTGAAACGATCTGGGGTAGGCTTATCCGTCTCTCTTTTTTCCTTCTTCTCTTCTCAGTTTCTCGATCTGGCATTGTGGATGAGATTTAGGTTATCGATGATTGATTTGTATGATTTAGGTTGGTATAGCACCGATCTATTGATGGCTTGGGGTTTTTGGTTTCGGGATTTTGGTTTGATTAAATGGACTGCGGTGTGGAAAATTGCAAAGAAACTACTGCAGCCAAAAGATGCTTCCTGTGTTATTTCTACTGTAATTTTTAATTTGTAATTTGTAAATATACCTCTTGTATTATTCCTATTATAAAAGAAAGATCATATAAATTGGGCATATGTTGTAACATGCTTCTTATTGTAATTTATAAAAAAAATCAATAAATGGGCATATGTTGTTCTTCTTGTGTTATTTCTTTTCTAATTTTATTTTTTTATTATCTATCTTGTGCTATTAGAAGAAGCAGAATTAGAAGGAACCAGTGATGGAGAACGAAAATTAGATTTTTTTTAAAATTAAGTTTGTTAATCTCTCTCTAATGATGCTGATAAAGTTCCATGCTATCGGCTTTCTAAATATTTTTTTAAAAAAAAATAACTTTAACGATGTTTTAAAGCATTGGCGGACTCTAAAATAAGTCGACACTTAAAAGCGTCGGCATAACTTTCGTTTTTGCCGATGCTTTCACAAAGTATCGATAAAAAAAAAATTCTACTTTCATCTATCTGGCGCTTTTGCAATGTTTTTGAAAGTATATCGGCATCCAAATTTTTGACACTTATAAGCATCGATACAAGCTCTAAAACGCATAGAAAAAGGTTATTTTTCTTGTAGTGTGTTGGTCTTTCGTATAGGACTCCATTCAAGAGAATTATGTCTTCAGGGGCTGTTTCTTCTTTTCAATTTTTTGGCATCTGAGGCTCTACATAGCTTTGCCTGGAGCAAGCAGCAGCAGCTAAATTTTGCTGCCCATTTTCTTCTTCCCTTTTAATTTTTGGACTCCACTTTATAGGGTGGGATTTTAAATTTAGAATTAGGAGGGAGTGGTGCACATTCAGAAGATTCTTTTAGCTTTCATGTTACAAAGAAGATTATATGGTATGCTTTGATGAACAACAGATTAGCCTTTTTATGACGCTGTGCAAGCCTGCTTACGCACATGCTTATGAGGACGTGACATGCGTCGTGGCCCAATTTTTAAATGGGCCTGACAATTTAAGCCTGGCCCGGCAATTCGAATATCTCTACCCAGGCCTGTCCAAACTCTGACCGGTTGGGACGAGCCAGTTTTGCTATGTTCTGCATATAAAGATTGTATAATTTTTTTTTTTTAATTAAAACAGATGTATCATATATTGCAAATACAGATACAGCTAAAAAGTCAAAATATAACAGATTCTGGAGTGCACCAGATAGCTCCCTCTTCCCCACCCAAAGAGTATCTCCGAGTGGTTGGCTATATATAATGCCACTCAATCCGCTGCCTCATTGGTCTCTCTATATACATACTTCATCTGTAAATCTATCCCACCGCAGAACATAGACATAGTATGACATATTAAGTGGAAAAAAAAAGGGACCAAAAAACCACCACCCTCCTCGCCCTCCTGCCCTCTCTCTCTCTCTCTCTCTCTCTCTCTCTCTCTCTCTCTCTTCCTCATAGTTTCCTTTCTACTTTTCTGTTTCTTTGGTGGCTTTGAAGTGGGTGTCATCACTCAGTTATTTTTTTTCTGTTTTTTTTAATCCTCATGATGCTTGGATTTCTCGGGTCCCATTGGCCTTGCGGCCGGCCATGATCAAAAACTACTGTACTTTGAGGGATCTAAAGGTTAGCGATCTGATCTATCTTGATAAGTTGATGAGAGGAGGTGGAACGTCTCTCTCATCACTCAGTTGTTTGGAGAGGGCTTAGCTGACAGAATTCTAGCAATTGCAGAGCCTAACAGTGGCATGCTTGGGGAGGTTAGTGTGGGGTTCTACTTGTACTTCCAAGGTCAAGACCAGGAAGCTATATAAACTCTTCAAAGCAATCCCAGAAATTAGGAAGGATTTTTCATGGCTATGGAAGATTGAGGTACATCTTCATCTTCGAGTGGCATAATTTCTACGGAAGCTTGCATGGGATCGCATTCCATGTCATAGTGTTCTAGTTAGAAGGGGTTTGAATATGACTATTGCGAGGGAGCGGAAGCAGAGAATGTAAACTTTAACGGTGGTGTTACTGAAGATGGTGGCAGAGAAGAAGCTGGATTTGTAATAAAACGGCCTAATTCCAATTTATTGCGGCGGGTGGGAGACAACTTTTTGGTATTGCTATTACAAAGGCAGAGTTGAGGACGGCTTGAAAGAGGATCAGATATGCTATCTCAATCTAAGAGCTAATTATATAGTCCTTGAAGGTGATTTCGCTACGGTAGTTAGCTGGATTTTCAAATGGATGAGGGAACATCCGCTTATACTAGATATTTTTAGGTTGACTGGAAGGTGCACTCTCTTTCAAGGATCCCATGTTTAATAGAAGATAAATATGGTTGTAAAGTGGGTAGCGTTATATGTTGCGAATCATTCTAGTGACCCTCTATGGATAAATTTTGCTTCTATTCTTTCTTCATTTAGAGTTATTTTATTTTCAGTTTTTATTGAATGTATCAATATTAGACATGTATGGTTCATCTGTTTCATCATAATTAAAAAAAAAAAAAAGAAAAAAAGAAAAGAAGAAGAAGAAAGAAGGGAGAGGTTGTCAATCCTTCAATCCTTTGCAACATGGTCAAGAAAAAGAGGCCCTGCTCACCAAGGATGGTGCTTGGCCTCCTTAGTCTGCTGGATGACTTGTGACAGCTAAACATATATTGCACCACTACCTTGTGCCACCATGGGGGCGTCTACTACGAGGACCCTTTCTGGGTGCTGAGGTTGAACGTCATTAACGACAACCATGACGCTACATTAGCACGTCTGATCTTGTGTACCCAACTGCAATTTTATCAGGATACCAATAATATTAATATCCCTTCTTTATTAATATGAGAGACTTTCACACCCTCTAATTGTTAATTTTTTTCAGCAAATATCCTCTAAGCATATTCTACAAACCATTACATGTAAAACAACATTACCTCATGCAAATCTACTCGGAATAAGAGGTCATTTGTCCGCATCATTGTCTTTGTTTGAGAGCAAAACAAATAGGCCGCACAACGTGCACTTTTTCACAAAATTCCAGTGGAAAAAGCTTCAAATAAAAAAAGATATGCTTCAAAGTAATCAATGGATCATCTCACATCTGCTTTGGGTGACTTACTTGTCCTATTTTCAGCATGAAGGCAGCAGCAGGGAACAAAGTCCTTGCAAAACTAGAGTTATTTTAAGCTCTTGGGGATCCAATAATTGCATCTCAACCCTATGCAACGCACCACAAGAAATTAGAACTCGCTGCCTGCCTGCTAAGACTCCAAGTCAATAGACAAGCACTAAATAACAAAAGCTAAATAGTAGTCCAGGCCTCGTCTTGTGCTGCGTTCTTTTCCTCCATTTCATATTTGCTCAGGTTTCCAACTTGTTAACCAAGAGTCATGGATATTTGCGTTGGATTCTATGTTGACTCATCCTTGTTCGCATCAAAGGTTTTGTCATATTTATAATATATAATCTCCTTTCCATCTTCAATTTATATTAATGTATAATCTTCCACCAACAGAAAAATAACATCTAAGATTAAAATATATAATGTTCTTCTTTCCATCGTCAATTTATAATATATAATCTCCCTTCCACCATCAATTTTGGACTGGGTTTAAATGAATTATAATTAGACAGAAAAGTAACACCTAAGATTATAATATATATTCTGCTTCTTCTTTTTTCTTCTCCTTCCTATTCTTCTTCTTTTGTCGCATGTTTTACTTTTAGATGACATTAAATCATGATGTGACATGCACATTAGATTCATTCATTCTAGTTTAAACTAACTTGATCTCCTATATAAAATTTGAAGTTGCCTGGATGCTTCTTACCATGAAGCTTTGATATGCAAAGTTGATTCTTTTCCTATCAACTTAATTAAGCTTTAGAAGTCTAGTGGTTGTTAACACTTACCAACAGATTCATATGTCCAATCATTGATAGTATATATATTGGATTGATCAATCCACTGAATGTTGCTTGTTTCCATATCTTTTCCTATCAACTTAATTTTGTCGGATCGATATGATGGAAAGGTCATATGGTAACCTATGAGTTATATAAAACATATATAAGCTCTTGTTGTTGTCTTTTATCCAAGCCCTAAACTATATAACAAATATGAGCTTACAAAATTTTGTCCAAAAACAAATAAAGTTATTAAATGTTAAGAGGGGAAGCTGGGGTAGGGCGGTATTGGGGTAGGTAGAAGATATGACCTGATTATGGCGATGTGAGGATGACGCAAGATATAATGTTGGCAAGGATGGAATATTAGTAAAGAAGAAAAGCGATGGCATCGAATTTGTGCCTTAGACACGCTACGGTAGATAAGGAAATTGGTGTTAAATTTTGATTTCAAAGATGACATATTATATTAGCTAGTATTCTAAATTATCTAATATTTTAAATTTTGTTAATTTTATACATGGTGTAATCATAACATCTATTTTGTATACCAAAAATTATTATTTTATGAATCTTAATATTTATATGATATATTGTATTCATCATATATTATTAAATAAAATTTTATAACTATATAATCATTGTATTCATTATATTTCGAGTATCATTTTATTTATTGCATTAATTTTATTTTTCATTATTTCAACTATAATAACATTAATCATATAAAAAATGCTACATTATTAACATAGTACTACGTTATGGTTATATTAATCATATTAATTTTTCATATTACAATAGAAGAGTGATATCTTGCTGCAATGTTAACATTGCTAATACAATATTCATTATATTAATATTTTTATAAAATATTCAATATTATATATTATTTTATTGTAGGATGAGTCTTTGCATGGTGGTAAAATTGCTTTATTGTGACTTGGAAGTCACGAGTTATCTCGCCCTCCTTAGAGCTCTGAGTGACCCTCTTATATATTAATTTATTAACATTCATAGTATTCACATGTATTGTTGCAATAATAATTAATGTTTCTATAACAATATTTTGTTATTATTAATATATTAGTTGTAATATTAATGTATTGATAATTATATATGATATATTATACTGTCAGTTTTATTTCATTCTCAAGGTATTTACTTGGATTTATCGAACATATGATTTCTTTTTGTGCTAATCATGTTGACAATTTTGAAGAATAAACATCATTAAAAAACAACTATTCTGACTCCCATTCATTCGCTCGCATACTTCAAAATAGTTAAGTCTAATTTTGCGACGCCCGCTCAGTTTTTAAATGGTGGTTGTATTGACTCAAGAATTGGATAATGAATGTGACTTACCAAAATAATAATAATAATAATAATAATAATAATAATAATATGTCTCTTACCAAAGAAAAGGTAGTTAATGATCGATTCTTCAAAACTTGTAAACTATAAGATACAATGAATGGGATATACATAGCAAAAAGCACTCAAATCATAGCCAATGCTTTAACAATCATTTTAGATGCATCCCATTTTCTGGGGTAGCATGCCCTCTTTCACATATCCCTGCAACAGCTCAAGTCTCTTGTGAGTTGTGATTTCCAGGCTAAACTTTTTCTCTTTTTGAACTTTCTCACGATGCTCATGCTTTGCTGATGGCAAGTGACATTGGGAAGAGTGGCAAAACAGTTCACGGGAACGAGCTCAAAGGAAGTCTTAACTTATCAGATGGTCAAGGATGTCAAGCTATGCATGGCTGCAACTTGCAGCGAGCCAATTGAATGAACTAAGTACTGGTTCATGCATATCCACTAGCAATTTCACGGTATTGAAGCCGTTGTTTTAAAACTAAGATAGAGTACTAGGACCTTGTGCTTCATGCTAGAATCAATCAGATTCCTTGTTGGATTGGTCATAGAACCACTTATTTGACTCAATTTCGGGCACGCACTACGATGGTTCAACGTTTCAACTAGGTGTTAAATTTTCCAAAAGTTGCTTCCAACAATTTGATGCAGAATTTTTGAGAATCCGTTCCTATTCCTTTGTTTCGATTTGTTTTTGCTTATTTTGTGGAGTTTGAATTATTTGAGCCTTGTAATTTTCTGTTTTTTCTTTCTTTTCTTGATTCTCAACTTCTCTGGGTTCTTGGCTGGATAACAGTAACATTTGATGCAACTTGGGTCCCCTTGAACTTAAACATGGACCACAACCTATACGCTTAGGTTGTGGCATGCTGAATTATATAATGACATGACATATATATCCTAATCTAAGAATACTAAGTCACTTTCTTAGTAATATTCAGGATTCGAAATCTGACCCTCAAGAACAAGCTCTTAAAAGTGAGGTGCCAAGCAACTCATATATCTTAAAATGTGATTTAATATAGTTTACAATTGTCACAGATATTGTGAAAAAGGGTGTGCCATTGGGGAATTGGACTTTCTATCAGATAATTTGTAGGTTCATTTTCCAATATCTAATAGATAAGTTCTACGAACTTATTCAATAAAACACTGATTCTACAATAAGTGAAATTAAATAAAGCTCAACATGTAGCTCTTTTCCTTATTTCCCTTCTGCCAAATCTGCACCATAGATAGCGGGCTATCATGTCTCTTTTTTTTAATAAAGAAGGAGGCAAAGCCACCCGGCCTTTATTAGAAAAAGAGAGTTTACAACAAACTATATACAAAAAAAATTGCAAGGAAGAGAAACGGAAAAGAGCAATAGAAATCTTTTACAAAAGATAGTGGCATGTAAGTAGAGATATTAAACTATTCAACAAACTGAACAATCTCATAAGTGATTTGAAGGATCTCTATATCTTCAATATGCAACTACATGAGCTCTGTATCCTGATGTGAATCGGCCTTTTTCTAAATAAAATAAATCAATGTCTCTCAATGTACGACGCCAATGTTGCGAAGTTATTCTAAAGTTTGAAATGAGGATCTACCAGCTTCTTTGAATACAAATACTTCTAGCTGAAGAAGATAGTGGGCTAATATGTCAGTAGACAATGTTGTCATTTATCCCCATATCCTTTGTTTGCATCAATAGACATGATAAGCCACCAAGTATCTAGCGGTGAGGCCATCAATGTAACAAATGAAAGCATGAGGTATGATCGTTTTTCTCTAATATAGAGAAAGCTTGAGAAATTTTAGAAAGATATGTCTCAATGTTGTATATTAAAGTATCAACCATTTTTTCTTATCATTTAGTTATTTAAAACACGTTTTAATTCAAGTCTCTATAACAATCTTAAAAAAGTAACCTTTTATTTGATAAATATCGATGCCAATAAAAAATATTATTTTTACTTATAATTAAAAATTTCCATTACAATAGTTAAGGCTATTATAAATAAGTAGTTTATTTCCAAGGTTTATCAATCCTTTTTAAAATGGAGAATAACAACAACCACCACCTGATTTAGGACGATCACTAGACTCGATGTAAATCACTTTGACCACTACGAGTATTCAAGATATCATCAAACTCAAAGTAAATCACTTTAGCCATTATGAGTATTCAAGAAATCTCCTCATTATAACTCTAGGCCTATACAAGGGTATGAGGAGGATCAAATGTACACAAGTGAAAAGAGAAAGAAAAGCATAAGAAATAAATAAAAAATACTATTGATTCCTAAAGAACTGATATTAGTTTCTAAAGAACAAATTTTTTATAATTTCTGCGTCATATTTATTTTATTGTCACCAATCTCTTTACCTTTTATTTTACGACACGTTATCAGCACAAAAACTCTACCAATTATGAAAGTACGTGGTGTTCTTTTTACAAGAGATATTTTTTATACCATTCTCCAATCTCTGTAAGCTTCTTTCTCAAATTAATATTCTCAATATCTAATTTGTGCTTTTCATGATCGACATAGAATGGTCATATTGTTCACTTGTAATTTGTATCATGTTTTTATTCTTAGAGAAAGTGTCGAATAAAAAGTTCTGCTTTCAAAATTCTTCTATCTTCTTCTAGAGTTATCTTCTAAGATATTCGAGTTGAGTGGGTTGAAAAAAATCTTCCTTCTTCTTGATCGAATCACCACCCCAACTTCCGGCTTATATCTAACTCTAAAGGCTGACTCCCCTTCAAAAGTTTGATGTAATACCCCTGGCTTCTATATTTCTATACTGTCACATATTCAATATATTTTGATGGGCATTAACAGCCAGAGTCGCAGGATATCCAAAGAAATGAAACAAACACTCCTTTTCCATCTCTCTCTCCCCTGAGAGATATAAAGAGTGGGGTAGGTCTTGGGAATATTTGGTTGAGTTCCTGTACAATAATGGCGATGGCTAAAATCAAGGCATGATGTAAATTGTTGACCAATTCCTTGGTACGCATGACATCATTCTTCCCTCTCTTTTTTTTCCCACAACTACTAGTCATCGCGAGAAAGTATTAGCCGTGCTACCCACGAGAGAGCACAGGATGAAAAAAACCTGCTAATATATTTTGGTGGTTAGTAGCATGCATCAGTGTGGCCATCCATATAGTAAATGATTAATCTTCTTTTACGACATTACCTGTTGGATCTCATCCAACATAGCTCTCAAAATATTCTAAGCTCTTTTATCCATCTGTTTGTATGGATCTTGAAATAGCTATTGTAAGATCCAATGGTGAATTTATGTGAAGAAAAATATATTCTTTTTTTGGGTGAAAGGCGACCCCTATCCAACTTATATAGCTTCTTTTATCGACAACCGAAGAATATTGTTTAAGAAGCTTTCCAGTTGTTAGCTATTACTCAATAATATATATATTGTTATGAATCCACCGTATTTGGGTGGATGATCACTTAGCTTTCTTGAGTTTTCTCACCTCTTGGATTTTCCATCTTTTATAACCCCTAAATATGTCTCTTATTCATTGGGGATGTCTATATTCATCGACTTTTTCATCTTCTCTTGTTCTTTGGATGTCTTGTCATTATGACTAGGGCTGCAAATGGGTCGGGTCGACCTGTAACCCGACCTAATCCGACCTGCATAAAACCCGATCCGATCCGAATCTTAGGATCAGTGGGGCCGAGTCAGATACTAAATTTGGACCAGTTCTATTTTTCGGGTCGGATCGAGTGCACCTAATTTTGATCTGGACCTGGACCCGACCCAACCCATTTTTTTGGGTCAGTTTTTTACTATTATATAGTGAAACTTTGAATATAAAAATACATAGACCCGAATCCGACTCGGATCCAACCCGATCCGAATGACCTGTCAAATCAAAATTTGTAGGCATGGACCCAATCCGACTCGATTTTTAACCGAATCGGATCCGGGTCCAAAATTAGGACCCAAACAAGAAACCGAATCAAATCGGGGTCCCTCAGGATCCGACCCATTTGCAGTCTAATTATAACTATCCTATCTCCTCACTATAACCCTAAGCCTATAAAAAAGTACTTTGAGGAGGATGAAATGTACGCAGGTGAAAAGGAAAAGAAAATCATAAGGAAGAAATGAAAAATACTACCAGTTCCTGAAGAACTGATATTAGTTACTGAAGAATTAATTTTTTACAATTTCTGCGTCTTACTTATTTGATTATCTCTAACCTTTTTATCTTTTATTTTACAATATATATATATATTCCGTATACAAGCAAATCATATTTTTTATCTTTTGCCAATATATTTTGTGATAAGGAATGAAAAGGAAATCATATTTCACGAAGCAGCTCTGCAGCTAATATTTGAATTTATAAAACAGTCGCCAATTGGATGGGAGTTAGCGGAAGAGGTTAAGAAAAAAAAAAAAAGACTTCTATTTGCATTGACGCAGCGGACAAATCCCGTTCCCACGCTTCCGCAATCGCCGAGATCCTCGTGGATCCCACCTCCAGCTTACCTCGAACCTTCCTCTCTCTCCCCAAAATACCCCTACCCGTCACCACCTGCTAAAAAACCTGGTGCTTCACCGTCTTTACTGGGCGTTGCCGGTCATACTCGTAGTATCCGCCACTAGCCCCACCTTGCCGCCATTGATTCCTATAAATCCATCGCTCGCCGCCTCTAAGAGAGTCGAAGAGAGATCCGTGATGGGCGATAGCGAAGTAGAGGAGCGAAGCGCCGAGCAGTTGGTCCCCGCCGACGCCGCCCGGGATGGCTCGCCGCCGGCGTTCTCCCCCGGAAAGGAGCTCCGCCGCTACGACTCCCTCGACCTCGAGGCCGGCTCCGTCTCCTCCTCCCACCCCCACCACTTCTCCAAGGTCCCTCTCTCCGATCCCCAAATTCTTTAAAATCGAAAAAAAATTTTATGGACCGTGTGATGCGAGATGAGCGGTGGGTGATTGTGATTGTGATTGCGATTGCGATGATGGCAGGGGACGAATAAGGACTGGGGAACGGTGATGAGGCTGGCGTTTCAGAGCGTGGGGATCGTGTACGGGGACATCGGGACGTCTCCGCTGTACGTGTATGCGAGCACGTTTACGGGGGGAATACGGCATGAGGACGATATCCTAGGCGTTCTCTCACTCATCTTCTATACCATCACCCTCATCACCTTGGTCAAGTACGTCTTCATCGTCCTCCGTGCCAACGATAACGGCGACGGTGAGAACCCTCTCTCGGCGGCTCGTCCTCCTCGTCCTCCTCGCCCTTCCCTCGTGTTTTGTTTGATATCGTTAATGATAATTATTGTGGTAATTATAATACTTTATAACTTTACCACCAAACACAATCTTATAAAATCTCAACTTGTAAAATTTAAACGTTTAAAATCTATATAAGAAGATTAAAACTATAATTTCTTAATTTGAAATCTCCGACGCAGCCGATGCTGGTTTCTTAAACCTTCCAAGGAAGGTAGAACTGTCAAAGTTGTATCATCTGTCATATTAGCGGTTATTCAATAAAAACTTCAATCTTTGGCAAGACGATATTTTTTTTTGGAAACATAAAAGTTTAAACTTTATTATTAAAAAAATGTGCATACATAGTGCTGATTAATGCACACTTCTAAATGAATATTTTCTTTTGAAAGGTAACTCGTTTTTAGCCCAAAAAAGAAAGAAAGGAAGAAAGAAAAGAAACTGATACTAGATTTTGTTACAAGATTTTCAGGAACATGTTTTTGGTAAAATATAATAATCTTATCATAAACATTGAAATATTTATGTAATGTTATATTTTCTGTTATAAGATGTTAAGTGATACTTAAAATATAAAAAGTTTTTGAACATTTTTCGGGTCCCTTAAGTTTAGCATGACAGTATGATTTTCCATAATGAATTTATGAAATGCCCACTGCCTAGTCATAGTAGTGTTATTGAATCCATAATCAACATAGCTGTTATTGTAATTTAAGATATTTGTTAAGTATTTTTCCTCTTTTTAGCTATAATTTGTATGCATTTTAGCCATAGCCTTATATAAGAAGCTAATTATTGAAATATTTAAACATTGGGCCTTTGTAGGAGGCACCTTCGCACTCTATTCGTTGATCTGTCGATATGCAAAGGTGGGGTTGTTACCAAGTCAGCAACCAGAAGATGGAGAGGTGTCCAATTATAAGCTAGATCTGCCCAGCAACAAACGCCATCAGCGTGCCTCTAAGATAAAAGCGGCACTCGAGAACAGTCCGTTCGCCAAATATTTTCTCTTGGTGGCAACCATGCTTGGGACTTCTATGGTCATTGGGGACGGAGTCCTCACTCCCTGCATCTCAGGTACTAATTTAGATTATTTTAGAGCTTTTTGCATGAATATCTTTCTAAATATCAAATTTTGCATGGATACCTTTCCAAAATCAATATTTGTATATATACTCTCATAAAATACTTATTTTACTGTTCTATCTTTCTTTTTTTATCTTTATTTTTGCATATGTACCCATGCCATCTAATGTTGTTAAAAAATTATAGTCATATTCTTAATGGGTAGATGTGCAAAAAGAAATATTTATAAGAAGATTACGATTGAGGATAAAAAAGTAATTTCAAAATTTTATTTTATATTTAATAAAAATAAATATGATTTTTATTAACCGTGTTAGAAGAACCATTATATTAGGGCATTTGTGAAAAAAAAGTATTTTATGAGGATATAGAAATAAATATAAATTTGAAGAAGATATTTACGCAAATTTAAATTTTTAGAAAGGTATTTATGCAAAAAAAAAAATCTATTATTTTAACTTTCAGCTTTTAATTTGATTGCCATTTTTAACGGACAGAGTTCTTTGATAAAAAGAAGAATTTATTTCCGATCTTCAATTTTGGCGGCCATTTTACTTCTGCTTTTGGCTTGTATAGAATACAACATAATCATTAACGGCAGTCAAATGAAGTGTCGGGGAATCAAACTTTCATTGGTTTTATATGAGCAAAAGTCGTTGCAAGCTATTGGTCATGCATATGGACTTCCAGTTTGGTAGTACTAGTATATATATATATATAGATGTTATGCATGACAATTTTTTTTGCATCATTTTTAAAAAAAATAAATATATGGTAAACAATCCACGAGCTGTTGGAGACCTCAGTTTTGTCATCCCAAGTGTTGGAATTTAATAAGTTTATCTATATTTGCATAGAAAAAGTTTACCTATCACCATTAGATTGAAATTTATAAAGAGCTATACACACAGAAATATAACATGCAGTCCATAGGAGTTGGAAACGTGCAAATGAGTTGGTCCGGGGTTATTGGACTGCCGCCTTCTTGGCTTATTTCCAAGACAAATCTTAATTGAAAACTTATTGCCGAGGGAATATTCCGGATCTTTTGCCGTTGTGGTAACGTTTTCTATTTTTTTTTTATAAACCTTTGAAAACTTTAGCATATGTAATTTTTAAAGCTATTATTGCTTAGCTCATTAATTTCGACTTTTCTGACAGTTTTATCTGCGGTAGGCGGGATAAAGGAGGCTACAGACGCCATGACCGAAGGTAACAACGAAACCTTGCATGTCTTTTGTCATTCAAAGGTTCACGCGTGTTGCTTTGGTGGATTTCTCTCTTTTTGACTTTGACCACAGCAAACATAGACACGTAGACCGCTAACGCTAGTGATGTTCCATCTGTTGACTTCCCGGACCATAAAAAGCCATGGCGTTCTTCTCGCCGTTCGAGAAGAACGGTACGCATATCACATTCATTTCCCCATTAAAAGTCTTCATGCGTACTTAATAGTCTGTGGAAGTGCTCATAAATCCACGTTCTCTCTCTTTGATCTTTCCATCGCCAGCTAACTTGTTTTTTCGTTTTTGGCCGACAAGAACGTACCTGCCTGTTTTTTTTTATTGCACCTCATTGGTAGTATAACAATCAAAATATCTACTGGTTATTATTATAAAATAAAAATCAAAAAATCACTATATTATTACTGAATAGTTCTTAATCTAGTTTACTAATTTCCTGTTTGTTGTTTAAACCACATGCTAATCCCTGTGATGGGTAGGCCCAACCTGTATCTAATGGGGATCCACATCCACAAGAGACAGGAGCTTGTGGTTCCTTTGGTGCCTGGCATTTGCTACCAAGACACGCATGCACGCCTATATCCGCTGTAGGCCCAGTTTCTGTAAAGCATTATTTAATTGAAATAACTCTTTCCCTTCTGTTTCTGGTTTGATAATGGTCTATAATAGTTTAATGATGTTCTATGACAAAACTAGAGACGCCCCTTTATGTTGATAGAGGTGCATGGTTCAAATTTCATTCGATGCTTATCGACCACTTACAATGCACCAAGATGCATGAGATATATGCAATTCTATTGCAACTTTACCGAGATCCACTTAATTGCTCTTATTTATAGTTGTAATTTGTCCTGCAGGATGTTTCAACTCATCCTCTTTGAGACTAGACTAATGAGCTCATTTGCCTTCCTATGTTCAGATAGAATCGTCCTGATATCAGTCATCATCCTGGTCTGTCTATTCCTAGTTCAGAGGTTCGGAACTGATAAGGTGGGTTACTCCTTTGCTCCCATCATCACCGTGTGGTTCCTCCTCATTGCCATCATAGGCGTCTTCAACTTCGTCAAGTATGATCCATGGGTGGTCAAGGCCATCAACCCCAAGTACATCATCGATTACTTCAAAAGAAATGGGAAAACAGCCTGGATTTCTCTAGGTGGCGTCGTTCTTTGCATCACAGGTATCGAAAGCTTATTTCAATCGAGCTCTAGTTATAAATGGGTATTGCACTTATGGTATTCTATTTGTGGACAAATATTTCCATGAAGTATTTCATTTTTCATGGTTTTTTTGCTAATGATAAAATAGTATGGAAACAGGTGTGGAAGCATTATTTGCAGACGTGGGACACTTCACAGTCCGTTCTGTTCAAATAAGCATGTGTTCGGTGGCTTTCCCATCCCTTGTCTTAGCATACACTGGTCAAGCCTCCTACCTACGCAAGCATATGGAAGACGTTAGCGACACCTTCTACAAGTCAATACCTGGTAAATATCATAAATATATACTATATCAAGTCAAAATTGATCTTGATCCACAAACTAATCAAAAAAATTTCAGGTATTAAGAAATAAGTCATAACATCTACTAATTTAATTTAGAGAACTTCTATGTTTAACAAGTCAACGGTGTGATATGATGTTGGTGGTGGTATTGATTATGCTATTGATATTGTTTCTCTCTCCCATACTTACTTTCATCTAAACAAGATCAAAGTCCACAATCTCGGTACTGGATACCATATTAGTACCTTATCGGTTCTGTTTGGTACTGTATAGTATGGTATGATATATTTCTACACTGAAATGGCCCTTGATATAGGTTGGTGCACTTCAGTATGGGTTGGTACATGCCTCGGTACACCTCGATAAGGGACTCGTACCGACTCGAAATTAAATTTTATATCGATTTTCTTTCGGTACAGTACAGTGCACTCCATACTGGACAGTACGGAGCGATACAGCAGATCATGAACAAGATGTATAAATATTTGTCTTAGATTCTTTGTTATTTTTATTCTTAAATATTATATTTTGGACTACAAATGTTTCATAGCCTGAATACTTTGGAACGACAACCATGTGCCTATGATTACAAAAGCTTCAAGAGTTTGCGGCGTTTATTAATTTTATGGGTGGTGATCAATTTGTGTTTAGGTGGACTCTACTGGCCTATGTTTGTGGTGGCAATCCTAGCTGCTGTCATCGCCAGCCAGGCTATGATCTCCGGCACCTTCTCTATCATCCAACAATCCCTCTCACTTGGCTGCTTTCCACGTGTGAAAGTAGTCCACACCTCAGCTAAGCACGAGGGGCAGGTGTACATCCCTGAAATAAACTATATTCTCATGCTTGCATGCGTTGCAGTGACCGCCAGCTTCAAAACCACTGAAAAGATCGGCAATGCCTATGGTATAACTCATCTTCCTCTTCCAAATCATAAACATCTGCATTTATTGTTCCTTTTATTACTTATCTTTTCCATTATACAAAGAGAACTTACTCATCTCTGTTTTTCTCCTTGTTAGTGTGTTTCCAATTTTTATCCAACACATTTTATACGCATAGTAACGATGTTGATCCATTGGGAAAAAAAAGGTTTTTGAAAAATTCTTGAGATTTTCCTTGATCCCATAATTTTCTCAATTATTTCTGCTCAACAAATTAATCAAGACTTGTTTAGTTGAAAGTGTTGATGTATTATCCATGACTAATTCAAAAAACCTTTACGAAGTTTTTTTTTTCCGGTAGTGGTCTTATATGTTAGTTTTTATTTGATTTTTCTGAACAATTGGTGATTTCTTTATTTCTTTTTCTTGAATCTTTACCTCAAGCCAAATTGTCCTTAAAAACCAGACTAGTGATTTTGTTTTTCCTCAGAATTTAATAGTTAATAAACGAAGTCCTTATTGGCCTTAGAAGAATATTGATAGTACCCTCAAATAAACTTTAAATCATATCCAACTTCTTTGGTTTAATATTTAGGCATTTGATTGACTAGATTTTTACATCTTAATATCTTGATGCTGAACTCTTTTTGCTACATGACATGCAGGAATTGCTGTTGTCTTCGTCATGACCCTTACTTCAGCTCTGCTAACACTCATCATGATAATGATTTGGAAGACTCACATCATCCTCATAATTCTATACGTAATTGTGATAGGATCGGTTGAGCTCGTCTACTTGAGTTCGGTGCTATACAAATTCGATCAAGGTGGTTACCTGCCATTGGCCTTCGCTGCCTTCTTAATCACAACAATGCTCGTGTGGAACTACGTCTACCGGAAAAGATATATGTATGAATTATCTCACAAGGTTCCGAGCGAGAAGGTGGAGGAGATAGTTTTGAATTCTGGTGTTCGGCGCATCCCGGGAATTGCCTTCTTCTACTCAGAGCTTGTGCAAGGGGTTCCTCCAATATTTGAGCATTATGTTGCAAATGTGCCCGCTTTGCACTCTGTTCTTGTCTTTGTTTCCATTAAGTCACTACCAATCAGCCGAGTTCCGGCGGAGGAGCGATTTTTATTCCGTCGAATGGGGTCTCATGATTGCTACGTGTTTCGGTGTGTTGCGAGGTATGGCTACAAGGATGCAAGAAGCGAACAAGAGCCCTTTGATGCAACGCTGGTGCAGAGGTTGAAGGAGTTCATGGAGGAATCATGGAAGGCAAGGATACTTGGGAATGGTAGTGATGAAGGTGCAGCAAGAGTGGTGGATGGTGGTGAGAAGAGGGAGACGGAGGAAGTATTGCTGGGTAGGGAGTTGGAACTGGTGGAGAGGGAATGGAGGCATGGAGTCGTCCATTTGTTAGGAGAGAACGAGGTGGTTGCTGCAAAGGGGGCTGGCTTGTGGAAGAGGTTTGTGATAGACTATGCTTATGGCATCTTGAAAAGAAATATAAGGCAGCAAAATGAAGTGTTTACTATTCCTAGGGGGCAGCTACTGAAGGTTGGAATGACCATCGAGCTCTAAAGAGAGGAGTTTTAGATGGAATGTTATATAACAAGTACCCACCCCCATCTCAATGTCTTTTTTCTTTTTTTCTTTTTCTTTTCTTATCAAGGTTAAGTTTTATATCGCAATCCTTGTATTTCAAATAGCAATCTTAGTGATGGTTACTTTCTTTATTGCAATATTTTCTATGTTCACTATAATTTGTAAACCAAAACAGGTAGAATCTTACCTTTTTCTTTTGTCTCAGAGAAGCCATGTAATCACTAGTTGGAGTACGTGTTGCTTATCATAACAACTTGTGATACATAGATTGTATCACAGTTCGCTGGCTAAATAGATGGTCTTTTTTAGAACTAGTGTTCTTTAACATAGGTGGAGATATATCTGAAAGCATGCCCTCAATCTAAAATTTTGATGCTGTTAATTTTAGTAGAAACAAGAAAGCTGCATTGTTGTTGTGGGAAAGGTTATCATACGAAGGTTAAACTCTCGATGTGTTGGAAGCTTTCTAGAGGATGCTCAAGTCTTTGGAAAGATGTTGTAAACTATATTTTTGCTTTCTGGAATAGAGTCCAGCTCCAAATTGGAAATGGTTATGTGATGTGTCCCTCCATTTGGAAATGGTTATGTGATGTATTCCCCTCTCTCTATGCATGTAGCCCAAGTAAGAATGGTATAGTGGCAGATTTTTTTCAATTTGAGAACTATTTTTTGGAGAATCATGTTACCATCTCGCATGATGGTGTAGATCAAATCCCAACACAATCACCTCTCAGCTTTACTTGCCCTAGTCACTCTTAATAGAGAGGAGGGTCAGATTGTATGGCAGTTAAGTAGCAAGGGGAGTTTCACAACTGCCTCCTTATGGTGGTTTCTCAACATTAGGGGGATCAAGTATGGTTTGCTTCTCCACTTTGGGGTCTTTGTCTGCCACTGAAATTAAAATGCCTTCTTTGGCCATGCTGAAAGAAAAAGTTAAACACTCTGATGCCCTTTGTAGGAAGCTTAAGAAAAATCTTGGTGGATGCATCTTATATCAACAATCCTCTGAAATGGTGAACCATCTCTTTGTTGATTGTGTTGTCTTCACCTTATTATGGAAAACAGTCTGCTCTCTGCTTAGTATTCTATACTCTCACTCTTCCTTTGAAGGTTTATGCTTGACTGGAGAAGAAGGAATTTTGAGAAACCTACTCAGCCGTTTACCATCATTATGTTAATTTCAGCTATGGCTTGACCAACCTGGAAAAAACTTAACGCCTGAATCTATTCGAACAAATAATCTTCTATTTAATCTATTGCAGCTGTTGGTTTTCAATTATTCAACAACTGGTCTATACTCTGTAGCAGCAAGACCTGGTCTTTTTCTGCAAATTTCTTTCATTTTTTTTCTGAATTTCAAAGAGGACTCCAACTTTCTCTCTCCTTTCCATTTAATAAGCATAGATATCTAGATATTGAGATTGGATTAATTTAGCCACATGTTATTATCTCTTGAATTGCGGGTCTATAAAGATATTAAAGAGGTAAATGTGGAGTTGTGATAAGATGAAGAGAAGAAAGCAAGAAATATTTAACTCCATGTCAAACCTGTATTTTGTATTTGAGATTATTTAAGAATTTAAATTTTTTATTCAGTGATATATTTCAAATATTTTAACTTGTAATATTTTGGGCAAAAACATATAAAAAATTCAAACGGTGATATTTTGAGAGATGAACGACAAGGGGTTTGAGTTTTTTGACCTATGAATTTGTTTAGCAAGGATATCCTAAAAATAGCTAAAAATCTCAAAAGAAAATTTTTAAATGAGGACATTTGAATAATGAAAGTCTTCATATAATTATTTCCATGCTATATAATTTTTAAGATTCTGGCTACTCTTATAAAAGAATCATTACGGCTACTCTTATTTATTTATTTATTTATGGGAGAAAAAAGAAAAACCTACTTAATACCATAATAAGCTATATCCAAGCATTTGAACGATGCACCACCTGCGAGTCAAATCCAAAATGTTTGCTTGGTGAAGGCAACGCATCAAAGCATGCATGATAAAACCAAAAACTAGGTCGATATATGCACCCATACCTTCAATGTCATATTAGTATCATTCTCCAAATTATAAGAAAACTCTGAAATATTGACTCTCTAAATCATTCTCAAGGAACCAATTTGATTAAATGTGATACATTTTTTTGGAGAATGATTGATAGATTACTAATCTTCTTAATTTACTTTTTTGGTCATTATTTTGTTTTGATCATTAACCTGTTGTTCCTCAAAGGGCCATTTATGTGCCCAAAACTAGTCCAAGTTATGTGAGAGCCTACTCACCTTCCACCAACTTTCCCGCCATTACGGTTTTCCTTGTTTCACTCGAACTATATCACCAACAGGTCGCAATCTCAACCGTGGATCACCAGTGGGCCCCGCCATCCAAATTTTTATATATAAAGGGTCGATCACCGGAAGGGGAGGCCAAACGAAATACTATACCTAAAGCCACTCCCGCTCTCCCGTTCCCCTCGGAAAGGAGGGTTTCGAGAGGAGAGAGAGAGAGAGAGAGAGAGAGAGAGAGGTATAAAAGATTAAAAATCCTAGCCCCCGTTCTCAGAAATTTTCCCCTCTTCTATTCTTGAACTAAAAGATCGTAAAATGACTAGAATAATAGATCGAATGCTAGCTTTCTACCATGCGCCGCTCTGATATAATTTTCTTGTGTGTTAGTTCGTTGATTAATCGTCATATGCTTAGTTCCAGATGCCTGCTTCCTTTTTTTCGTAATTCTACTCGAGAAATAGGGTTTTTTTCTTTCTTTTTTGTTGCTATGATCACTCTGTTGAGATGTTAGTTGTGATTTTTTTTTTAATCATTTTTTCGTTCACTTTTTGAATCTTGGACGTTGGGATAGGGGTTGTTTCAGAGTTTTGAATCTTGATTATTGTAAGGTATGTAGATAAAGATGTGTTTTTTGGGCAATGCAGCATGGTTAAGGGTTTTCCATGGTAATCTTGATGGATAAACCATTGGGTCTCTTGGAATCTGATCCTGACCCACTGCTTTTTTACTTATATCTTTTTTGATAAAAAATACTATGACTTGTTGTGAAGTTTGAGGTGTTGCAAGATGAGCATCAGGAAGATTGCGTTTGAGGAAGGATGGCAGCACCTGGAAGAGGGGATTGCGAAGCTCACGAAGATATTGGAGGGACATGATAGCAGAAGCATACTAACAGCATCTGAAGTTATACATTTTTATGAGTATATTGTCTTCCCTTAAAGAAATTAGTCTTTTTTTCTTTTATGGTTTGAAGTTTTTGATTGTAAGATAGACAAGAAGTGCAACTAATCATGTAAAACATATGACACCTTCTCCAGTTGTGTCTACATGCTGTGCATGCAGAGGCCGGAACCCTGCGAAGAAGTTTATTGTAGGTTCAAGATGTCATTGGACCGAGCTACCTCATCGTTGGTAAGATTGCATTTAATGTTTATTCATATGCTTAGTATGAGATGTGATGTAAGGTGAAAGGTGCACTTGGGGTTCTTAGATTTTCTGTGAAGTGATTGATTAAAACCCTATTTGATTTTGATGAGCTCAAAGCATTAGAGTATATATGTTGTTTACTAATGAATTCAATTGAGTGTTTCAGTGAAAATCTTATCTAAGTGTCTCAAGACTTGGTTCATAATATTTTGGATAAGTTAAGAAGTCAGTAACCAAAGTCTGAGACTCGAGTCGACTCCAGAGTATTACGAGTCGACTCCAAGCGTATCAGGATCACTGGCACGGGCTCGAGTCGACTCCTGACCATTACGAGTCGACTCCAACTGAGAACAGACAGACAAACAGAAAGCATCAACTCAAAATCTGTCAGCGAGTCGACTCCTGAAGTGCGCGAGTCGACTCCGATGTTTACCGAGTCGACTCCGGAGAAGTATAAGTCGACTCCAAGGAGTTACAGGCAGAAAAGTCAGAGAGCAGTTTTCGACCCTGAGATTCGAGTCGACTCCTGTGGAACGCGAGTCGACTCCGATGGTTGGCAGGTCGACTTCAAAGATAGTGAGAGTCGACTCTCAGCAGTACACAAGGCAAAAGTCAGAGAGCGTTTTTCGGACTCTGAGATTCGAGTCGACTCCCGCATTGCACGAGTCGACTCCGAGACACCGCGACCCCAAAGAAGACAGAAGACCAATTTGCTGTCTCTGAGATTCGAGTCGACTCCCAGACAGCTCGAGTCGACTCCAAGGCAGCGCTTCACTAAAAACACAGAAGACTAAGTTTCGGAAACTGAGAGCCGAGTCGACTCCGGAACAGTTCGAGTCGGCTCCAAGACTGGACGAGCCAAAAGACAGTAGATCGAGAGTTCGGGCTCTGAGCGCCGAGTCGACTCCCAGGATTGTCGAGTCGACTCGAGTGGACCAAGTTCAAAAATAGATCCACGGACTCCATGGGATGAGCCGACTCCGAAAATGCCAAGTCAGCTCCAGAAGTTGGCGAGTCGACTCCAGGTCAAGTCGAGTCAACTCCCAGTCGAAGAGGCGACTTTAATTCAAATCCGGAACAGTTGCCGAGTCGACTCCAGAAAAGCATGAGTCGACTCCCGCTACAGCCGAGTCGACTCCTGATCGCACGAGTCGACTCCAACCCACCAACGGACATATTGTCAGGCTGTGCAGAGTGCAGAACGGGCAGAAAAAGGTCTCTAACGGCTAGTTTCCGTGGGGGATGGCTTAAATAGCCACAGAAGACTGTAGCAAGGCAGAGAACAACCATTCCACTCAAAGTAATCAAGCTTTCAATCTCTGCAACCTGGTTTTCAACGGAAAAGAGGGAAGAGCAACATTAACTGCATCCACCTACTTCTTCCCAACATTGAAAGAGATCTCCTCCTGCATTCAAGTCGACCAGACATTCAAGAGGAGACCCGAAGTTCAAGAAGCCCTACTCTACTCCAACTCAAACGTGTTTGAGGGCTTCTAACTTCTCTTTTGTTTATATTGTTATTTATCTGCTTTTGAGAAGCTCTGTTTTTTCTGTTACTCCTTTTTACTTCCATCTTGTCTTTGCTTGGTTCAATCGGGGGATTGAATCAAGGGTATTGAGGTTGGTTGGTGAGCCGAGTGTAAAACCAACGTGTAAGGGTTCGATTGTGATCCCGGAAAAACAATCGGGTTGGTTCTAGTCGGTGAGCCTGGAAAAACCGACCGAGTTCGTTGTGAGCTCGTAAAACAACAAGTTTGGTTGTGAGCTTGGAAAACAACCGGCTGTAATCCAAGGAGTTATAGTGAATTCCCAAGTGAGACTTGGGGAGTGGACGTAGGAGCAAGGGTTAGCTCCGAACCACTATAAAACATTGTGTTTGTGATTGTTTGTCTCTCTCTATCTCTCGCATTTCATTCACCGCACATAGAAACTAATTAATCATCTCGCAAAAGAATTAATTAGTTATCCACAAAAGTTTTAATAGCCAAATTATTTTAAAACCCAATTCACCCCCCCTCTTGGGTTGTCTATCTGGGCAACAAGTGGTATCAGAGCCTAAACTCTTCTACCCTAAGAGTCAAAGATCAAAATGACAACCCCATTTGGATCTTCCCACATTGAGGGTCAGTCCACCCAAAGACCCCCATTCTTTAATGGATCTGACTACTCATATTGAAAGGCTAGGATGAGAATATTCATCCAAGCCCAAGACTATGAGATGTGGACCATTGTAGCAAATGGGCCATACATCCCATCCATTTATGTAGAGGGGGTCACTGTACCCAAACTCGAAAAGGATTGGGATGAACACGACATGAGAAAGGCACAACTCAATTCTAAAGCAATGAATGTGCTTTACTGTGCACTAGATAGGAATGAATTCAATAGAGTCTCTACTTGCAATTCTGCAAAAGAGATTTGGGATAGACTTGAAGTGACCCGTGAGGGCACGAATCAAGTCAAAGAATCCAAAATAAATATATTGGTTCATAAGTATGAACTATTTAAAATGGATTCTAATGAAACAATCATTTGCATGTTCACTAGATTCACTGACATTGTCAATGGCCTAAAAAGCCTTGGCAAAAACTATACTAACAGTGAGCTTGTCAGGAAGATTCTTCGATGTCTACCAAGGTCATGGGAAGCCAAGGTGACGGCAATCCAAGAAGCTAAGGACTTGAACAAGCTTCCACTTGAAGAGCTCCTTGGATCCCTAATGACTCACGAGCTAACCATGAAGCAACACAGCGAAGAAGAGTCCTCACATAAGAAAAAGGTAATAGCTCTTAAATCCACATCATCTAACAAAGATTTGTCCTGCAGTAGCAGCAGTGAAGAAGAAGATCATGAGGGAGATGATGATGAGGCTCTTCTTGTGCGCAAGTTCAGAAAATTCATCAACCACAAGAAGTCCTATCATCAAAGGAGAGGCCCCTCAAATTTCTATCGCAAGGATAAAGGTAAGGAAAGAGAAAATGAGGGGATTGGATGCTATGAGTGCAAGAAGCCGGGACACATCAGAGCTGAGTGTCCCTTACTTAAGAAGGGCAGCAAGTACAAGAAGAAGAAAGCCCTTGTCACCACCTTATCGGACTCCGACGCATCATCTTCATCATCGGATGAGGAACAAGAAGAAAAGGCCAATTTCTGCTTCATGGCCAACGAAAATGAGGTAACATCCGAAACGCATCTAGATTTTACTTTTGATGAACTTTATGATGCATTTAATGAACTAATGATTGAATATAAGGCTATAAATATTAAGAATAAAGAGCTAAAACTAGCTAATCAAACTTACATACATAAATATGATAAACTAGTTAAGGATAAGGACTGTATCACCAAAGAAATTCTAGAACTTAAGACAAGCAACCAACTCTTAATTAAAAAAACTAACACCTTAAGTAAAGATAATGAAAAACTAACTAAGAAAATTTCAGAACTTAAAAATAATAAACAAATCTTAAACGAAAATCTCATAAAAGACTTGAATACTCTAAAAACAGAAAAACAAACTCTAACTAAAGAACTTGGAAAATACAAACCTTTGGTTGAGAAATTTACTTATAGTTCTGAAAAATTAAATATGATACTTAATAGTCAACGTGCAGTATTCAATAGAGCAGGTTTAGGATATAAACCTAAAAATAAGCAAAAACTTCTTAGTAACTTCTTTGTTAAAGCAGGAGAAAGTAAAACTAAGAAAATAACCTGTTTTTGTTGTGGAAAATTAGGACATAAGGCAAATGTGTGTAATTATAGAAAAGAAAAAACAAAAGGAAAAATTAAAAGGGTATGGGTTCCAAAAGGAACCAACATGACTAACCATGAAGGACCCAAGAAAACTTGGGTACCTAAGATTACATGATTTGCTTGTGTAGGAGTGTCTTGCAGCCAAGGTCAACAAAAATTGCTGGTACTTGGATAGTGGCTGCTCAAGACACATGACGGGTGACAAGGATCAATTCTTCACCCTTGAAGCTAAGAAGGGAGGTGCTGTGACTTTTGGAGACAATAACCAAGGTCGCATCATTGGTATAGGTAAAGTTCAAATTACCCCTTCTACTTTTATTGATAATGTTCGATATGTTGATGGTCTTAAGCATAATTTATTAAGCATTAGTCAATTATATGATAGAGGCTATAATGTTATGTTTAAACCATCACTATGCATCATAACAAACCCAAATGATAATAGTTTAGTTTTTAAAGGAATAAGACGTGGGAATGTGTATGTTGTAGATCTTGAGGATCTTGCCAAACACAACCCATGCTTAGTTGTTAATGAAACTAAGGACAATGATGCTAGTTGGTTATGGCACCGTAAGTTAGGTCATGCAAGCATGGACACAATATCTAAACTAGTTAAAAGAGATTCTGTGATAGGTTTGCCAAAACTAAGATTTGAAAAGAATAAAATATGTGAAGCTTGTCAATATGGCAAATAATCTAGGAACTCCTTTAAATCCATAAAATGTGTCTCTACCTCTAGACCTCTAGAATTATTACACATGGACCTATTCGGACCAACTAGAACAACAAGCCTAGGTGGAAATAAATATGGTCTGGTCATTGTAGATGATTATTCTAGATACACTTGGGTTATGTTCTTAGCACATAAAGATCAAGCTTTTTCAGTATTTAAAAAGTTTCATAAGGAAGTAACCAATGCTAGAGATACTACAGTAATAGCTATTAGAAGTGACCATGGTACCGAATTTGAAAATCATTTATTTGATGAATTTTGTAGTAAAAAGGGAATAACTCACAATTTTTCTGCACCTAGGACACCACAACAAAATGGAGTTGTGGAGAGGAAAAATAGAACTCTAGAGGAAATGGCTAGAACTATGTTATGTGAAAGTAACCTCCCTAAGTACTTTTGGGGAGAAGCCATTAATACTTCTTGTCATATATTAAATAGAGTTTTATTGAGACCCATTATAAAGAAAACACCTTATGAACTTTGGAAAAACAGAAAACCAAAGGTAAACTACTTTCATGTTTTTGGATGTAGGTGTTTTGTTCATAATAATGGGAAAGATAATCTAGGAAAATTTGACTCAAAATCTGATGAGGCTATATTCTTGGGGTACTCTACAACTAGCAAAGCCTATAGAGTCTTTAATAAAAGAACCCTAGTTATAGAAGAATCTATACATGTTGTATTTGATGATTCTAGTGACATCTCTTCTAGCAAGAGAGTTAATTTTGATGATGATGCTGAAATTCTTGAAGAAAAGATAGATGAGATGACATTACAAGATGATAATCAAAAATTAATTGAAGGTGCATCATCAAGCCAAGAGGCTATTGTGGATCATGGACTAACTAAAGCTTGGAGGTATGCTCACGGGCATCCTAAGGAATTAATTCTAGATGATCCATCTCAACCTAATAGGACTAGGGCATCCCTTAGGAACGTAAATAATCATCTAGTCTTTGTTTCTCATTTTGAGCCCAAACACATAGAAGAAGCTGAAAAAGATGTAAATTGGATAAATGCAATGCAAGAAGAATTAAACCAATTTACTAGAAACAAAGTATGGAATCTAGTTGAAAGACCTACTGAATATTCAATTATAGATACCAAATGGATTTATAAAAATAAACTTGATGAAAATGGTACTGTAATAAGGAATAAGGCTAGATTAGTAGCCAAGGGTTATAATCAAGAAGAAGGTATAGATTTTGATGAAACCTTTGCTCCGGTAGCTAGACTTGAAGCAATTAGACTTTTACTAGCTTTTGCATGCTCTAAGGACTTTAAGTTATTTCAAATGGATGTAAAAAGTACATTTTTAAATGGGTATATTAATGAGGAGGTATATGTAAAACAACCTCCTGGTTTTGAAAATCATCAATACCCTAATCATGTTTATAAATTGAACAAAGCACTTTATGGTTTAAAACAAGCACCTAGAGCATGGTATGAGAGGCTTAGCAAATTTCTATTAGAACATGAGTTCTCTAGAGGTAATGTAGATACTACATTGTTTCTAAAGAAGAAAAACAAAGATATGTTGTTAGTACAGATTTATGTTGATGATATTATTTTTGGTGCTACTAACAATCGTCTCTGCGAAGAATTTGCTAACTTGATGCAGAGTGAATTTGAGATGAGCATGATGGGAGAGCTGAATTACTTCCTTGGACTTCAAATCAAACAATCTGAAGGAGGCATCTTCATCAATCAAGCCAAATACATCAAGGAGATGCTCAAGAAGTTTGATATGGAGGGAAACAAATCAATCAGCACCCCCATGAGCTCATCATGCAAATTAGACCAAGATGAATCAGGTAAATCTGTAGATCAGAAACTATATAGAGGTATGATAGGTTCTTTATTGTATCTTACTGCAAGTAGACCTGATATCATGTTTAGTGTTTGCATGTGTGCTAGATATCAGGCTAATCCTAAGGAATCACATCTAATTGCAGTAAAGAGAATCTTTAAATACCTAATAGGAACAAAGAATATAGGGTTATGGTATTCTAAAGAATCTAGCCTGAACTTAATAGGTTATACAGATTCAGACTTTGCTGGATGTAAACTTGATAGAAAAAGCACCAGCGGGTCATGTCAATTCCTAGAAGAAAACTTAATATCATGGTTTAGCAAGAAACAAAATTCGGTTGCATTATCTACTGCTGAAGCTGAATATGTTGCAGCCGGGAGTTGTTGTGCTCAAATCTTATGGATCAAACAACAATTAGAAGATTATGGCATTAAACAAGATAAAATACCCATTAATTGTGATAATACAAGTGCCATTAATCTAACTAAAAATCCAATTCAGCATTCAAGAACTAAACATATTGAGATAAGACATCACTTCATAAGAGATCATGTACTGAATGGTGATGTGACACTCCAATTTGTTTGTACTGATGATAAATTAGCTGACATTTTTACAAAACCCCTAAGTGAAGAGAGATTTAGTGTGCTTAGGAGGGGATTAGGAGTGATTGATCCATCCTAGTGGTAGTTTCCACTAGATTCATTGATTTTGATGATTAGATTGTGGTTAAAATAGAGTTTCTTTTCAATGCTCATCAAATCAGATCATAATTTAGTGATTTTCCCTCATTCGGCACGAAAATAGCATGATTTTTAGGTGCGTGCCAAAGTTCGAGACGACTCGAGTAAGTTTCAGAGTCGGCTCGTAAGAGGGAGTCGACTCGCGCTTAGTCGGGAGTCGACTCGAGGTCGATGGCAGCAGAGGTGGAGTCGACTCGCATACAGTCGGGAGTCGACTCGCGCATAAGGAGAGTCGGGGTCAATAGGCGCATAAGGAGAGTCGACTCGCGCATACTTTGGAGTCGACTCGAGGTCGAGTCGACTCGCGACTCAGAGGAGTCGACTCGCAGTCGGGATCCGACTTTTTAACCCTAGCTCCATCGTTTTCAAAACATTTCTATTCTCCGCCGCCACTGTTTACAAGCCCTAGAGCCGACTCCTAGGTCGTCCCCGATCGTCCCCAAGCTTTTTCCGTCGACTTTTCACCGTCTATTAGGGCTTTTCCTCCCATTCTAGGTCACTATGCCTCGTAAAGCCGTCGTCCGGAAGAGGCCCCAACCCGAGGCCGGTCCCGAGAGGCGCTCCAAGGCTCGGCACGATCCCGCGAGGTCACAACCTCCGGCTCGTTCCCCGCCGAGGGCGGTTCCCGCGAGGCCCTGCGCCGGGAAGGCGGTCTCCACCGGGAGATACGTCGATTTCGACTATCTCTCCCGGGAGGGCTTCACCATAGGTGAGAGATTGCGTGTCCAGGGCTTAGAGTATTTCCTTACATTAGATCTCCCCACTTACCCTGGATTAGTTAGAGAGTTTTACGGTACCGTCCATCGGGGAGATGGGGGTATCGAGGGCACGGTAGCCGGTGTCCCTCTGTTCGTTACGGAGGATCTTATTGCCCACATCCTCCACCTTCCACAAGTAGGGGTGGCTCCCACACACCCCGAGGACAGGACTGAGGCCCTTACGGCCATACTAGGATATCCTCCTCAGTCCCCTTTAGACGAGGTATCCGCTAGCTCACTTCCTGTTGAGGTGCGATCCTCCTGAGTATTTTGTCTAGGTCCATTTTCCCGAAGACTGGCCGCTTCGATTTTGTGTCTGAGAGGGACCTCGCCCTTATGTTTTATATTCTTCAGGACACCCATATCAACTTCCCCAAACTCATTTATAGATATCTATGTGAGCCCCTAGATAGACCTAGGCTCACCCTCCCCTACGGTATGATGTTCACTCTGTTGTTTAGGGAGTACGAGATTCCCATTCCTGAGGGGGAACCCTCTAAGGCGTTGCGATGGACTGATCGCATGCGTCCGGGGACCCTACACAGGATGGGGTTTCGGAAGATAGAGGGAACATGGGTTAGGAAGTCATCCACCTCCACACATACCTCCAGACACTCTCCTAGCCCTGAGCCAGATTCTGACTATCCTGACTTTTCCTCCACTTCTGCTCCTACCACCTCAGCCGGACCTTCCTCCTCAGCTCCACCACCTATGGAGGTCCGGATCGCTCCTGAGCAGCTCCTGGAGTTGCGGCAGGAGATTGTTAGAGACCTGCGAGATGAGCTACTTCGGGAGCTCCGAGGTTCAGTGCCAGCTCCCACTCCTGCACCCACATCTTCTGAGTTGGTCCCTTCCTTGACAGCCGTGACTGACATGACGGCCCATGTACGGGAAGAGATCTACAACGTGAGGAGTTTGATTCAGGCTCAGTTCTCCAGTATGAGTGAGGTCACGGGCATCACTCGGAAGATGCGCGATGACATCCGGAAGGACATGAGCACCACTACCCAGGGGGCCGAGCGCTTGTCGAATGTGCTCATCGACAAGCTGGACGCACTGCAGAAGTCGGTCCTCGAGCTCGATACGACACAGAGCAGGGCCATTCAGGCCGTTATCCGACAGCTCGAGAACGTCACCAATGCGGTCCAAGCACTGGTTGAGCGCATGCCTCGGGGAGCCACATCCTCGAGAGGAGGAGATACATCCTCGAGAGGGGGAGCCACATCCTCGAGAGGAGGAGCTACATCCTCGAGGAGACCGTGGCTGCTTTTGTGTTTTATTTTGACATGTACTGTTTTGCTTTACTTATTGTATTCTCAAATGTATTCACATACACATCAATACAATGAGTAGACATCTTATCTTCATTTCTGTGCAATTTGATCTATGATTGATTGTGTGTTCTGCTTACCTCCTTTTTTTTGATACGATGACAAAAAGGGGGAGAAATATTGAATAGATATGTAAATGGAATCAACATAAAAAAAATCAAAATGAGAATCAAAAATTAAAACATAATTTGTTCTTAGTGGATTTGGTACCTCGAGGCTCATTATCTCTCTTTTGGGGCTCCTAATGGAGTAATCTCCAGAATCTATTCAAGGGATATTCGGAGATTAGCTGAATCCAACTCAAGAACAAATTGACAGATTTTTCCTCTAAATACCAAAATTTAAAATTCAAAAACTTCAATATACTAAAAGGAAATTCAGAGAATCAAAACATAGTAGAATGCATATGTTGAGGGAGAGAATCTGAATTTTTAAGAAAGCCAAATCATTAAATATATATAAGCCAAACAATTGATTGCATGATATGAAGGCTTATATAATTCCAAATGAAAGGGGGAGCTTTAACTCCAAAATTTATTGTTTCACACCTTTCAAGCTTGGATATATTAAATTACCAGACATATGAATTCATTTATGGATTTTATTTTCTTGTTTATTGAGCAATTCACTTTACATATACTCAAAGTTTTGTCATCATCAAAAAGGGAGAGATTGTGGAGTGATTGATTAAAACCCTATTTGATTTTGATGAGCTCAAAGCATTAGAGTATATATGTTGTTTACTAATGAATTCAATTGAGTGTTTCAGTGAAAATCTTGTCTAAGTGTCTCAAGACTTGGTTCATAATATTTTGGATAAGTTAAGAAGTCAGTTTGAACCAAAGTCTGAGACTCGAGTCGACTCCAGAGTATTACGAGTCGACTCCAAGCGTATCAGGATCACTGGCACGGGCTCGAGTCGACTCCTGACCATTACGAGTCGACTCCAACTGAGAACAGACAGACAAACAGAAAGCATCAACTCAAAATCTGTCAGCGAGTCGACTCCTGAAGTGCGCGAGTCGACTCCGATGTTTACCGAGTCGACTCCGGAGAAGTATGAGTCGACTCCAAGGAGTTACAGGCAGAAAAGTCAGAGCAGTTTTCGACCCTGAGATTCGAGTCGACTCCTGTGGAACGCGAGTCGACTCCGATGGTTGGCAGGTCGACTCCAAAGATAGTGAGAGTCGACTCTCAGCAGTACACAAGGCAAAAGTCAGAGAGCATTTTTCGGACTCTGAGATTCGAGTCGACTCCCGCATTGCACGAGTCGACTCCGAGACACCGCGACCCCAAAGAAGACAGAAGACCAATTTGCTGTCTCTGAGATTCGAGTCGACTCCAAGGCAGCGCTTCACTAAAAACACAGAAGACTAAGTTTCGGAAACTGAGAGCCGAGTCGACTCCGGAACAGTTCGAGTCGGCTCCAAGACTGGACGAGCCAAAAGACAGTAGATCGAGAGTTCGGGCTCTGAGCGCCGAGTCGACTCCCAGGATTGTCGAGTCGACTCGAGTGGACCAAGTTCAAAAATAGATCCACGGACTCCATAGGATGAGCCGACTCCGAAAATGCCAAGTCAGCTTCAGAAGTTGGCGAGTCGACTCCGGGTCTAGTCGAGTCGACTCCCAGTCGAAGAGGCGACTTTAATTCAAATCCGGAACAGTTGCCGAGTCGACTCCAGAAAAGCATGAGTCGACTCCCGCTACAGCCGAGTCGACTCCTGATCGCACGAGTCGACTCCAACCCACCAACGGACATATTGTCAGGCTGTGCAGAGTGTGCAGAACGGGCAGAAAAAGGTCTCTAACGGCTAGTTTTCGTGGGGGATGGCTTAAATAGCCACAGAAGACTATAGCAAGGCAGAGAACAACCATTCCACTCAAAGTAATCAAGCTTTCAATCTCTGCAACCTGGTTTTCAACGGAAAAGAGGGAAGAGCAACATTAACTGCATCCACCTACTTCTTCCCAACATTGAAAGAGATCTCCTCCTGCATTCAAGTCGACCAGACATTCAAGAGGAGACCCGAAGTTCAAGAAGCCCTACTCTACTCCAACTCAAACGTGTTTGAGGGCTTCTAACTTCTCTTTTGTTTATATTGTTATTTATCTGCTTTTGAGAAGCTCTGTTTTTTCTGTTACTCCTTTTTACTTCCATCTTGTCTTTGCTTGGTTCAATCGGGGGATTGAATCAAGGGTATTGAGGTTGGTTGGTGAGCCGAGTGTAAAACCAACGTGTAAGGGTTCGATTGTGATCCCGGGAAAACAATCGGGTTGGTTCTAGTCGGTGGGCCTGGAAAAACCGACCGAGTTCGTTGTGAGCTCGTAAAACAACAAGTTTGGTTGTGAGCTTGGAAAACAACCGGCTGTAATCCAAGGGGTTATAGTGAATTCTCAAGTGAGACTTGGGGAGTGGACGTAGGAGCAAGGGTTAGCTCCGAACCACTATAAAACATTGTGTTTGTGATTGTTTGTCTCTCTCTATCTCTCGCATTTCATTCACCGCACATAGAAACTAATTAATCATCTCGCAAAAGAATTAATTAGTTATCCACAAAAGTTTTAATAGCCAAATTATTTTAAAACCCAATTCACCCCCCCTCTTGGGTTGTCTATCTGGGCAACATTTTCCAAGGTAGATTTCAGTTTATTCATTGCATTTTGTGGTTACAGATGAAATCAACATGGCAGATAGCTAGGCTTTATACTTGCCATATTTGATAATCCCAGTTTTCTTTCTATTCCTCTTTCTTATCTGTTTAACTCAAAATATAAGTTTAGTAGATTGTTGAAGGGAAAACATATAAAGGAACTTAGTTTAAAGCCACAAAATTAATAATTACTTTAGGACGTGCACTTTGGAACGACTGTTCAAATATATGATGTGTCTAGGGTTTTTATCTCATGCTGAAAAGTTGGTAGCATTTATTGTTTCTTGTTGAAACTTGTTTAGAGGCATTAAATAGAACCTATTTGTATAATTTTTAGTTATGATTTCTGCTTTAACATACAATAGGTTTTGCTTTTGGCTTACATTACTAAGCCAAGCTCAGGGTGGGAGTGGTTGACCTAAACCTAGCCCAAAAGGAACTGTGGTCCATCATGACTTACCACAGTTAATATTCGTCTTCTTCTATAGTACCATACGATAAAATATAGGCTCATATTATATGCATTATCTAATTCAGTTTATAAATAGTCATCTTGCCCTGGTTTATGCTAGTTGACCGATGGGATGCCTTACATTTTCCAATTTTCACTGGCATAATGCTTATTCATGGCACTTGTTGTTAACCTCTATATTATTTCAAAATGCAAGCCTTTCTTTAATTGGCCTAGCATCTCAAAGCTAATTTCTGGGTTGCAGCTCATGTTATTCAACTTGTGTATCTAATTTTAAATCTTCTAGATAACTGTATCAACCATCAAGTCATCAAATTTTGTGTCTCATTTTGTTATGCACACTTTTTGTGTTATGAGCAATTTTAACAAAATCCATATGGTAAAACGGGATACAAATTGGAAACTTTCTTTTAAGACATTCCAATGAAAAGTATAGGCAGGATTTCAAGCATGATAGTTGCATCAAGAATTGAACTAATGCTATGTGGTTTAAGTACGTTTATGTGCTCAACTAGTTTTGCTTTCACCATGTTGTTGACAATTGTTTTCTATAGAAATGTTAGTCAGAATATTACAAGCACATAATAGGAGAAAAATTGTGGACCACTTGACAAAATCACTAGAGTGATCTTTAAAATATGTTTTATGGAGACCGAAGATAGTTTTCTGAAGATAATATGACAGATATAGAACAACATGGTCTCTTTGTTGACAATTGTTTCCTATAGAAATGTTAGTCAGAATATTACAAGCACATAATAGGAGAAAAATTGTAGACCACTTGACAAAATCACTAGAGTGATCTTTAAAATATGTTTTATGGAGACTGAAGATAGTTTTTTGAAGATAATATGACAGATATAGAACAACATGGTCTCTTTGTTGACAATTGTTTCCTATAGAAATGTTAGTCGGAATATTACAAGCACATAATAGGAGAAAAATTGTCGACCACTTGTCAAAATCACTAGAGTGATCTTTAAAATATGTTTTATGGAGACTGAAGATAGTTTTCTGAAGATAATATGACA
This sequence comes from Phoenix dactylifera, assembly GCF_051530095.1. Classification (NCBI taxonomy): domain Eukaryota; kingdom Viridiplantae; phylum Streptophyta; class Magnoliopsida; order Arecales; family Arecaceae; genus Phoenix; species Phoenix dactylifera. Next base: position 10,749,122 of record NC_143197.1, read on the forward strand.
GATATAGAATAACATGGTCTCTTAAAGCCATCTGACTTGAGTTCAGTCTTGTATATCCCCTTGATATTTTAATCTGTCAAGTTTTGATGTGGAGGAGGGATTTAATTTCTTGGTGTGCATTCATATCTCTCTCTCCCTTTTTTTTTCTTTTGCATAACGATGCAGAGTAATATTTAATGATAGAGCAATAACTGGAAGAAGAATATGGGAGAGTTGGGGTAAATACCGAAAACCTAGATCTTTCAGAAAAATAAAAAGGGTATTCAGAAAATACTGAAAGGACATGAAGTCATGCCTCCTTTTCAATACAAAAATTTGATGGCAGTTTAGCTGGCTTCATTGGGGTCCACATAAAATGACCAAAACAACCCTCTATATCTATCTAGTACTTTTCAATGCTATTCCGCATTTTGGACTAATCCTAGTCCAGCTATGTTCTGGAAGATCTTAACAGATCTGCAAAACAAGTACACAGATCTTACAACTGAACGATTAAAATAGACATCTAATAAGTAAACACAGCACAATTCTTGAAAATATCTTGTCTGTCTGTATAGTTCATCCAAAATGTTTCAAACTTGTAAAATAAGCAAAACAGGACTGCTTATTCAAATTCATGCTGTATTTGGATCTAACTTTGGTAATTAGGCTGTTGGTATAATGATTGATTGATATGAGGAAGTAAATGTTCCGGCCTCTTGAGATCTACAATCTTATAATTATGTCCTGCTGATATGATCTACAATCTTGAAATCCTATGTAAGAAAACTCATCTTACATAATCAGCATGCTGTGCTTGTGGTCCTTTGTCTACTTTCTCTTTCTGCAGAATTGGCCATGATGAAAACTTATGTTTGCTTGCTGCACAGCTCTGAAGTAAATCTTCTGGCCTTTAAAAATTTTAAAACTATATTAAATAAGCATGTTTATCCATTTCTTCATATACATACCATCCTTTAAATTGAGGTTTCGCAATACCGATTACGGTAATTGTACTGGCACCATGTTGGTACAGTATCGGTACGGATCAATTCAGCATATCTATACTTGGCACGCCCCCCATATCAAGTATTGGTTTGGTACCTGTATAGTACGGTATGCCCGGTATGGAACAATATGTGCCAGTACGGTGAACCTTGCTTTAAACTTCCATTTTCAACCTTCTCTACTTAGGTTGTACAAAAATTTAAATCATTGCAGTTGGTGTCTTCTTAACTCTCTCTTTGAGATTTGGATCTTCATACCTTAAGAACAATCTTTGATATTATTTAAGGATAAGCATGGAATGCTTCAACTTCTGGGGGGGAGGCCATCTTTGTTTTTATGTTTAGAAATACCTAGGAAAAGTAAATTTCCAACTTACCCCTTAAGTATGTCTCAGACTTTCAACAAATCTAATTCTTCACTATATGAAATTTCTTCATTTTCTTTAGTGATGTCATCTTGCTGATTCCATGCATTGCACGTTCTTCTCAGTTTCCCTCATTTCCTTGAAATGTTTTCTTTAACTATCATTTGAAATTGACTTCCAACCTCTTCCTCCTTGAAACACTTGATTTGCTCTGGAACTAAAAGGTTGTCGTGTGTTGTCCGGCATTTTGAAGATACCAATTTTCTAGCCGCCATTACCAACAAACTTACTGTGTATAGGAGTTAGACCAATTTGCATTTCATGTTGATTCCAGCCAAAATCACCTTGCAATTTTTATTCTTCTTCATATTTCTCTCTCTATATTTCCTCTCTTGGCATTCAGATGCTGAATATTCCTTGTGGCAGAGGTTTTGCTTGTTGACTGATTGCTTTCGACAAATTTGTTTCTAGGGGATAATTGATATAGTTTGTTCTTGATATTTTGATGTTACACAGTCCTTGTTTCACAATGAGCAAATGTTGAGTCGAGAACATCATCTCGATCCATTTACATTATTAACAAGGAAATAATTTTTTTTTGCTTGCATTGTAGTTGATTGCTACAAATTTTTCATATGTTATTTCAAAACCTACAGATATCGAAAGAGTATCTCTATAACAATTGTCCAGTTGACTTTTTTTGACTTAAATTCATTTAGTTTTATGCATCACCAATCTTGAAACAATACTTTCTAGGATGGTAATCTTGTTGTTGGATTGTTCATGTAAACCACCAAGATGTAGATGCGATTTCATCAGCCAGTGTTGTTGCACTGTTGCACCATAATGTTGATGTACTTGATTCCTCTTTAATTTTTCAACTAGATTGTGTAATGATAGTCTTCTTGTTACCATTTGGCAATTTATTGTTGCCTTGGGTCCTTATTCTTGTTTAAAAGGGTTACAGGGTACTCGTGCATGCCTGCATCAAATACTCTTTATATCTCCACTAGTTTGGGTTCTAAATTTATTCTGCAATAATGTGGAAACATCCTTCCATATCTCCCTAATAGTCAGAACTTACTCCTCATTTTGGAATAGCATTATTCCAATTGGAAACATAGCTGACAACCTTTGAGTTTCAGGTCTGTTACTCTTTGCAGCTAGCTGTTAGAACAGCAGATATTGAGATGAATGCTTGCATGGCACGAGCACAATAATGATTACAAAATCAATTTTATGCTGGAAATTGACTGATATTTTGAAAACTAGACCTACTGTAGCACTTGACATGTTAGTTTTGCAATTTTTTATCCATCTTTTGTTGATCTTATCCACCAGTTCCTTAATTAGGCTCTTAGGATAGTTAGGATTTAGAAATAAGGAATAATTGTGTTTTTGATTGTTAGGCTAATGTTTGTTGATTGATATGTGTGGAATTAAACTTTACTAGTTTGGATTAAGTTAGCTTATCCAATATCACTAAATTCTTAAAAGATGAAATTCCAGTCTCGTCTGAAAATGTAGAACCGTGGATGCGCTTTGGGATGGTGTTGATGTGGTCATCTGACAATGGAGGTGGAACAGGATAACTTGCTAACTGGGATGTTGTTTAATCAGTATAAGTGCGGATTGACAGGAGCATAGTAACAAATTGAAAATCTGTTATAATCTCGCTCAGGACAAATCCTTGAAATTCAGTAATATTATAAAAGATATTTTTGGAAAACATTAGATAGTAGAAAACAAGGAATAAAGAAACAGTCAAACAAAAATATCGGAAACATTCTAATGAACAGGCAAATTTATCATCTCTACTCTATCATAGAGCATTAACAGAAACCATGATATAACTGTAATTTTTGCTAAAACGTTGATAGAAGAATGATTTTTAATGGCAGAAACACCAAGTAACTGGAAAATCTTCAGTGAGTCCAAAAAATTTGTTACTAGGCCTAGGAGACTTTGCAGAAGATTTTGTTAGATATCCATAGGTTTCTTATCCATTATTTTCAATTTTTTTATCTTTCCATGATTTTATTTTTTACCCTGGCCATATACATCTTTGAGAAATTCTGGGTTCAACCCTTAAATTAACCTTGATTATGGTATTTTTCTTCCACCATTAAGTTTTGCCCTCTTTGATGGATAAAGATAATGAGGCTTTGTTGCAAGAGCTTGTTGGAATGTGGTCAAACTACCAAGTTATGGTTAGATTGCAGTCATTCATTTTTAGCTACCTTGAACGTTATTATACCACTCAGGCTGCAGTTCCTCCACTAAAGAATGTTGCTGCTAGTTGCTTCTGCAATCTGGTAATTCTTACACTTTAGGCTTGTTTTTGTTATCTATTATTGACTGTTAGATAAGGATAATGACTTTTGCATTTATTTAGTGAACTTAAATTTACTCATCTATGATCTGCATCATCTACATCATTGACTTTCAGGTCTGTCCAGCATTAAGTCGCAAAATAAGAAATGCTGTAATTTCTATGGTATGCTGCTAGCTGCATTTATGTCTCTAATTTGTGAATATAAGCTATTCCTATTTGGTTATATTGTTGAGTAATTCTTGTATTTCAGATTCGTCAAGAACGTGAAGGACAGAAGATTGATGTTGATCTATTACAAAATTTTATGGGTTTCATAATGGATGCTGGAATGGCAGTTCAAGGTTTTTATAAGGAATTTGAAAAAGGCATTTTTGAATGTACTCAGACTTATCATGCTCAAAAGGCTTCTGAATGGATCTGTGAGGACCCGTGCGGGCGTGTGTTTAGTCCCACATCGGTTATTCGCTGGATAGATCTTGGGTACTTATACAGGATCAAGAAATCCAAATAATACCTTCCGGCTAGCCATTTTGGGTGATGATGAGAGCACAAAAGTGCGACCTACATGTTACTAAAATTAGTGTTATTGTTAACCGATAATGATAAATTCACTGGATTAATATTATATTTGGGTTTAACATAGATTAGTATAAATTAGAGATAAAATGCACATTGAGTACAAATTTGACTTCAAATCGGGTCCGAGTCGGGTTCGGATCCGAGTCGGGTTTGGGTCCGAATCGGGTCCATTTCTTTTGTGCTTTTGGAAAATAATTTTGGGCAAATCTAAATTGGCTATATCATAACTATAAGGTGCTGGGTGACCCATGACTTGAAAGAATTGCACTTGACCTCGAGCCAGAATAGATGACCCGTCTACAAGCCAAATTTCATATCATACTATTTTTTTATATATGACTAATTGGACGGAACTTGGTGTCTTCCAGCTCCCGATTCATCTTCCACTCCAGCCGCCTGCAGTGCATCACCGCCCTTTCCTTTCTCCCGAGATCCAAGCGCGCCTCTCATCCGTGATCCCGGCAAAATCCTCAGCATCCCAACCGCGTGCCAGATCCCGTGCGAAAGAAGGGGAGAAGAAAGAATTCACCAGCCCGCGTCCCCACCTCCCAAAATCCCTTGAAGCAAGCATCCCAGCAAGGAAAATCCCAGCTCTCGATTCGCTTCCGTGATCCAAGCCGCCCGCGCGTCTCCTTCCTCCCGACGATCACGCTCTCAGCTCTTCCATGATCCCGGCGGTCCCGCATCCGTGCCAGCCACCATGCCAGCAAGCCGAGATCCCGTGTTCCAGCCGATCCACACTGGATCCCTTCCACGATCGACTCCTCCCCGTCGATCCCGCTCCCAAACCAGCAACCAAAGAAGGAAGTCCCGCATCCGTGCATCCCAGCTCATCCCACGCGCTTCCTTCCTTCCGCGACTGGTCCACCATCCACCGAAGCCAAGATCGGCTCCTCCTGAGATCTCGCAGCCGGCCATGAAGCATCCCGAAATCCCAGCGCCCGAGCCGGATTCGAAATCCCCCTTCCGTGATTCCATTTCAAGAAACTCTGCGGCTATAAGAGGAGAAGAAGGAGGAGGAGGAGGAGAGCTCGGAGTGGTAGGAGCCGGCTGGTCCAAGGAAGAAGAAGAAGAAAGGAGAGAGCTCGGCTGCTTCGGCTGAGAAGAAAAACAGGGGAGCTCTGTTTTTGGGGAAGAAAAGAATATAAAAAAAATACTTTATGTTCTAACGGGAGGGAGAAGCTCTTTGTTTTATTTTTTTTATGTTATTTGCAAAAGAAAAGAAACATTAGGTTTCCAATCTCCACTTTTATTTGTAATGAATTTTCTTTTTATCAAATCTATCATTTTCCTGTCATGCAAACTTTGTTCTAGATTTAGTTAAATTTCTGTTTTCTTTATGAAATCTTTTAATTTTTCTTTTATGCAATACATGTCTAAGTTTTAATTTAATATTCTACAATTTATTATATGCATTCTAGAATTCTTAATTTTAAGATAACCTTGGAATTAATCCTTGCAGTTCGATTGACGATTTTAATTTATATTCTGTCTTTAAAAATCGACCCCTACTCTGTATCAAATTTCAATTGCAAGTTCTCTTTCTTTTCTTTGTTTATTTTTCGAATAGAAAATATTCTCTAATAGACTAGAGAATCATTCCACATCCCCGAAGTAATGTTTTTCTTTTATTATTCAAAAATCGATTTCAAAATCGAGTGAACGTTCTAATTTTTATGCAACTCCAATCGCCTCCCTGTAGATCGATCTCTTACAACCGCTATTCTTCGAGTAGAAAAGGTAAGAGTAAAATTAAATTTAAACTTTGTTTGTCGGTTCTAACAACGATCTGTTTAGCATATTTTTAGTTAGACAGGAAAGGACGAACAGAATTTTGGCGCCGTTGCCGGGGAGGCAAATCGAGAAGCAAGAACAATCACGAAGATCAAATCAAATTTTGGATGCCCGGAGTGAACGTACTCCGGTAGTAAGTTTTTATTTTTATTTTTATTAATTTTTCTTATTTTGATAATTTCTAGTTAATAATTTCGTAGTTATTAAATTCTGAAATTTGAAATTCGAAATTTAAAATTCAAAAAAAATAAAATTTAAAATAAAAAAATTTCAAAAATTCAAAAAATTTTTAAAATTCAAAATTTGAATTCTGAGATTCGAAATTTGAAGTTTAAAAAGAAAAAAATTTTAATTAAATCAAAAAAAAATATATAAAAAAATTATTATTTTTGCTAGTAATTGACAGGGTGCAATCCTCCGAGATTATCATACCTCTATTGGGACTCCTCACGGAGTAATCTCCAGAGCTTATTCAACGGGCATTCGGAGATTGACTGACGCATAAGAATTGTGTTTAGTTTACATTCAAGTTATTGCTAAAAAAAAAATAATAAAAATAAAAATAAAAAAATTATAAAAATAAATAAATAAAAAAAATTTATTGATTGCTCATTTAATCAATACAACCTAATGACATTGCATAAACTTTAAAAAATATTGATTATTTGCTGCATTTAGTATTAAGCATTTGCATAAAGTAATTAAGGGCAAAACCCATTAAAAAGATAAGGTCGGGAAGTCATTACCTGTCCTTAGCCCAAAAATCACCACCTTGCATACTTATCCTAAGCCAAATTAAATTAAAATCAAATTAGACGTTGGCCTTAGGGTTTTCGAGCTCAATTAGGCTCTTGGAAAGAAGCGGCTGAAAGCCACTCCAGTGAGAATTTAGTAATTGGTGATGTCTAGAAAAGTTTTACAACAGTGAGAACTGTTACGAGTATTGTGGTATCGGTGTATCCCTTCTGGCACCACCACACACCCCGGGACTTTCTTGGTCACTGATTACTGGATTGCTTAACTGGTAAGCTCAAGCTTAATCTGAAAGGGAGATTAGGAGCTGTCTAATCTAGGAGAGAATTTCAGGAACTTCTTAACCTGATACATCTCTGTGCAACTAGATTTAAGAAGCTACTAAACCTCACTTAGTTCTAAGACTAATAGGGTCAAATTGTTGTGTGGTGTTGGTTGTGGTCATCTGTGTCTAGCCCTTTTCTTCTTTTAGGATTTCGTTCATTGTAGGAGTCGAATCTAATTAAGTTGTGGAAAATGTATGCATGGTAGAAGGTCATTAAGGGATAAGTTAACCCCATTTGATCCTGAGATTGAAAGAACTTTTCATCACAACCTGCGAACTGTAAACCAACCGTCGATCTCTACAATGGATGAACATATTAGAACCCTAAATGAATTGTTTGCACCCGCATCCGCTAGTCCCCCTACTTGCATAGTATTACCAATTAATAATGCAGCCCAATTCGAGATTCGGGCTGCAACAATAAACATGTTACCCAAGTTTCATGGGTTCGAGAGTGAACAACCCTACATTCATCTAAACAAATTTTTGACAATCTGTCAAACGTTTAGAAATCAAAATTTAGATGAAGAGGGTATTAAATTAAGGTTATTTCCCATGACTTTAGAGGATCGTGCTGTTGCATGGCTATATTCCCTAGCTTCAAATTCCATCACATCATGGGAACAACTATCTAGGAAGTTCATGGCTAAGTTCTATCCCATGGTAAAAACTGAAAAAATTAAGGATGCAATCAGAACTTTTAGAGGAAAATCTGAGGAGGAATTTTCCCAACTATGGGAAAGATTCCATGATCTTTTGGTCAAGTGCCCCCACCATGGGCTTGACAAGGCTGATCTAGTACATTTCGTTTACAAAGGACTACCTCCGGCACATAGAAACATGATCGAGTCCATGCACAAAGGTAGGTTCATGGACCAAATCCCGGATCAAGCCTATGAATTTCTTGTTGACTTAGCCGAGAACGCCCAAAATTGGAGTAGCTATGGTGAGGAAGTAAATAGAGATGAGTTCGGATCTAGAAAATCGGGTAATTATGAAATGAAAGCAGACCCAGAACTAAAAAATGTCATGTCCAATCTGGTGACTGGAATGAACAACTTAAGCAAAAAGTTTGATGCTTTCACTGTTTCCACTAGTCCGAGTTCATATAAAGAGTTAAATCCCATCATGAAAGTGGATCACGAGTCACATAGTTTATGTATCTTGTGTAATAGTTCTGAGCATCTAGTGGAGTGTTGTCCTAGTTTACCAACATTAAGGCTGAACAGGCAAATGCTCTTAACTCATATAGTGCCTTCAAGAAGCCCACTCCCAATTCATTCAGCCCAGTCTACCACCCTGATAATAGGTTCCACCAAAATTTTTCATACAAGCAAAATGAACCTATTCAGCATCAAGGTGGTCCACCAGGTTTTCAGAAGAATTTTTCCAGGATAGGTCCATCACAAATAAACCAATCATTGGCTCCACCTATTCCTACTTATAGTGCCCCTATCCCTTAGCAAACTACATCATTAGAAGCCATGATGGCTAACATGATGAAGCAGCAACAAGACTTCATCCAACAGCAACAACAGACCAACATAGCTCAAACCCAGACTAATCAATTCTATGCGCAAGCGATTGCAAAACTTGAGGTTAGTCTGAGCCAAATAGCTAACTCTCTAGGGGATAGGAAGAGAGGTGAATTGCCAAGTCAGCCAGTACCTAACCCTGGTAGGCAACAGAATCAAGGGCCGAGAGGCCAGTTTCAGATTGATTCTAATGGAAACCCTACCCATGAAGTCCAGGCAATTACCACTTTACGGTCTGGCAAGCAAGTGGACAACAAAGTCCAACTTCCTGTGCAAGAAAAAGAAGAAAAGCATGAACCAAACCCCACCCAGAAAAAGGCACAAGAACAGGGAACACAAGGAATAGAGGAGAAACCAATAGAAACTTACACACCTAAGGCTCCCTTTCCTAGTAGACTACAAGACTCAAAGAAAAAATCTCAGTACGATGAAATCATGGAGGTCTTTAAAAATATTCAAATAAATTTACCCTTCCTAGATGCCATCAGACAGATCCCCTCCTATACAAAATTCTTAAAAGACCAAACCACGGTGTAAAGGAAAACCAGTATTCCTAGGCAAGCTGTGATGGCGGCACAAGCCTCATCTCTTATTCAACAACAGATTGCCCCAAAATACAAGGACCCTGGTTGCCCCACTGTTGAAATTAAAATAGGAGAAACCATCATTCGGAGAGCCCTATTAGACTTAGGAGCAAGTGTGAACCTATTACCCTATTCTATCTACACCGAACTAGGTTTGGGGGAATTAAAGTCCACAAATATTACCTTGTCATTAGCAGATAGGACTGTGAAGTATTCCAAAGGAATTGTGGAGGATGTGATTGTAAAAGTTAATGAATTCTACTACCCTGCGGATTTTGTAGTCCTTGAAACTGAACCAGTAAAAAATCCAGAAAGTCACATCCCGGTGATCCTAGGTAGACCATTTTTGGCCACTTCAAATGCTGTGATTAGTTGCCGAAATGGAATAATGACTCTAGCCTTTGGAAACATGACTGTCCAGCTCAATGTTTTTCATAGTAGTAGTCAGTCAACTGAGATGGACGATTTGGAAGAAATTCACATGATTGAGAATATAATTAGCAGTTCTTTTGAAGAGTCGAGTTATTCTGACCCATTAGAAAGATGTTTGGCTAATTTTGGTCAAGATTGCGAGTTAAGTCAAGAGGATAATGCATTGTTAGATTCCATTCCTGTGATGGATACTAGCAGATGGGCCACCAAGTTTGAATCATTGCCTATTTCGGAATCTCAGCTAGTGTCATCCAATGTCAAACCTCCACAACTATAACTCAAAGACCTTCCCGAAAACTTGAAGTATGCATTTCTTGGAGAAAACAAGACCATACCTGTTATAATTGCATCGAATCTAACTAAAGAACATGAAGAGAAGCTGTTAAGTATCCTTACGAAGAATCAGGAAGCTATCGGTTGGTCTATAGCTGATATTAAGGGGATTAGTCCTTCTGTGGTCCAACATAAAATCCATCTAGAAGAAGATGCAAAAATTTCTAGAGAACCACAAAGGCGACTTAATCCAATCATGAAGGACGTAGTTCGAGCCGAGGTCATCAAGCTTTTAGATGCAGGGATTATATACCCTATTTCTGATAGTCAATGGGTAAGCCCAGTTCAAGTCGTACCTAAAAAGTCTGGCATCACTGTGGTGAAAAATGATCACAATGAGTTAGTCCCTACTCGAGTCCAAACGGGATGGCGAGTATGCATCGACTATAGGAAGCTTAATGCCATGACTAGGAAAGACCACTTTCCTCTACCCTTCATCGATCAAATGCTAGAACGGCTAACTGGCCACTCCCATTACTGTTTTCTCGATGGTTATTCTGGATATAACCAAGTCCCTATCGCACGTGAGGATCAAGAGAAAACCACATTCACCTGTCCTTATGGCACTTTTGCCTATCGTCGCATGCCTTTTGGGCTATGCAATGCACCAGCTACATTCCAACGGTGTATGATGAGTATTTTCTCCGACATGGTGGAGAAATTTTTAGAAGTTTTCATGGATGATTTTTCTGTATTTGGATCCAATTTTGAGGAATGTATACACCACTTGACACTTGTTGTAGAACGCTGTAAACAGAAAAACTTAGTTTTTAACTGGGAGAAGTGTCATTTCATTGTAGAATCATATATTGTTTTAGGACACATTGTGTCACAAAGGGGAATTGAGGTGGATAAGGCCAAAGTAGAATTAATTGCTAAATTGCCACCTCCCAAAACTGTTAGGAAAGTCAGATCCTTTTTAGGGCATGCGGGTTTTTACCGCCGCTTTATCAAGGATTTCAGTAAATTGTCGAAACCCTTATGCGATTTGTTGGCGAAAGATGCTACTTTTAATTTTTCGCCAATTTGTATAACTGCTTTCGAAAGACTAAAGTCTGAACTAACTTCAGCACCCATCATAAGGAGTCCTGATTGGAGTCGTCCTTTTGAAATCATGTGTGATGCATCCGATTATGCCATAGGTGCTGTCTTAGGTCAGCAAGTAGAGAAGCTTCCCCATGTTATTCATTATGCAAGCAAAACTCTAAATGACGCCCAACTCAACTATTCCACCACTGAAAAAGAATTGTTGGCAGTTGTTTTTGCTCTAGATAAATTCCGCCCCTACCTGATAGGATCTAAGGTTCTTATTTATTCTGATCATGCCGCCCTTAAGTACCTTCTCACAAAGAAGGATGCTAAGGCAAGGCTCATTCGTTGGATCCTATTGCTCCAGGAATTTGATCTCGAAATTCGAGACAAAAAGGGATCTGAAAATGTAGTAGCTGACCACTTGTCCAGACTAATTGTTGAGTCATCTGCAGAATCATTACCTGTGTTCGAGACCTTCCCTGATGAACAATTAATGATAATTTCCCATACCAATGTTCCATGGTATGCTGATGTAGTCAACTATCTAGTTACTGAACGAATGCCCCGTTCATGGACCAAACAAGAGAAATTTCGCTTCCTAGCTCGTGTAAAATGGTATTTTTGGGATGAACCATACTTGTTCAAATACTGTCCTGATCAAATCATCAGACGATGCATCCCTGAACACGATCAAAGGAATGTCCTTTTCTTTTGTCATGACCATGCTTGTGGTGGTCATTTTAGTGGGAAGAAAACTGCTGCAAAAGTTTTGCAGTGCGGATTTTATTGGCCCACACTTTTTCCAGATGCGCATGACTATTGTAAATCTTGCGATCGATGTCAACGATTATGAAAACTTTCGAGAAAGAATGAGATGCTCCTGAACCCTATCTTAATTATAGAAATTTTCGATGTTTGGGGTATTGATTTTATGGGTCCTTTTCCTATGTCGTTTGGGCATCAGTACATTCTTGTGGCAGTTGACTATGTATCAAAATGGATTGAGGCTATCGCGTGTAAGACCAATGATCACAAAGTGGTGATCAAGTTCCTTAAAAAATCTATCTTTGCTCGTTTTGGCACCCCTCGTGCTATCATTAGTGATGGGGGGAAACATTTTTGTAATAAAATTTTTAAAGCCCTTATGAGAAAGTACAACATTAATCACAAGGTCAGTACACCATATCATCCACAAACAAGTGGACAAGTCGAAATTTCCAATCGGGAGATCAAGACCATCCTTGAAAAAACTGTTCATACATCTCGGAAGGATTGATCTCTTAGGCTAACAGATGCACTGTGGGCATATCGGACGGCTTACAAAACACCAATTGGAATGTCTCCATATAGAACTGTCTATGGCAAGGCCTGCCATTTACCTGTTGAGTTAGAGCACAAGGCCTATTGGGCTATTAAACATTTAAATTTCGATCTTGACAAAGCAGGAGAACATAGGAAGCTTCAACTCGATGAGCTTGAAGAAATTAGAAACGATGCTTACGAGTGTGCCAAAAGATACAAAGATCGCATGAAGATCATGCATGATAAAATGATCATTCGTAAGGAATTTCACCAAGGACAAAAAGTCCTTCTATATGATTCTCGATTACATCTATTCCCTGAAAAACTTAAATCTCGCTGGACTGGCCCATACACAGTAGAGAAAGTGCACCCGCATGGTGCAGTAGTAATATGCAATACCAAGGATGGTAGGTTCTTTCAAGTCAATGGACATCGTTTAAAACCATACCTTGAGTATCTAAGTCCAGAAGTTGAGGAGACACTTCTGACCGACCCTGTTTATCATGAATGAATTAGAATTGTCTGGCTGAAGACATAAAACTTAGCGCTCTTGGGAGGCAACCCAACATATAAATATCTTCTATAAAAAAAAATACTAACATGCAGGTTTGGGAGATTTTGCCCCAATTTTCAATTTACCCACCCATATCAGGTAACCTCTCCTCTGTCCTCTTACTGCATTAAATTTTCTTTAACATTGAGGACAATGTTAGATTTAGGTTTGGGGGTATTTTTACGCATTTGAATTTGAAATTTTATTAAAAAAAAAAGTTTTTAGTTAAAATTTTTGAAAAAAAAAATATATATATATATATATATATATATATACAACACACAAGGTATATAAAATCTAAGAGCCCAATGACTAGTTGGAAGTAGTGCAAAGTGAGTTCTTTTTATTAAGTTCCTTTTAGTGAGTTGTAAGCTAATTAGTGCTTTGAATTTCACAACACATCTGACCTGCATTTTCTAAGGTATAGGTTTGACATTGTGTTGAGAATATGGTAGCAACCTCGAATCCTGATGAACCATCTTTTTCTGATCCAAAAAAAAAAAAGATGGTGGATTTAGTCAGGTACATCGAAAAGGGCTACCTATTGTCAAAGGTCAGCGGGCTTGTGATGAGGAACCCGAGCATAGGTCCGTAGGGGAGTCTTGATGCCCGACACCTCATGCCAACTGGTGTGAGAATTGTCGACTAATTGCTCGCTACATGGAGGAATCATCACAAGAGTAAAAGTGCACAATATATACATTATCATTTCTCTTTAATGCAAAAAAAAGAATCAAAAAAATCAAAAAAATTAGTGTAAAAATGAAAAAAAAAATGTATATTGACCTTAAGAAAGACAATAGTGTGAAAGCCGTCGTTGTAAAAATTCGAGTAAACTGGAATATTACAGATAAAGCCCATGAGGTATTAAAGTAAACATCCACAACTCTCGAAATCCTGCAGAAAAGATGATTTTGAATCAGCAAATAGGTCTTGTCCAACCAATTCTTGAAAACTACTAATATTTGCGATATTTTGGAGATCCAAAACCTTAGCTTGTGCATGGTCCAAACTTCACTGAGCACTCAAGTATAAATAAGTCTTACAACTTCCTAACGGAAAACTTAATAACTTCAACTTAAATTGCATACTAACCTAGAAATTGGGCTACTTAGTAATTAAAACCTTGTGTGATTTTGAAATTCTTATCAGTTATGTACTTGAAATAAGACTTTCATTTCACAAACCAAATTTTATTTTGGGAAGTTTGTGGGTAACTTCACTGCAAACCCTCACGAGACAACACTCGTCCACTAGGGTAACCTAGGGGTTTAACGGCTTGTTGCACATGCTAAGTGCAATCGTAATGCTCTACGAAAGTGAGTATTTATCTTAGGATATTTATATAATAAATAACACTTTTGCTCTCTCATTTTATCATTTTCGCACTGAATTGCTAAAGACTAGCAATAAGCTAGTTGGGGGTTGTGATGAGAGCACAAAAGTGCGACCTACATGTTACTAAAATTAGTGTTGTTGTTAACCGATAATGATAAATTCACTGGATTAATATTATATTTGGGTTTAACATAGATTAGTATAAATTAGAGATAAAATGCACATTGAGTACAAATTTGACTTCAAATCGGGTCCGAGTCGGGTTCGGATCCGAGTCGGGTTTGGGTCCGAATCGGGTCCATTTCTTTTGTGCTTTTGGAAAATAATTTTGGGCAAATCTAAATTGGCTATATCATAACTATAAGGTGCTGGGTGACCCATGACTTGAAAGAATTGCACTTGACCTCGAGCCAGAATAGATGACCCGTCTACAAGCCAAATTTCATATCATACTATTTTTTTATATATGACTAATTGGACGGAACTTGGTGTCTTCCAGCTCCCGATTCATCTTCCACTCCAGCCGCATGCAGTGCATCACCGCCCTTTCCTTTCTCCCGAGATCCAAGCGCGCCTCTCATCCGTGATCCCGGCAAAATCCTCAGCATCCCAACCGCGTGCCAGATCCCGTGCGAAAGAAGGGGAGAAGAAAGAATTCACCAGCCCGCATCCCCACCTCCCGGAATCCCTTGAAGCAAGCATCCCAGCAAGGAAAATCCCAGCTCCCGATTCGCTTCCGTGATCCAAGCCGCCCGCGCGTCTCCTTCCTCCCGACGATCACGCTCTCAGCTCTTCCATGATCCCGGCGGTCCCGCATCCGTGCCAGCCACCATGCCAGCAAGCCGAGATCCCGTGTTCCAGCCGATCCACACTGGATCCCTTCCATGATCGACTCCTCCCCGTCGATCCCGCTCCCAAACCAGCAACCAAAGAAGGAAGTCCCGCATCCGTGCCAGCAACGCCCGGAATCCCAAGCGTCTGAATCCAATCTCCGGCGATCCCGCACCGCGTCTTCACCGCGTCTCCACCGCATCCATGTCAGCGGCCATCGTCCCGGATCCACGCATCCCAGCTCATCCCACGCGCTTCCTTCCTTCTGCGACTGGTCCACCATCTACCGAGGCCAAGATCGGCTCCTTCCGAGATCTCGCAGCCGGCCGTGAAGCATCCCAAAATCCCAGCGCCCGAGCCGGATTCGAAATCCCCCTTCCGTGATTCCATTTCAAGAAACTCTGCGGCTATAAGAGGAGAAGAAGGAGGAGAAGGAGGAGAGCTCGGAGTGGTAGGAGCCGGCTGGTCCAAGGAAGAAGAAGAAGAAAGGAGAGAGCTCGGCTGCTTCGGCTGAGAAGAAAAACAGGGGAGCTCTGTTTTTGGGGAAGAAAAGAATATAAAAAAAAATACTTTATGTTCTAACGGGAGGGAGAAGCTCTTTGTTTTATTTTTTTTATGTTATTTGCAAAAGAAAAGAAACATTAGGTTTCCAATCTCCACTTTTATTTGTAATGAATTTTCTTTTTATCAAATCTATCATTTCCTTGTCATGCAAACTTTGTTCTAGGTTTAGTTAAATTTCTGTTTTCTTTATGAAATCTTTTAATTTTTCTTTTATGCAATACATGTCTAAGTTTTAATTTAATATTCTACAATTTATTATATGCATTCTAGAATTCTTAATTTTAAGATAACCTTGGAATTAATCCTTGCAGTTCGATTGACGATTTTAATTTATATTCTGTCTTTAGAAATCGACCCCTACTCTGCATCAAATTTCAATTGCAAGTTCTCTTTCTTTTCTTTGTTTATTTTTCGAATAGAAAATATTCTTTAATAGACTAGAGAATCATTCCACATCTCCGAAGTAATGTTTTTCTTTTATTATTCAAAAATCGATTTCAAAACCGAGTGAACGTTCTAATTTTTATGCAACTCCAATCGCCTCCCTGTGGATCGATCTCTTACAACAGCTATTCTTCGAGTAGGAAAGGTAAGAGTAAAATTAAATTTAAACTTTGTTTGTCGGTTCTAACAACGATCTGTTTAGCATATTTTTAGTTAGACAGGAAAGGACGAACAGGTGAGGTCCTGGGTTGTTACAAATGGTATCAGAGCGGACTCGACCCATAACCTATGTGGACTAGGGGACACTGCAGCACCGATCCATTGGGGCTGACCACGAGCCAATTGTGGTGTTTGTAATTAGATTTGAATAGAAATGATCCCTTAGCCCGACGAGGACGTCAGGGCTTGAACGGGGGGAGTATGTGAGGACCCGTGCGGGCGTATGTTTAGTCTCACATCGGTTATTCGCTGGGTAGATCTTGGGTACTTATACAGGATCAAGGAACCCAAATAATAACTTCCGACTAGCCATTTTGGATGAGGTCCTAGATTGTTACAGGATCATGGAGTGCACCCTAGAAGATTACTTGCTAAAGGTAATTTTGATGTCATATTTGCCGGAAAAGAATTTAAATTTGACCATTCAGGTGAATCAGCATGAACTTCGGCAATCTTCAGGTTGGAGAGTGCTTGAACAGGGAAAGTGAGAGACTTTCACGTTATTTGATTTTTAGCAGTTCCTTTACCACACAGACTTCATTGAAGGTATGTGGAACAATTCCCTTTACTAGGAGTGGTCGAGTCTCTGTTAGCCTAAACTCTACATGGAAGCCTGCACACCATGATTGTTATCAAATGCAGGTGGAATACCCATCAAAATCATAATTTGCCTATATTACTTTTGGCAACTAGATTTTTCATCTACTGACCCCTGTGCTATATATGAAAATTCATCATGTGGTCCCATGGGATCAAGAAGGCTGGCTTGTCTAGATATATGGCTAGGTGAAGTCATAATAGAAAATGACGACAGACACTGTTTCATCTAATTTTGAGGAATCTTTTGAGGCTTTGGTATGTGATGTAGCGTAGAAAGTTGAGCATATTTTGTATAAATTCTAAACCAACTTTTTGGTTTTCCTGCAGGCTATTGAGCCGCAGTTTTTGAACGTGTATGAATACCATTTAAAAGAAAAACATGTAAATACCCATCTCTCGCTTCAGGCATACATGGTGTGTCTCGCAATGGCAGATGTTTGAATATATATTTTGAATTTATATATATAAGCATGTCAACATTATCTTTTCATTGGCAGCATTTAACTTATGCTGGACTAACAGTCTAACAGGATCAATTCTTCCTCTTGATTATCTGTTTGGCAGGATGTATATCAGGAGCTATTGCCCAGGTGTTCCAGCTTGAGTCTCAGTGATGGAAACGTGGGTGCAGATCCAGGCATGGATATGGAGTAGAAAGAGCCTTAAAACGGCATGCTTATTAGCTGATCTCACTTTCTTCCATCGAGAAGGTGAATGACAACTATACAGTCTGCAGATCTTACTATGACTTTGCATATGAAAAAGGATTTAGTGGAAGCTTAAGCTGAAGTAACCGGTCTCTTGGACTTTGTTTGGTTAGATTATGTGGTCAGACAAGCATTGTGAAGTTCCCTTACCAGTGACTGTATTGAAGTCGCTACCTTTTGTTGGTACGTTCGCTTCAATCCTTCTCTTTATAGCAAGTGAGAATGCCCTCATAAGTCTTGTTTGGTGAATTGTGTATCAGAGATCTCCCCATGTTACTTTGACATAGTATATCAGAGCTTAAATCATTGGTGGCCCGGATTTATTTGTTTATGCATGTCCAAATTGACATTAATCAAACAGTATATATTCGACTGGAATTTAATAAAGATAAAATCCGAACAAAGGGTAGAAATTCCTTTCAGTGCACTAGAAGGAAGAATAATTGTTGCGTCATTTTCATATCAATGTAAGCCTAAGATATTGGTAGTTTGTATTTTAGAAAAAAGAGATTCTCTGAACATAGAAAAAGGAGCTATCCTTATTTTGTCAAGTAATGTAGATAAAGAATAGATAAAGAATAAATTGTGTCCTAAATATCATAAATAGAGTGATTCATGGATGGGAACAAGTCCATCTAACAAATGCCGAACATAATAAACAATAAAAATACAAGTAATCATAGAAACATTAGCCATTAGCATAATCTGAAGTCATACTCATGGATATCTCAAGCAAACAACCAAGATTTTTTATATTAATCAAAGCATGTGAGTGCTATAAAGAGTCAAACTGTGCAAGGTTAATGAAAATTAATAACAATACAATATAAAGGATCATGGAGATAAGGAGAAAATGGGGCATGATATTGGATGGTTTAGATGATTGGAATTTATGGGGCAGATCCCATGCTGGAAGGAAAAAAGGCATTATATTGGATAGCTAATATTGTAACAAGTTATTAGCATCTAAAATGTTTACTATTTGATTTCCATATATTATTTACTATTGTTTATAGGAGACATTTTGGAGGCAACTTTTAGGAAACTTAGGTGCCATTTGGCATTGCTTTCACTTTTTTCTATTTTTAAAATTGAAAAATAAAAATTTTATTTCTAATTTTTCTACGTTACAAAAAATATAAATATGTTTAATATAATCAATTATTTTTTAAAAAATAAACATATCAATGATGATGGATATGACACTAGTTGCAATAGAGTAGTGGAGATAATGATGGTATTGGTAGTAGGTATGATGGTGGAATATCGAAGGTGGTGATGGTGATTGTGGTGGTGTGGGGGAGGTGAGGCAGTGGTGGTGATGGATGGCAAAGGTACCAAAGATGTGGAGGAGATGACAGCTATAGCGATGGTGGTATGGTGGAGACGGTGATAGTAATAATAGTAATAGCATTACTAATGGCAAAGGTGGAAATGATGATAGTGATGGTATGATGGTGGTGGTGGGGCGATGAGGATAGGATAATAGCTAAGGCGGCAGTGGTGGTGGCGGCTGCAATGATGGCTAAAGTGGTGGTGGTAAAAACATAAGTTTCTTATTTTTAGAAGTACTGAAAAAAAGAATTTCTTACTTTCTTTTTTCATCTTGACTAAAAAAGTCATTAGGTTATTTTTACTCCAAGTGTACTTGAGTTTAATCTAAATTAACGTAAGCCTAGCATAACCACTAAGGATAATACCTTTTCCCTCCTTAGTAATAGGGGAACCATGATATTTGGATCATATTTGGGCATTTATAATCTAATGAGTATGCACCATAAAGAGTGGACTGAATTAATATGGAGACAAGCTGAGGTTGACCAAAACTCAGCTTTTAAAAAGGGTCTTTAAGTTGTGACTATGTAGTCTTTTTCTTTTCCCATCTAGTTGGTGTAACCACCAAATTGGCTTGTTGATATCGTTAATTGACCCAACCCATTAAACATAAAGTTTTATTTAAATTAATTATAATTATATTAATAATAATTATTATAGAAAATTAAATGCTTTGTTCTATCTCCTTTGAATCAGTTTGCCAAATAAAAGGCCTTCATCTTAATGTTTCAAGCATCTAAACGATAGATAGAAGAGAGAGAAGAAATCAACATCTTATAGAGTATAGGATAGAAAGGCTTAATAGGCAATGTTATTTTTTTTGATACATATTGTAACAACCCAAGACCTCATCCAAAATAGTTAGTTGGAAGGTATTTTTTGGGTTTCTTAGTCCTGTATAACTACCCAAATTTTTTTGGGCAAATAACTGATGTGGGACTAAACACACGCCCGCACGGGCCTTCATATTTCTCTTGTTCAAGCTTTGACATTCTCGTCAAGCTAAGGATTCAAATCCGTTCAAATCTAATCATAACCACCCCAATAGGCTCGTAATCGGCTTCCATAAACCCATGCTGCAGAGTCCCTTAGTCCACATAGGCTATGGATCGAGTTTGCTGTGATACCATTTGTAACAATCCAAAATCTTATCCAAAATGGCTAGCCAAGAAGTATTTTTTGGCTTCTTTAGTTCCGTATAAGTACGCAAGATTTTCTTGGTAAATAACCAATATGGAACTAAACACACGTTCGCTTGGATTCTCACACATATCAAAGTCTGAAACATCACATTTGAATACTTATAAAATTCTATAGTTGCCACTTTGAAATATTGGTGGATAGCAGAACTCTTCCAACACTGAGTTTCATTTTCATGTTTGAAATAATATTCTTTCTTTTATTAATTGGTCAAGGATGCAAGAATTGTAATAACTTTACGAAATATTTTTTTATCTTTAAATTAATTAAGAATTTTGAATGAGAAACATATTTATTAAAAAAGCCTAGTAAACAACATCTTCTTGATTTATTTATTTATTTGGTGTAGAATGATAAGAATTAGCACATTAAGAAAGTATAGCCCATAGAGCCCTCCAGCTCCCTTATAAAGCTATAGTGGTCATCCCAGATGAAGTTGTCTCCCATCCTAGCAGCATGACTAGCTATAGAATCTACTATATAATTTCCTTCTCGATATGCATGTGAAGCCTTGAAGAAAGACAACATGCAAGATTATTGCCAAATATCCATTGGAGGTAGGTGGGGCTCCCTAGACCTAGGGTTTGATTTGGAGTCGCACTTTACCCAAGATGCTTAGATCTAATTAATTGGATAAAGTCGATAGCTAAGCATCTAGTTTAATAATGCGGAAGGACAGGCTATAGGCACACCCCCACCAACCTCCAATAAGGTAGTACTAAAAGGAGATTTGTTTTCTTATGCATCCATAGTGTTGATGCATGCATGGTAAATGAAAGAAAAATAGAAAGTATGAGAGAGAGGAGGGAGGGATTTAGGGGCTCGATGATACTTTGAAACTATTTTCTTCCTTGATGAGTGGCTAGTGGTGGATTAGACTTTAAGACTCATAGTATGGAGAGAAGGAGAAAGCAGGAAAGGATTTGGAGAGGCTCAAAAGAGGTAGAGTTTTCTTAGAATTTTTCAATTTTTAACCTAATTCTAAGTGTTTTTTTTTCTATTTTTTTATAAATTTCTTCTATAGATTTCTTGTCATTTTTAGGGAAGGAGAGGGGGCAACTATAGGGAGAGGTGAGCGATCTCAGAAGTAGGATTTAGTAGGAGTGATTTTGACCTAAATCTAAGGATTAAGCGAGGGGACTTGAGTGGATCATATGAGTAATTTGATTTGAAGGAGATTTGTGAGGTGGCATAAATTTGGAGATGGAGGAGAGTATGTTTCCTTGGATTATATTTTTTTAGAGTGCTAGGATTGTGAAAGTAGATCTAATCTTGTCAAATGCTCACTAACACTCGTCATTCCAAACTATGGATATTTTTTTCTTTAAATAGTTTAAATATTCACTTACAAATAGATGTCAACTGCGCAATAAATTTGCTAATATACTAGATCCTTTCTAAGAAGCTTACAATCTTTTTCTTTATCTATTGTGGTGGCATATTGATGATCACCTTATTTTTGTTGGATCAACTTCAATACCTTGATGGCTAACAATGAACCTGTCCTAAATTAGTGCGGAACATGCATTGGTTTAGTTGAGTTGGAGCTTATACATGTGAAGTTGCTTGAAGTGCTTTTCAAGGTGCATAAAATATTTCTTGGTTATTCTAGACTTGGTGATCATGTTATCTACATGGACCATAATCTCCTTGTGCATCATATCATGGAAAAGTGCGATCATTACTCTTTGATAAGTGGTTCTGCATTTTTCAACCCAAAAGCATAACTCTAAAGCAAAAGACAATCTAGGAACTAGTGAATAAAGTCTTCTTCATATCTTTCTTTGGCATTTCTAATCTGATTGTAGCTAGAGAATTCATCCATAAAAGACTATCTCATGATCGGTTGTAGTATGAACAAGAATGTCTATCACAGAGAGAGAAAAATCTATCTTTGGGGTTAACTTTATCACATCTTTGTAGTCTGCATGCATTCTAATTATCCCATTCTTCTTAGGTATGGAGACTATATTGGCTAGCCGCTTGGAATAATTAATGACTTTCACAAATCCAATATATACTGCTTATTCACCTTTTTCTTTTTCTATTGGGCAATTTCTAATCCCATGATTCTTAATTTTTGTTCAACTGGCCTAGCTCTAGGCTTGATTGGAAAATGATGGACCACCATATTTGTGTCTAATCCTAGCATGTTAGGACATGACCAAGCAAAGACGTCAATATTGGTTCGCAAGAACTCTAATAAGATTTTGTTGTATTTTAGGAAAGAGTGAGGTTCCGATCTGAGTCATCTTCGAGTCACCAGGAGTTCTATGGTTCATAGTTTCTATGGCTTCATGAGTAGACAATTGTCTTTTCCCATCATTCTAAGACTTCTAGGAGTTCAGCTCTGAGTTCTCATGCTCATCTGCTTCTTTTATACAATAAGCTCGAATTCTATCTCAAGATAGAAGTTTCATAATTCAAGCTCGAGACTAGGTTCTTCATCTTATAAGGTGTGATGTGCACAAAAAGAAAAGGTTTTTTTAAAAAACATTTTTAAATTTCATAGTTTTGTTAATAAAATTACAAATCAGAGGGGCAAAACATATTTTTACAATTTTATAATTTAAAAAATTTATGGATATTTAGAAATCAAAAATTAATACAGCTTTTCTTGAAGAAGGGCCGAGATTCAGTTTTTCTTGAAGAAAGGCCGAGATCAAGAGGCACCTTCCAAATCCTACACGCCCAGAGTAGTTCCGCAAAATCAAGGTTCAAATCTTAAGTTTGTCGTCCAATGGAGTTGCATCATGACCATTTTTTTGTTATAATAGTCATCATATAACATAAATGCTTTACATCACATATCATATTTCAAATATTTATAAAAGTAAAATATTTTAATTTTTCAAGGCAAAATAAAATTTTTTATTTAGTCATCAATTAGAATCATCTTCTTTATTAACTTTATAGCAATTTGGATAAACAACCATCCATTATTAGCCATCATAAATTTTATGATTTTATAATTTTATTTTATAGCAAATAAATATTATTATAAGCATCATGGCAATTAATAATAATTTTGGTTCGATTATGTTATTATAAGCCAATCATGCTATTTCGTTAATAAAGAGCCCCAGTTATAATTGTGGATGAAAAAGATATGCCATCTTAACTCTAATAGATTGGTTGTAAAGGCTACACTATAATTGAGCCAATATACAATCTTAACTCTTTTCGATTTTTTTTCTTAAACAGAATTACTGAATTACAACTTATACATTAATAACCCATCTTAAATGAGGGCAATGGTATCAAATAGATATTAGTTTGGGCCACGCGCATGGTCCTTCAATTAAGACCGTCCAATCAGTGGACCCATCTCGGCCCATCATCAAACCCTCCATTCTAAATCACACAATCCAGATCATAAAACTTCGTGTGAGTTCCGTAAATCCAAATTTTCTAAATGACCAATCTAATTTTCCGTTGTTCTCCGAGATCTCTCCTTTTTATGATCGTCATCAGCACCAGCGTCGACCTTGCGCGCCCTCCTCTCTCGTCCTCTCCTCCATCCCCTCCTATTTCTAGTGTTGGGGTTAGGTTTCTGCGTCGCCGGGTTTCGCTCCAATCCGTCTCCTCCTTCCTCTGCCATCTCCGAAATCAGGTATATGCCTTGGATTTCTATCCATTCTGCTCTCAATTTCTTCTTCTCCTTTGGTTTCAATTATTTGTTCGGGCATGACTTGGAATTCGGTTTCTGGATCGATGTCTCGGGTTTTTTTTCATGTTTCTGTTCGGATCAACACTCGGAATTAGGGTTAGGGTTTGATTTCGGGCTGTTTTAATGCTGCCCTAGGCGTTGATTTGGGTCTGGGAATCGAATATATCTCATATGTAAGTGGATTATTGGGGTTGTCTCAGCTGTGTAGGGCTCGGCCCGGGGAGGAGGGCTCGTAGTCGGAAAGTATGGCGATGCATGAAAGAAAGACTATAGATTTGGAGCAGGGTTGGGATTTCATGCAGAAGGGCATAACAAAGTTGAAGAACATCTTAGAAGGGATCCCTGAGACGCAATTCAGCTCGGAGGACTATATGATGCTCTACACGTATCCTTCCTCTGCTTTTATTAATGCTGCTTCGAGGCTTGGTCATTTTACTTTATTTTGGTTTCGATGCGTTTGTTGCCTTAACTGTTGGACCAGAACCATCTATAATATGTGCACTCAGAAACCACCCCATGATTACTCGCAGCAGCTGTATGACAAATACCGGGAGTCATTCGAAGAGTATATCAATTTGACGGTGAGGACAATTTCTTTCTCATATGCATGTATATATAAGACTCAGCATTTATAGAAATGATGAAATACAAATGATGATTCGTTATTGTCTGTATGTTTTTCTTTTCTCTTGCTTTTTAATCTGATAAGTTATGAATGAGCCATCAATAAATGTTTCTTATTTTGATTTTTTTAATTCCATTTCCAAATCTGAATTGCTGGCATGTTTTGATGGAAATTAATATTAGAGTTTCTAATATGAAGTATTGGTGTATTTCTTTTTCCTGTGCTTTTGGTGATTTAGCTGCTAATGTTTACAATGTCAGTTTATGCCCTAGTTTAGGTTAAGCCTGTCTAGGCTACACTATTCTTAGTTGTCGTGGATTGTTTCCTATCTGGTTTTGATATCTGAGACTACCATTGACCTGGTTTTTTGGTTGCCATTATATACTTTAAGCTGTCAATGATCACACATAGTTGTGCTAAAAAGGGCATTATGCAATGAGTTAGTATACAAACTTGATGCAGAACATGCTGGTGTAAGCTGCTTGGGTCACGAAGTACATGTTACTTTTTTTCCTTTTAAATTGGAAAAGAGTTGGTAGGCATAACCCATTTTCAGTAAGATTAGTAAATTTTGTTATTGGAATCTTTTTTTTTTTTGTATAGGTCAATATCTTGGTCCATATATTAATTTGTAATGGTAATGTGGCTTCGACATGGGACAAGGCTATCAACTGTTAGGTGTCCAAGTGTCTTACGTAAGGATTTTCAAAAAATAAGACACAGAAACATGTCTATATCATATAGGTATATATATGAGTGTGGAAATATGTATTGATGTATGCACATAATGAATAATGAGCAATGTTTCTTATGTTAATAAAATTTGATAAAATGGCTGGTAATTATTATGTTAAACTTGATAACTTACATAGAATAGTGCCAAAAGTACACACATAAGGACAATGACATTATGATTTGATGGTGGTGTCAAGGAGTGTTTTAAAGTGTTTCAAGAAGTGATGTGAAGTGTCCCTATGTCCAAGTGACCAACATGTTAAAAACTTAAAATTTGAAGTGCCAGTAACCAAGATTTGCCATCTCGGTACCAGATCGCTTACTAGTACCATCATGGTACAATGTTGATACACCCAATATAGGGGTCGGTTCAACATAATGACACTCAGTACGCTTTCTGTACTACATACCAGTTTGGTATTGGTACGGTATAGTCAGTACGCACCGGCATCGATCTATACAGGTTGGTAACACTGCTGAAGGGTATTACCATAATGAATGATATTGGAGCATCTTAATGAATGGATGATTAGAAGTTTTATGAGAAATTTTACAATTTGTATACCATGTGGCCAATGTTTCATGTTTTGTGAATTTGTCTTATATGTGAATTATGTGAAGAAACTTTAATAATGTTGAAACTTAAAATGAGTTTTCTGTGACTTGATTTACCAATATACCCTCTTTAAGTATGCAATGCTATTTTCTCTCATATTGGAAAGGTTCAGGAATAGTTGAGAGAATTCATATATCTTTAATTGATTTCTCAAAGCTTAAATCACAGTATCATGTTGATGGTAAGAAAGGATGATGTAAGACAAATTTGAGGAAGAAAGTGGGGAATGGCTCATAGCTTCGCACATCTGAGTTGTGCATGGGAAATAACTGGAATGAGGGACTCAGATGCCAATCAGCGCACATGATATGGCACGGCACCATACGTATCATGCCTGTGCCTTATTGACATTGCAGTTAAAGAAAAAGACATGGGGCATTGACATGGTACTGGCTTTAGTCTACATTGTGCAGCCATGCTAGCATGTGCCAAGCACTGCATGGGACATACTGTACCATTGCCTTGCCAGCATGACACTGGTACTCAATGCATCAATGTATGGTTTGAGTAATTGTTTACAGATAATTGTTAAAATACTGTAGGATTCAGTATCTGACTTGTAATTTTTTTTGATAGGTTTGGAGTATTTTGGGTAATTTGGTCAGTTTCTCCACTATATATATATACGCACACACACACATATATAAATACACATACATATATATACACACATATATAAATACACATACATATATATACACACGTATATAAATACATATATATAAATACATATACATACATATATATATATATATATATATATGTTTTAGTTTGTGTCTGTATCATACTAATGAAGGGTTGTTCTTTTCCAATAAAGGTGAATCGATTGTCGTTCATGAGTGCACCGGCAAATTAGTCTTTAAACCATAAAAATCAGGATGGGATCGAACTCTGATTGTCATTTCTTTTATTTTTAATATGCAGGCCTTTCCCCATTCCTAAGGCTCATTAGTTAGATCTTTTATTTTTCGAAGTAATCAGTTATCTATTTACTAACATTGTCAATGTGTCATCCTTTTACAATCAACTTTTCTGTTCTCACTCAGGTATTGCCATCTTTAACAGAGAAGCATGATGAATTTATGTTGAGGGAACTAGTGAAAAGATGGTCGAATCACAAAGTTATGGTTAGATGGCTTTCACGTTTTTTTCACTATCTTGATCGCTATTTCATTGCTCGGAGGTCGCTTCCTTCACTTAATGAAGTTGGACTTACTTGCTTCCGCAATCTGGTACATTATCATCGTAGCTTTTTGTCATAATTTTTGTGTTTGAAGATCAAATTGCAGATGCCTATTAAATTAGGCATACAATTTGTGTATAGTCTATAGTCATCAATGACGATTTTTACTTTGTCAAGCTTTCTTTGATTGAAATCTGGAAGGTTGTTATGCTTCTTGGAATCACTTTTGATTGGCGTTGTCTTTCGATTTCAGGTCTATAGTGAGATTAATGGCAAAGTGAGAGATGCTGTGATCTCTTTGGTATGTGGATATGGTATTTCCCAGCATGTATTGGATTCCTGCTTTTTATTATGTTAGACTTGTCAACTTCTTTAACAGATTGATCAAGAGCGGGAAGGGGAGCAGATAGATAGAGCCTTGTTGAAGAATGTCCTGGATATTTTTGTTGAAATTGGGTTAGGGAGCATGGAGTGTTATGAAAATGACTTTGAAGCTGCCATGCTCAAGGACACTGCTGCATATTATTCTCGGAAGGCTTCAAACTGGATTTTAGAGGATTCATGTCCAGATTACATGTTAAAGGTTTAATGAAATTTGGTTCAATAAATTCATGCAGTTTGTCTTTGAGCGTGATTGCTGAGACTTTCTGGTTATTTTTAGGCTGAGGAATGCTTAAAACGAGAGAAAGATAGAGTTTCTCATTACTTGCATTCAAGCAGTGAACAGAAGTTGTTGGAGGTTGGTTCGTGCTTTGCTTGTAATTTGTGATGTGTCATTATAATTTCAAACCTTTGGTAATTGGTCTTATAATGACGCCTTGTGTCCCATTATATGTCTGAGTTTTCAAAACTAGAATGATGTATGACATTAAAATCAAATTCTTAAATTTAACTTGTTGTGGTTGTCTTGATTGTTATGTTGGTAGAAAGTGCAACATGAGCTACTCTTTGTATATGCAAGCCAACTTCTTGAAAAGGAACACTCTGGATGCCACGCCTTGCTTCGGGATGACAAGGTTTATGCTCAGGACACACATAACTTCTGTTCTTTGGCATGAAGTTACTGTTTTTTACTGTTATCTGACAACCAAGATTTCTTTTCATTATATGCTAATTAGGTGGATGATCTATCAAGGATGTATAGACTGTTCTGCAGAATTCCTCGTGGACTAGACCCTGTTTCTCAGATTTTTAAACAGGTTAGGAAAGTCCTACAATATGCTCCATCAACTATTTAATTGGGAGCTTATCTGACCTTTTTGTTTCACTTGATTTTCATTGATTCAGCATATTACTGCTGAAGGCACAGCATTGGTAAAACAGGCAGAAGATGCTGCAAGTAATAAGAAGGTGAAAATTGTTCCATTAAATCCATTTCTCACTGTACCAAGTCTTTTTTGTTCTCAAAACAAACTTTTTTCATGTTCTGGTAAATTCCATAACATGCTTTTGCAAACATATTGCAATAGCATGCTTTATTCAGAGATCACATACTAGGATATTTAGAAAATTACTCTTGGATAGTGGAGACTAATTTAAGCATAAAATTCTCGCACTATGTTACCAGGGTCATAAGTGGATACTTCTTTTGCTGATGGATTATGGGAATTTTCAATATCTTTTTCATTCCGTACTCATACCAAATCTCTGAAATCTATAGGTAACTTCCATAGTTTACATAAAGATTTTGGACAGAGCTTGCTAATCTCTTTAATAGTAAACTTACACATTGTAACTAAGACCCTAATCCCGTTTCTTTGCCCCAGTTTATTTTGATGGGCGGTCTTGTAACTACCTAGGATCTCATCCAAAAAGCTATCTGGAAGGTATTAGATCTACCTAGTGTATAACAGTTGTGAGACTAAACACACACTCATGGATCCTCACATACTTTCTCCATTTAAGCCCTGATATCCTCGTCGGGCTAAGAGTTCAAATCTAATATCACAAATCCAATCACAAAAGGTATGCACTATAGTGTCCCTTGGTCCACATGGGTCTTGGGCTGGGTCCGCTCTAATATCATTTATAAACAACTAGACCTCATCCAAAAAAGTTAGTTGGAATGTATTATTTGGCTTGCTCGATCTTGTATAAATACTCAATATCCCCCCAACACGTAATTGATGTAGGACCGTGCACACGCAAGCACGGGTCCTCACATCAAAATACTAGTATAAGAAAAATTAGATAGAATGGCCAAGGATCACCAAAATACTAGTCATTGTACTAGGCATTGCTTACAAACCAATGTCAACATTGTAGGTCATTAGATGCTGGCTCGGGATCATTACACTGTGCTCACAAACCAATGTCGATGTCATTATCCTTCTTTTTGAATCCATTTTTTGCAAATTTGATGACTGCATTTTATAGACTACCTCATCCATTACTCTAAATTACATATTTAGACATATTAATGACTTTGTAGTTTAATTTTACTTAATGCATGTAATAATTTATAAAATAATATAAAAAATATCCATGTCCTAAAAAATATGTCCCAATTACTAACGCACAAGTCCATATTTTTCATTAATTTAATTGAATTAATAATTTTTAAGTTACTAAACACATAAAAACTTATATAGTAATACCAAAAATGCTTGAATTACTTTGGAAGTATTTCTAAATTATCTATACTGAATATTAATTTTTAACATTTTCTATTTTTAAGTTTTTTTAATTAAATTTTAATTAGAAATTAATATTATATTATAGAATATCTAAAAAAATAATTTTAATCTGGATTAAAATAGAATCCTTGTAGGAGTACTACATGTATTTTATTTTGGCTCACAGGTATGTCTTAATTGCCACTTTTCAAATTTATTTGAATTTGGGCTGAGATTCGGGTTGCTATAACCAAATTTAAACAAAATTATTGTCCAAAAATGTATAGCAATTAGCAAGTAACACGCACACCGCCAAATATGTTACCATTATTTTAATTTTCCAATATTATTTTTTATTTTTTAAAGTAAACAATATTTATTTAATCTAGAAAATTATATGATTAAGATAAAACATGATATCTTTTTCAATATATAGATTGCCCTTACATCTACAACATATCATGAAATCATGCCAAGATAAATAAAATTTGACATGGTCTCCCCTTTTTTAACTTTTGGCCTATTTTAGGCTTAAAAGGAAAAAAATCAGGAGTGAAGAGTGGGAAGTAGATTTTACCTTTTCCTTTGATCTGAGCTTTCGATCTGCAAAGTCCCTCCTCCCCTTTCTTTCCTCGCTCCCCCACACTCCCAAGCTTTCTGAAGTTGAAAAGTAGAGGCAAAAGTGGGCGAGAAGACCCGTTCTCCTCTCCCTCTTCAACTATTAACTTGGAACCAACAGATGCTGGTCCACACTGAGTTGAATTGAGCGGAATTGAGTGGTGCCATTTGGTTCGAATCGTTCAGATCAGATCCTACCGTGTCTCAAACTGACCTCCTTACAAACCTAGTTTTGCACTGATTTAGTATAGTATGCCCTGAATTGGGCGGCTCATGTTAGTTTTGAGAACCTTGATTAGTAGTGAATACTGAATGAGATGGCATACATCTTTCCAAGGGGTGATTGATGTTAGCTTGTGAATGCTTTTGAGAGAACCATCCGTCGAAGGAGAGTGATGTTTTCGTTTTGGTTAGAAATCAACCTCATGAACTTGTTTTGTCATTTGATGAGACATGATCAGAATAAATTGCTTTCATGTCTAAATTGGTTGTTATGCATGTGCTCTTTAGAGGACCCCAATAATGCTATTTATTGTTAATAGGTTATTTATAGTGTTGCTTTTGCTGATAAATAAAATTGTTTCTAGATCTTCCTACCTTTGCACATGTATTCAGCCTTATCATATTTGCTTTTTTAAGGGAGATGCGTGGTAGTGGTGGTTGTTGGGGGTGGTTTGCTTATGTTTAGCTGTTTTCACATCTTCAAGGTCAAAAGAGGACTCTGCATGTTGCTTAAGTTGACTTAGGCTACATTACTTAATTCTTGTTATATATGATCAAAATGTTTTTTCAAATAATGTGCTATGAAGTTTGGTTCAAGACAGTTAACATAAATAGACACACACAAAAAAAATCATGCTAATCACAGTTTGCATTGTGAAGATGCACTATCCTTTCATTATTTTTTCAAAAATTTGTCTAAAGATAAAATAGATAGTTGGTTTATCTGTCGAAAAGGTTGTTACCATCTAGGTTATAACTCCTACACCTGAACTTGGTATTGTCAAGAATCAGGTTAGGATGGTACTCGGTGGTTGCCATCTTGACACTTGGAACAGGTTGGGATCTTGGTGATTCCTTAGGATGTTTTTTTTTTAATTTTTTTTCAGTTTCTTTGTTTCTTATTTCATATGGTTTTTATTGATTTAGAGAAAGCCTATAATAGAGTTCTTAGAGAAGTTTTATGGTGAGTGTTGGCAAAGAAAGGAGTTTCTATTAGTTGTATTAATGTGATTAGGGATACATATAATGGAGCTGTTACTAGTGTGAGAACCATCGGTAGTAATACTAGTGAGTTTTCAGTCACAATAGATTTGCACCAAAGATCTGCTCTAAGTCTTTACCTTTTTTTACGCTAGTAATGAATGAGCTTTCTAAGCATATTCAGGATGATATTCTTTGGTGCGTGCTATTTGCAGATGATATAATCTTAAACTCTTAATGGATGAAAATAAGGTTGGAGTTAATTATAAGTTGGAATTATGAAGGAGTACATTGGAATCTAAAGATTTGAGGATAAGTAGAGCAAAGACGGTACATATGGAATGGAGTTTTAGTAAAATTAGAAATAGAGGTGAAGGTAGAGTGAAAATTGAGGATCATAAAGTTTTTAAGAGTGATTGTTTTCAGTATTTAGGATTGACTGTTCATAAGGGAAAATTACAGAGGATGTTAACGTAGGATTAAAGTAGGGAGGCTAAAATGGAGATAGTATGTGATCGTAGGATATCTACTAAGTTGGTGAAAAAGTTTTATAGGACAACTATACTTCTAAGTTATAACAATGTTTTATGATACAAAATATTGAGCAGTTAGAGAACAACATGTGCACAAGATGAGTATGGCCGACATAAGTATGTTAAGATGGATATATGGTAGGTAATATAAGAAAAGATAGAATAAGAAATGAAGTAATTTGTACAAAGTTAGATGTAGCATCAATTTAGGACAAATTAAGAAAAGAACGACTTAGATGGTTTGGACATGTACAATATAGGCCGATGGATGTACCAGTACGAAGGAGTATTTGATACATATAGAAGAAAAGAGAGGTAGAGGTAGACTAAAAATCATACAGGATGTAGTAAGGAAGTACTTGATATCGCTACATCTATCAGCATGGTTCTAAACAAATCAAAATAGAGGAAGAGGATTCATGTAGCCAACCCCAATTGGCCTAGGACTAAGGCTTAGTTGAGTTGAAACTTTGTTTCTTATTGTTGTTTGCTTTTTCTAATTATTTCTTAGAGGGTTTTTGGTATTTGTTTGTCATAATTTAGGATGAGGGATGGATTTTAGAAGGTTTTAGTATTTGTTGTCATAATTTAGGATCAGGGATGGATTTTAAGCCCATGATTTGGGTTTGTGATGCTAGTGCCACAGTTGGCAATGATTTGGTATTTATGGTGCCCATGTTCAAGCTCTTTCTCCTTCCTCTCTTTCTCCTTTCTCTTGTCATGCCTTGTACTTAGAGGATGGATTGGCATCGGGTGGCCTTTATCCCGGGGGCTAAGACCAAATACCAAACCACCCCCTCAAAAGCATCATTAAATATGATTATGATTAATCAAACCCTAGAAAGCCTCTAAGCAACACTAAAACAACAAACGAGAGAAAAATTGACATCCCGATGAATTATTGGGATGCTGGGCCATCCTAAGTGTCAATAAAGTCAGGTGTCAATTGTCACGGTCGGCCTTCTTGTCAAACTAGTTGGTACAAACTGCCTGGTTCCGCCGAGTTTGGGGTTGTTCAACCCCTTACCACCCTAATTATTAGGGAGAGGTAGAGAAGGCTGCCCATGCCTTCTCAGCTTCTCTTCTTCCAGATGAAAAATCCTGGCTAAAAGGAGAGGGAAGTGGAAGTTCTTGCCAGATTTGAGACTAGGTCCCGCAAAATCAGGTATAATCCTCTCCATTCTTCCTGCTGCTCTCTTTTTTTCCTTTTCCCTTGTCTAAAATAGGCAAACAATTTGGGAAAATTAGGGGGAATGATGCTAAAAATTTGGCATGATTTCATGCAATACTATAGGTCGAAGAATGATTTGTGCATTGAGGATGAAATCATAATTTTTTTGTTGTTCCTGTAATTTTTTGGATTAAAAATATATTTCTGGAATAAATATAAGAATAAATAGAATATTGTTCAAAAATTTGTGAAATTTGGGGTATGCATTCTGTAGTTCAAATCAGTATATATTTTGTATTGGTGCATATTTTATAGTTCAAATTAATTTGATATCTGTATTTTCAAGATCGAATATATGTCTATGTTAATTATATTACAATTGTATTCATTCATTGATCATATGGTCTATCTGACATAAAATAGCATCAAAACAATATTGTTCTAACAACCAGAAATATTAAAATAATTCTCTGAAAAATTTAAAAAGCGAAAAAGAGTGTCCGGGTACTAAACCAGTATGCTAGAGCATACCGAGTATCAATATCTTATGAACCGGTACCGTATCGTACTGGTTAGTGAGTGGTATGACACATAGTATTGGTTCACCAAACCTTGGTTCTCGTAATCATTCCATATGGCCTGGTAATTCACTAATTTCATAATGTTGAATAAATAGGCTGAGTAACACCTGAAGGAATTATGGTGTACAAAAATGTTTAAAGGTATATTTTTAAATATAAATAAAGAACATATTTGCATTATTAGCTGTTGCTGTTCAATTTGTATGTCAGCACTGGATTTGTGCTTCTTAGTTGTTGGGGATCTGCAGACCCTGCTGACGTAGAATGTTCTCAGTCTTGTTGAAGACCCTCTTTGTAATAATTAGTTGACTTGTGTGAACTAGGGCTTGCCCTGGTGGTAACACCCCTCTCAAGCAACTCTAACTTTCTGGTTCTATTTCTGGGTGGTGCATGTTAGTCAACTTTAAAGACTACGTAATAGCACGTATTTTGTAGGATAGTGGCTAATTACGGGTATTGATCCACAGGGATTGGCGAACAGTTGTTTTCTTAAAAATATGTAAAGAAGAGTTTGTGAAGAAGATTAAACTACAGTAATCTAATAAGAAGTGCAATTTGAAAATAATATGATTAGAAGAACCTAGCGCAAGGAATTCACCACTAATATAGCAACAATGACTAATTATATTTTACTTCGTTCTTGGATTAACATGCAAATTGGCTACAAGCCTAATAAGCATTCAAATAGAAATCCATAAAAGTAATTTAGGAATAATCCATCTTCAGTTGGTATGAGATGTCTATCCTAATCTAAGGTGGCAGCACACCGCATCTTCCTTAATTATGGACTATCTTTTATTTACTTAGTGATTATGAAGAACAGTTGTATAAACATCATACTTAAAATCACAGAATTTAAATATGAGATAAAAAGATATTCTTAAGATCAAAGAAGTTCATACAACTCCAAGAATAGAAATTAAAAATACAAAACCGTTGTTGCCTTTGTTAGGGCTTCATCCTACCCTAGTGAAGAGATCAGCCCTCCATGTAGATGTGGACAACAGCAGCGCAGAGGGATTCTTCCATCAAGACTGGCTTCTCCTTCTTTCTTCCTCCTCTCTCTGACGTCCCCTTCTTGCTTCTGCGCCCCTCAGTTTATAGGGGGCTGGCCCGGTGTGGAAAGAAATCAACTGATTTTTTGAGAGAAAAATCAGCATAGTATTTTTTGGAGATCATGGCTTGATTTGGACAAAAAATCAGAAGAGTCTACGCCTAATTTGGCTACTAGTATTCTGAGGAAGGGGGGGGGGGGGGGGGGGTGGCTCCCTCGTCCTTCACAAAAGGAGAATAATTAATACAATGTATCCATGAAGCAGAGTTTGATTTGGAATAGAATCACCCTAGAATCCGCCCTTGATTTCATGTCTCTGATTGCAGTCCACTTTTGACCTAGTCAACGTCCGAATTTTGAAATCTTCGTGAGATACACTTTTGTTCCTTTTTAAGTTAGCTTTCCAATGGATCCAATTTCATCTTAATCAGAGATGTATGTCAAAAGTTACGAGCAGAATACCAATACTTGCACAAGCTGATAATTTTCAAATCTGGTCGTTACATTTTTAGAGATGGGATCTCACCTCCACCCTTTCTTAATTTGATCATGCACGCCTCCAAGATTCCATGATGAGAAGGGAGTCTTAGACTTGGTCCTCCTTTCACCTTGAATTTGTTCTTAGCCTAAGATGGAATGGGTTCGATTCGACCTGCATACATTAGACTCGACTAATATGACAAAAAAATCAATCAAACTCGAATCACTTCTGATAATTTATTAAAATACAATGGTGAAGGGGAACACATCTTTTTATGGTTAAGTTTACAAAATATGTGCATGAAAATAATGATAAGTGCAATGAGAAAGGGGTTAATTTATGCATTATTTAGCACTTATCAGTGCATCCTGAAAATCTGGACCTGGGTAGTTATAGTTCTGCTGGGTTTTCCACCCCTTCTCTCTCTCTCTCTCTCTCTCTCAGGAAAAAGATAATCAGTCAACTGGTAGCATTTCATATTTCATGCAGGTCATTTACTCTTTGTTATCAGATTATAGCCTTTTCACTTCTTTTTATTTTATGCTTGATTGCTTGATATACTTTGTCTGTAGTAACCATATTTTAGCAGCATCTTTTGAATCAAATGGGTCAATTTGCTCATCATCTTCTAGCCATTTATGTATCTTTCCTAGTCTTGCATATCATCATCAAATTTCTGATTGTAATGTGTGATTGATTAGTGATATGTTTTCTACAGGCAGAAAAAAAAGATGTAGTTGGTTTGCAAGAGCAGGTAGATTCCATATCTTGTACATTACCTGGATCAGATAACTTAGTCGAATGTACTGAAGTTTTTATTTTGATCTTCAGGTTTTTGTGAGAAAAGTTATTGAGCTGCATGACAAGTACTTGGCATACGTGACTGACTGCTTCCAGAATCATTCCCTTTTTCATAAGGTTGAGCCGTAAAATGATTGTTGTTTGAGCTACAATTTCATGTTTGTTATCTAATATTTCTATTTCTTGGCAGGCATTAAAAGAAGCCTTTGAGGTTTTCTGTAACAAGGGTGTTGCAGGAAGCTCAAGTGCTGAACTTCTGGCTACATTTTGTGATAATATTCTTAAAAAAGGTGGAAGTGAGAAACTGAGTGATGAAGCTATTGAGGAGACACTTGAGAAGGCAACTTCTTCCCTTTTTACGGCTGGATACTTTTTCCTGTTTTTAATAACTAAGGCCTATTGATCTTAGAGACTGGCTCTTATTAAAGAATTGATAAATTTTTTCTCAGGTTGTGAAGTTACTCGCATATATAAGTGACAAGGACCTTTTTGCTGAATTTTATAGGTAGAAGATTCTTGCCTAGCCTATTATCTTATGTTTTAAGCTAGTTGATATGCACTTTTGTTTAATTGGTGTTTCAACCTCCATACTGCTTAATTTTGTTAATAGTTCTGTTATAAAATATTTTCAGGAAAAAGCTTGCCCGAAGGCTGCTTTTTGACAAAAGTGCTAATGATGACCATGAGAGGAGTATCTTAACAAAGCTGAAGCAGCAATGTGGTGGGCAGTTCACCTCAAAGATGGAGGGCATGGTCAGTTGCTTTCAGTATGTTGCATTAGTACCTTATGACTATAAATATGTTTTCTGATTTTTTTTTCATTTTTTTAAAAGGTTACTGATTTAACACTTGCAAGAGAAAACCAATCGAGCTTTGAAGAGTATCTTAACAGTAATCCTCAGGCGAATCCTGGAATTGACTTAACGGTTACCGTTCTAACTACTGGATTCTGGCCAAGTTACAAATCCTTCGACCTCAATCTTCCTGCTGAGATGGTAAGAAACATAATATGTTTTTCATTGTTTTTTTTTCCTTTTCCTATACATTATGGTTAAGTGGGTAATGCTTTGGTTTTGTGATGCCAGTACCAGCAACCAACCTCATTTTGTTAGGAAGTTTATAATAAAATTTGATGGAATTTTTTGTTCTTTCCCCATTGAGATAAGGCTTTTCAATGCTGATTTTATTGTTGTGGTGGATGCTGTATAGGTTAAGTGCGTAGAGGTTTTCAAAGAATTTTATCAGACAAAAACCAAACATCGGAAGCTTACATGGATATATTCATTGGGTACCTGCAATATCAATGGAAAGTTTGAACCTAAAACCATGGAGCTGATTGTGACAACTTATCAGGTCTCCTCTAAATCCTTTGTGCTGTCGTATAATTGAATATCTGATTGATATAGAATGTTCTTACATGCCTCTCCGCTTTACAGGCCTCAGCTTTGCTGCTTTTTAATGCATCTGATAGACTGAGTTATTCTGAAATCATGTCACAATTGAACTTGACGGATGATGATGTAATCAGATTGCTCCACTCACTTTCCTGTGCTAAATACAAAATTCTTAACAAGGAGCCAAATACCAAAACTATTTCTCCAACTGACTATTTTGAGTTCAATTCCAAGTTCACGGATAAAATGAGAAGGATCAAGGTAAAGTTGATATTTGTTACATTGCTGCTGTTTATTTCATTTGCCTTACTCTGTTGCTTGAGATGAGATGGCTTGTATCTGCAGATACCGCTCCCGCCAGTGGATGAGAAGAAGAAGGTAGTTGAAGATGTTGACAAAGATAGAAGATATGCAATTGATGCCTCAATAGTTCGCATAATGAAGAGTCGTAAAGCGTTGGGTCATCAGCAGTTAGTGATGGAATGTGTTGAGCAGCTTAATCGCATGTTTAAGGTATCTTCTTTTTGCCGACATGTTTCGATAACTGTCTTCAAGAGTACGGTCGAATCTCATTAAGATATAGATGCCTTTCGCAATGTGGAATGTGTTCTCATGATTATGATCCTTCATTATGAACGATACCTTTTGTTTTGACTTTTAGATTCACTAAATCAATTTAATTGATAAACGATGAATGAGGACTTAAATGACAATTATTTAAAGGTGAAACCTGATTGCTGTAGTAATCGGGTAATCATACTTTGTCTTGATAGATAGCAGGGCGGTTCCTCTTTTGATGGTTCTTAATCTTGTGATCGTTAATATTTGACTTGGTCTGTGTGCAGCCTGACTTCAGGGCAATAAAGAAAAGAATAGAAGATTTGATTACCAGGGATTATCTAGAGAGAGACAAGGACAACCCCAACTTGTACAGATACTTGGCCTGAGTGAATTTCTACTCTTGATGGAAGCTTTCTTGTCTGCCTTTTTGTTGAGGTAGCTGCCGACAATAATCTGTGGGATACTCGAAGGAGAAAATGCGGTGAAAGGTTTCTTGTTATCCTGCTTGAGAGGTTGGGCATAATTCTCAGATCCATGAGCCTTTCTAACTTGTACATTTGCCTTGAAGCCATGTTACTCCCTAGGATCTTAAGGTGGCAAGGGAAGCAGCAATCTGATAGTCCAAATGCAGTTTTCTTGTTGCTGCATCTTAATATACTTGTAGGCTTGTTTCTTCCCAGACCTTCCTCTTCTACATTTTAGTATGTCCTGGTAATATACTGTATTTTATTTTGGTAGTTTATTTGTTTCCTGTGTCTATATGGCTTGAGTATATATTAACCAGGTCTATAATCATTATTACTATTCATTCTTTTTTAACCATGGCAGATTTAAAAAATTCACCGTGCTTTAGATTTGATGAATGAAATTTGGCATCAAATGATTCCAAATTCTGTATAGCTAGAGTGATTTGCTTGATGCCATTTTTCTGTGCGAGCATGCCTGTATGAAATATCAATTATTCTGGGAAGCTTGGAGGATGCATGCTGCCGCGTTTGACTCACCTGGAGGCACTTATAGAAGTACTAAACTGCTAATTTATGTTAGTTATAATTGATATTATTAAACTTACATAGGCTTCCCAAATGTTTAATCAAAAGAGTCCGTTTCCTCCAAAATTCTCTCTGACCTTGTAACTAGCTTCTCATGAAGGTTTTTGCAATTGGCCCTAACATTTCCTATGTTCAAGAAGTGGAAAGTTTCAAGTCCAATCAAGTTTTTGAATCCGATTGGATGGATGTACAGAAAATGATACAACCAACCATTCTGGCTTGTAGAGCGACTTCATCCTTGGTTTGTTCGGAGCGTAGGGCTAGCATTCTGGCTGAATTTTTTGAATGATGCACTGACTTTCAAAATCATGGGCTTTTTCTCGGGTTTTCTGGGAGGGTCAAAGAAAGAGGGAAGAGACAACAAAACGAAATATCATCTAATGAAACTTATTCCAGCTGCATCGGCTATCACCAGCAGACTTATTTCTTGAGGTAGAGATGATCTTGAACAAAACTCTGTGCTGCCCAGTTACACTCGAATCTGCCAGACCATCGGTCGGTTGCCTGCCTTTAGAACATGGGATATGAAGGAAAAGTCCAATGATGCTGGACATTGTAGGATATCTGAGAGCAGGGATGCATTGAGATTATGTGTGTTGAGGAAATTCTCTAATGCTTTTTAATCCATTTGATGACGGAAATTCCAACCAGAGGATTGGCGAGGATGTTTGGCCCATCTGGCGCTCCTTAGTTGGTCTTCTGATGTTTTCCTCTAGGTTTGCTTTGAATTCCATGGGAGCTCAGTATAAGGAGGTCCTAGAAGAGTCCGAGGTGTCTCCATATAGTCAGTTTCATTATCGAACTGTCGATGACCTCGAAGGTCTTAGGTCGAGGCCCAGGTGTTCCTTAGGTGTCCCTTAGGTCGGGGTCCCTGGCATCCTTGGGATGCCCCCTAGGTCGGGGCCCAGGTGCTCTTGAGGTGTCCCTTAGGTCAAGACCCAAGCATTCTCGAAGTGTCTCTTACGTCAGGGCCTAGGCATTCTCGGGGTGTCCTGAGTCGAATACGCTTGTTGTAATTGCCCGATCTGAAAGATAGAAACACAACAAGAAGGCTTTTATTAGGAATAAATTTAGAATACAATAGACCTTACTGGTGATAGGCACAAAAGTTGTTGGAACTCTAAGTCCGTGGGATCAGAGTGCCGTCGAAGTACTCCAGCCTATATGTTTTCGGTCGCATTGCTTCAGTTACTCAGTATAGGTCCTCCTAGTTTGGGCTCAGCTTCTTAAGTTTTTTTAGTCGTGATGCTTCAATCTTTCTCAAGACGAGGTCGCTAGGTCGGAAAAGCTTGCTCTTGACCCTTGAGTTATACTACCGAGCTGCTCTCCATTGGTATACCACCATGCAGAATTTAGCTCGTTTCCTGGTCTCTTCCAGCTGATTAAGGTTAGCTCGGAGCCGATCTGAATTTGTTTTGTCGTTAAAGCTTTCCATTCGAAGTGATGGAAGTTCGATCTTCAATGGGATCACTGCCTCCGTTCCGAAAGCGAGGTTGAAAGGCATCTCTCGGGTGGGAATCCGATGTATGGTTCAGTACGCCCATAAGATATTGGACAACTCTTCAGCCCACAGTCCTTTTAATCGATCCAGCCTTGCCTTCAACGCTAGTAGTATCGTCCGATTGGTCACCTCAGCCTCTCCATTGGTACGTTGGTGTTTTACCGAAGTGAACCAGTGCTTGATCCCGAGCTAGGTGTAGAACTCTTCGAATCGGGCATTGTCGAACTGACGCTCATTGTCTATAACGATCACTCGAAAAAGTGCGAAGTTGCAAATTATGGCCTTTCAAACAAAGTCTCGAGCTTTCACCCCAGTAATCTGGGCCAATGGCTCAACTTTCGCTCATTTAGTGAAGTAGTCCACCGCCACAAAGAGGAGCTTACATTGCCCGGTTGCCACTGAAAAGAGTTCGAAAATGTCGATCCCCCACTATGCAAATAGCCAATGGGCGCTGATCGATGCCAGTGGTACAACTAGTCATTGTTGGATGCTTGCATGGCATTGACATCGGTCACATCTCTTCATGATGTTGGTCGCATCCTTTTGTAGGGTCGGCCAGTAGTATCCTTGCTCCATGATCTTGTAGGCCAAGGATCTGCCTCCAGGTGATTGCCACAGATGCCCTCATTGTTGGCGCTGTGCGGAAGCGTGTGGATCCCTGATAACCACTAACCTAGGGCATCCCCTAGGGCGTCAGGCCGCGTGAAGAAAGAAGGAAGAAGAGATGAAGAACCACAATCACAAACTAGGATTTTCGTGGAGAATAAGAGGAAGAGAAGAGAGAACGTGGGAGAAAGTTTTCTGGCGACTCTTATTTCTCTAGAAAATAATACAAGTAATAACCCTAAAACTGATTACATCAAGTCTTTATATAGGCTCTCAATTTTAGTCTAATCCCAAGCTAACTCAATCTCCCCCTAAGCCACATTAGAAAGCACTCAACCCAAGTCCATGACTTAAATAATCTCTCCCCTTGAGTCTAAACCTAGCCCAAGAATGACTTAGACCCTTAGGAACATAAATCACGAAGTTCCTAAGCTAGTCAAAGACCAAAAATTTCCGTCATTGACTTAATGGCACACTTGGCATGATGCTGGAGTCGACCCTTGCAGATCAGGGGTCGACCCCTCAAAGACAGAGGTCGACCCTCTCCTAAGACGACAGAGAACAGCTCTTTGTCATCTCCCTATGACTTCCTGGGGTCTGACTGTTAGGGGTTGCCCCACCTGAGCCCGACAGAGAAGTGCTCTCTGTTGTCTTCCTGTGACTTCTTAAGGTCGACCCTTTCTTCACGAGGGTCAACCCCACCTGAGACCAACAGAGAAGTTCTCTCTGTCGTCTTCCTGTGACTTCTTAGGGTCGACCCTTCCTTTCCTAGGGTCCACCCCAGCTCTTCATGGGTCGACCCCAGCTTTCCATGAGCCGACCCCAGCCTTGCAGAAACTGAATTTTGAGCTGGTTTTCCTTTGGATGCACCACACATGAGCCTACAATCTCCACCTTGGCGCTCCAAAGCCTCTGCAAGCTTCTTCTGGTCCATCAATCCCATCAGTGCCACACACCTAAGGAAGCCATCCCTTGGAAGAGTTTTGGTCAGTGCATCTGCCAGGTTCTCCTTCGTATGAACTTTGGCTAGCTCCACTTCACGTTCTTCCACCAACTCCCTAGTCCTATGCTACCTGATGTCAATATGTTTGGTCCTCGCATGATAGACTGAGTTCTAAACCAAATATAATGCACTCTGGCTATCACAATGCACCATGACAGTCTCCTGTGCAAATTTCATTTCCAATGCCAATCCTTTCTACCATAGAGCTTTCTTGGCAGCTTCTGTGATGCCAATATACTCCACTTCCGTTGTAGACAATGTCGTGATTGGTTGCAAGCTTAATCTCCATGACACTGGACCTCCGTTCAAACAAAACACATAACCTGTGGTAGAACGCCATGTGTCCGTGTCTCCTCCATAATCAGCATCCACAAAATCAATCATCCGACTCTGGTTCTCCTTGGTCATGCTGGAATTCTTCTCCTTGCTACATTTCTGTCCATAGCAAATACCAACTCTAACTATGCCCACCAAGTATCTGAAAACACCTTTCAGTGCTTTCCAATGCTCCTTGCCAGGGTTAGCCACGAACCAGCTGACCTGGCTAACTGCATGTGCAAGATCTGGTCTATAGCAAACCATGGCATACATCACACTTCCAACTTCTGAAGCATGTGGAATGCTCTTCATCTTCTCAGCTTCCACCTCAGTCTGTGGTGACATTGTCTTTGAAAGACTGACATGACCGGCTATTGGTAATGCCGCCGATTTCGCTCTATCCATGCCATATCTCCGCAATACATTTGCTGACCCAAAGATTGATTTTGATGATCACAAAACTTTGAAGTATAATTACTAATGTTTGTGTTGCAAGAAGAAAGATAATTTGTTTTGCAAGGAACATAGCAAGTTGGAAAAATACAAGAAGGCCTCAAAAGCTCTCAAGAAAAGTTGGAAGAAAGCCACACTTTATTGGCTCAAGGTTCAAGTTCAAAGGATTCAAGTTGGAGGAGCAAATTCAAAGGAGAATTCAAAA
Organism: Phoenix dactylifera; assembly: GCF_051530095.1. NCBI lineage: Eukaryota > Viridiplantae > Streptophyta > Magnoliopsida > Arecales > Arecaceae > Phoenix > Phoenix dactylifera. Next base: position 10,792,247 of record NC_143197.1, read on the forward strand.
GAACAGTCTTCGAGTCAACTCCCAGAAAGTTCGAATCGACTCCGACACAAGCATAGAATATCGGCACACCTTCGAGCCGTCTCCACCAAGCGTGAGTCGACTCTCTCAGAAAGACAGAAAGAGGTATTTTTGGTCGCAAAGTGCGAGTCGACTCGAGTCAAGCGCGAGTCGTCTCCTATCCCGCGGACGAAGTGCGAGTCGCCTCTTCACTAGTACGGGACGTCTCTCTCAGACAAAAACAGAAAGCTTGTTTTCGGCGGACAAAGACGTGAGACGACTCCCGAACTATGTGAGCCAACTCCAACGAGAATCGACCGATAATCTGTTAGAGGGATCCCGAGCCAAAGCCGACTCCAGAATCATGCGAGACGTCTCCCACTTGAGCCGTGTCGACTCTTGGACGGGCGAGATGACTCCACTACGACTGGGATGCATAACGGCTAGTTTTTCTCAACTCCAACGGCTCTATTTTTATCTCTAATGGCTAGATCTTTGTTCCCCCGCCATCCAAAGCTATAAAATCAAGGGGAGAGCAAGGGGAAAAGGAGAGAAGTGGGAGAGAACACATAGGGAAGAGATTTCAAAGAGATTTTAAGAGAAACCTCCCAAAAGCACAAAAAGGCCATTCAAAGAAAAATAGAGAGAAGAAAAGTATCTGAGTGAATCCCAAAGCTTCCTCTCCAACTGTGTGCTGCCTCAGTGATCCTCTAGCTCATGCAAATTCAGAAGAGGATCAAGTAAAGGAGTAGCCGAGTTTCTTTCATCTGCAAACCTTGTTTGAGGGCTTTTTCTCTTTACTCTATTTGTTTATATTGTTATATCTGCTTATTTGAGAAGCTTGTACTTGTTTTAAATTCCTATTCTAATATCTTGTAACTTGATTCAATCAAGAGATTGAATTAAGAGGTTAAGGGTTGTTGGTGAGCCGGTGAAAACCAACGTTGTAGGTTGTAGTTGGTAATTCAGGAAAAACTAACTGGGTTAGATTGTAAGCCCGGAAAAACAATCGGTTTGGTTTTAGTCAGTGAGCCTGAAAAAACCGACCGAGTTCGTTATGATCTCGTGAAAACAACAAGTTAGGTTGTGAGCTTGTAAAACAACCGGCTGTAATCTGAGGGATTATAGTGAAATTTTCAAGAGGTCTTGGGGAGTAGATGTAGGTGCTGGGGTGCACCGAACCACTATACATCTTTGCATTTGTGATGCCTTATCTCTTATGCTTAATGCCTTACATTCATATTTAATTGTGCAATATCTCTAGCTTTGTTTCCCACTGCTTTACTTATAATTGCCTAGAGCTTAAGTAAGATAACATCTTATCATTCTGCTGCATTCAATTCAAAGTTAATTAGGGAACATAATTTTTAGAAAACCCAATTCACCCTCCACTCTTGGGCTGTCACCTTGGGCAACAACCTTTCTGATGTAACCTTCCTGAGATAAATGCAACACCTTCTTGGTTCTATCTCCGAAAATCTCCTTGCCTAGAATCTTCGTGGCTGGACCCAAATCCTTCATCTTAAATTTTCGAGATAAGGCTACCTTCAAGTCTTTCACAATTCCTCTACTCTTACAAGCAATCAGCATGTCATCTACATACAAGAGTAGATATAATCTAGACTCATCCTCAAGAGTCTTCACATAGACACAAGGGTCATACTCACATCCGGTCATGCCAATGCTCCTCACATACGTATCGAACTGCAAGTACCATTGCCTTGATGATTGCTTCAACCCGTAGAGTGACCTCTACAACAAACAGATCTTTCCTTCTAATCCTGGCTCACCGAACCCCTTTGGCTGCTCCATATAAATCTTCTCCTCCAAATTTCCATGGAGAAAGGCTGTTTTAACATCCATTTGCTCCAACTCCAAATCCTGGATGGCAACAATGTTCAACAGCATCCGAATAGAAGTATGTCGAACAATTGGGAAGAATACTTCATTATAATCAATGCCCTCCTTCTGGGAGTATCCCTTAGCCACTAACCTAGCTTTGTATCTGATGCCTTCTCTATCTGAAAGTCCTTCCTTTCATTGGAACACCCACTTGCATCCAATGGGCTTCTTTCCACTTGGCAACTGCACCAACCGCCAAGTCTGATTTTTCTGGAGAGACTACATTTCCTCTGCCATAGCTTGGACCTACCTATCGCTATCCTGACGTGCCAATACCTCCTCGTAGGTCTCCAAATCTCCATTAACAGCAACCAATGCATAAGACATGGTTTCTCCAAAACCATACCTCTCCGGCTGCCTCCCAATCTGCTTAGGCTTGTGCAGTGCGACTCCGATGCTTCTGCTGGGATCTTGTTCTTCCCTTTGCACATCTCATCTTCGAGTTAGCATCTCACTCCTCTCCACATGTGGAGGCACCTCTGACTGGTGCTCCACCTGAATTTCATGTCCTTCTGGTGCATCTGCAAAAGGTAAAACTAAATAAGAAGTTTGTTGTCCAACCCTGTTCGGTTGGTTCTCCCCCTGCTCTTCTTCCACCCTTTGCATCTTTAGGACTGAATTCTCATCAAAGACCACATCCCTACTGATAGTGGTCTTCTTCTCCAAGGGATCCCATAGCCGATAATCCTTGACTCCACGCGGATATCCTATGAATACCATCTTTCGTGACTTGGCATCCAACTTGCTCCACTCACTGGGATCAATGTGCACAAATGTCGAGCACCCAAATACTCTGAGATGACCAACCTCCACCTTTTTTCCAGACTATAACTCCTCTGAAATCCTCCCATCTAGCTTTGTATGAGGAGATCGGTTCACCAAGTAGCAGGCTGTGTCTACTGTATCTACCCAAAACACCTTGGGAAGCCCTGCCTGCAATCTCATACATCTAGCTTTCTCCATGAGAGTCATGTTCATCCTTTCGGCCATCCCATTCTGTTGAGGAGTCTTTCTTACTGAAAATTGCCTCTTGATCCCACAATCTTCGCAAAATTTTAGAAACTCCTTGTGAATTCGCCACCATTGTCGGACCGCACACACTTCACGCAACAACCCTTCTCCTTCTTTACCTCTGCCCTCCAGACTTTGAACTTAGAGAAGACCTCTGACTTTTTTCTCAAGAAGTACACCCAAACTCTCCTTGAAAAGTCATCAATAAGGGTTAGAAAATATCTTGCCCCATTTCTGGCTGAGACCGAGGCCGGTCCCCAAACATCCGTGTACACAAGCTCCAGGGGACCACCGATGCGTATAGTACTGGTAGCAAACTTCACCCTGTGTTGCTTTCCTAACTGGCAAGGCTCACACACCTTTGGAACTCCTTCATTCAGATATGATATCAGTCCATCTTTGCTCAGCATCTTCATACCATGATCTTCCATGTGGCCAAGGCGGTAATGCCACAACAGGTATACTTCCTGCTAGCCCTGTGCCACTGCTGCTATTTCGGATCCCCCACATACCACGGACCCTTCCATCCTGTACAAATTATTCTCTAACCTTCTCCCCTTCATCACAACCATGGCTCCTTTGGATATATTCAAAATACCACTCCTGGAACGGCAACTAAAGTTGTAACCGTTCTTCTCCAAGTAGCCAAGTGACACTAGATTCTTTTTCAGATCCGGGACGTGCTTTACATTAGTAAGAGTTCGCACCATCCCATCAAACATCCTCACCTTGATGGTCCCAATGCTGGCCACCTTGCAAGAATGATCATCTCCTAATGTCACACTCCCCTCATCGATTTTGGTGTATGTAGCAAACCAAGACCGATTTGGTATGTAGTGATGAGAGCAGGCTAAATCTATTATCAAGATATCTATGTTGTTCTTGTGATCATCCGAAACTACCAAAAGGTCATCCTCCACCTTGAGATCAGCCACGACACTGACTGAATCCTTGCCATTCTTCTCTCCCTAAAGCTTCTTCCAAAGCGGACAATTCCGCTTCAAGTGTCCTACTTCATTGCACTTGCAACATCTGAACTCTTTCTTGCCTTTCCTGGACTTTGATTGTCCCCTTTGCTTGCTCTGTTCCTTCCCTCTCCCAGGCCTCTCTCCGACAGTAAGACCTTCCTGAGGAACTCCATCCTTTGTCAATCTTTTCCTTTGCTTATTGGACCTTCGCATAGAAATTATATCTTCATAATTCAGCATCTCCTTTCCATACAACAAAGTAGTAACCAAAGGATCATAAGAACCTGGTAGCGAGTAAAGCAAGAGTAGAGATTTATCCTTCTCTTCCATCTTCACCCCAAGGGTCTGCAAGTCATTGCAAATCTGGTCAAACCTCTGAATATGAAGAACAATATCTTCACCTTCATGCATCTGAAGGTTGTATAATTATTTCTTCAAAATCAGTTTGTTACACATATTCTTCCCCATATACATGGTATGCAACTTTGTCCATAATCCCTTGGGTGTCTTCTCCTCTAGGACGCTGTACAAGGCTGAATCCGCCAAGCATCCTCTGATGGCAGCGCAAGCCCTTTTCTCCAAAGAAAACCATTCCTTATCTGTCATACCCTCCGGCCTGTCCTCCAAGGCCGAATTCAAATAGTTCTGCACCAAGAGATCCTCCATCCGGACCTTCCACATAGAGAAGCTTTCCTTCTCATTAAACTTCTCAAACTCCACCTTCATGCTATTGTTCATGGTTGGCCAAACCACAATCACAAATAAACACAAATCTGATTTGAGAAATTACCTTGAAGGGAGATGAGCAGACTGCTTTCCTCTTGATGTCTTTCCTTCGTTTCTTCTTTTCCACGCCAAAACTTCGCTCTGATACCAATTGTTGGCACTGTGCAGAAGCGTGTGGGTCCCTAATAACCGCTAACCTAGGGCATCAGGCTACGTAGAGAAAGAAGGAAGAAGAGATGAAAAACCACAATCACAAACTAGGATTTTCGTGAGAAGAAGAGGTAGAGAAGAGAGAACGTGGGAGAAAATTTTCTGGTGGCTCTTATTTCTCTAGAAAATAATACAAGTGATAACCCTAAAACTGATTACATCAAGTCTTTATATAGGCTCTTAATTTTAGTCTAATCCCAAGCCAACTCAATCTCCCCCTAAGCCACATTAGAAAGCACTCAACCCAAGTCCATGACTTACATGCTCTCTCCTCTTGAGTCTAAACCTAGCCCAAGAATGACTTAAACCCTTAGGAACATAAATCACTAAGTTCCTAAGCCAGTCAAAGACAAAAAAATTTCGTCATTGACTGAATGGCATGCCTGGCACGACGCTGGAGTCGACCCCTGCAGATCAGGGGTCGACCCCTATACTTCAGGGGTTGACCCCTGTCTTCTGCAGGGGGCGACCCCTATACTTTAGGGGGTCAACCCCCTCCTGAGATGACAGAGAACAGCACTCTGTCGTCTCCCTGTGACTTTATGGGGTCGACCCCTGACTGTTAGGGGTCGACCCCACCTGAGACCGACAGAGAAGTTCTCTGTGTCGTCTCCCTGTGACTTCTTGGGGTCGACCCAGAGTCGACCCCAGCTTTGCAGAAACTAAAATTTGAGCTGGTTTTTCTTTGGATGCGCCACACATGAGCCTACACTCATGCACTTCTCGAAGTGCATAATCTACCTCAGTTGGATGGAGGCATTTGAGGAGTGAAAATCAAAATGATCTCCGATATATCTTGTTGTCGGGGAGAGCATAGTGGGAGGCTTGTTGCTTTATTCAGTAGGCTCCAGCCCAAACCGCAGGCAATCTCCCATCCTTCAAAATGTTGACGAGAGGATCTATCTAACTCAGCTCGACAACAATGTTCATCACGACCTCGGGCTCGTCGATGCTCAACTTCTTCTAAACTTCAAGGTACGTAGCTTTAGTCAAGTTGGCAATCTCTGAGGTGGCCAGTTTTGACAGTCTGTCGGCTCTTGCATTCTCCATTCGGAGGATCTGTTGTATGTCAAAGCTAGGAATGCCTGAGGTGATGTCCTTTACTTTTTTGTAGATATTTGATCATCGATGGCTCTCGAGCCTCAAATTTTTCTCGAACTTGGTCGACGACCAATTGTGAGTCGCTGAAGATTTTTAGCTGCTGATGAGCACTTCATATTTAATCTCATTATTTAAGGCTAAAAACTCGAATCGCAAAGCGTACTCCATGATTACTCTATCTAGGCTGGTAAGTATGAGCGTAGCCCCATTGCCCTCCGGGCCCGATGATCCATCCACATATAAGATCCACAGTCGCTCTGTAGTCTTTTCTTAAGGAGCTCAGTAGGATCTTTACCAAAAATGGTGCACTCTACCAGAAAGTTTGCCAACACCTGTGCCTTGATAGATGGCAAGGTCGGTACTCCAGGTCGAATTCTCCAAGCTCCACCACCCACTTCACTAGCTGACTTGCATTTTCGGGCTTTTGCAAAATCTGCCTCACTGGCTGGTTGGTCAGGATTATGACTGAATAGGCATAAAAATATGGCCAGAGCTTTCGATTTGAGATGATGAGAGCGTAGACCATCTTTTTCAACTTAGAGTATCTTGTTTCGACATCTTGTAGGATCCGACTTGTGCAGTACATTAGTTTTTGACATCTTTCATCTTCCCATACTAGGACCAAACTCACAGCAGAAGGACAAACGACTAAGTACAAGTGAAGCATTTCTTTGACCTATGGTTTTGTAAAGAGTGGCAACAAGCTAAGGTACTCTTTTAGTCGGTCGAAGACCTCTTAACACTCCTCAGTCCATTGGAAGTTCTTTGGATACTTCAAAGACTTAAAGAATGGGAGGTAGGCTCTGCTGATCTAGAGACAAATCTTGCAAGTGCGGCGATCCGACCAGTTAGGTGTTGGACTTCTTTGACATTCTTCAGTGGCTGCATCTCTCGCACTGCTCGAATTTTCTTTGGATTTGTCTCAATACCTCGCCGCGTCATCATAAAGCTCAGGAATTTTTTCGAGGTAACTTCGAAGGCATACTTTATTAGGTTGCGCTTTATCTGGTATCTCCTTAGAGTCGCGACAGTTTCCTTTAGGCTGGCTATATGCTGCTCCGCTGCTCGGTGCTACGATTTTAATCTTGCTCTTTTTAAAAGGAAAATTAAATGTAGAATACCCCAAGTATAGGGTGTAGCAAAGTAATATTCTCGGTGAGTCCGAGATCGAATCCACAGGGATTTGACAGTGAACAAAAACTAAAGGCTAAATAATATTCAGATTGATAAAAATATAACTAAGGCATTAGGATTCAGCCTAGCACTTAATCATGCTTTTCTTAAAATCATCTATTAATCATAATAAAATAGATTTAGTTTTATGGGCAGTATTACAGTAATTCTATTTTAAACTACAGAAATTTCTAAGTATCTGTTATACCCGAGGGAAATAACAAATCAAAAAAAAATATATAAGTTTGAAATAATTCTTATAAATCTACTGCACCATAAATCAAATCAAAAACATTAAAATCCCATTGATGATTAAAGAAAATACATGAAGAAAATGCTAGGCTTTTCCCTAGCCTTAGCTAAAAGAGATTTAGTTATCCATATGAGATGCAAGCAATTTTATAAAAGGGATTAGCATAGAATAAATAAAATAAACATAAACCCTTTTTTTTTTTCTTCTATTAGGAAACAGAGTACTCTGTTTCCTTTCTTCTTCTCCCGTGGCCTCTCCTCCTCTATTGCCCGGCTGGGAAGATGCAAATGAAGACTTCCTGGTTCCGTGGCCTTCCTTCTTTCTTGCTCGACTGGATTAAAAGCTTGGAGTCGAATGGAACCTGGCTGCTTCTCCTCTTCTTCCGTCGGCCCTCCCGTGGCCTCTCCTCCTCTTCTTCCGTCGGCCCTGTAGGAATGAATCCCCTCCTTCCTCCCCCGGATCGCTCAGACTTGGATGGATCCGGCCGGCTGGTAAGATCCTCTCTTTTCTTCCCCCCTCCCGTCGGCTGGTTCTACCTCCACCAGATGGCCTTTGCTCCTCTCTCTTGAGTTCCTTTTATAGACACCTTCAGCAGTGTGGCTGGGAAGACCGAAGGATGCGTTGTGGACGCTTAGGAACTGGGAGCGGAAGAGACATGGCTTGGGACTCCTCGGCTGGGAACGTTGCAGAATTTGAGCAACTGTAGACATTGATGTTAGATTTGAATGCAAGACTTCGTGGCTTGGAAATGATCCGTGGTTGCTTGAGATACGGGATGAAGGAAGTCGAATCGCTAAGGATTTGTCTGCTGGAACGCGTGGATGAGCTGGGAGGAAACAGGGGAAACGTCTTGGTTTCATGCTGCCATGGACGTTCACGGATGCGTGCTCGAGCGGATGGGGGATTGCTGAAGTGGAATGCAAACGGTTTGGCTTCTTTCCTTTGCTGCCGTTGATGTTTTGAGTATAGATGAATGATGGGAAGAAAGGAATGCAGCTGAATATTCTTGAAACAGGGGAATCCGAAACCATGAATGAGATATGGCTTGAATTGAAGAGCCGGTTTGGCTTAGGTCCTGTAGGTTTGATTTAGGTTCCATGGGTTTGATTTAGGTTCCATGGATTTGATTTAGGTTCCATGGAGGAGATGCCATGATGCTTGGAAAGCCACATGGATGGTTTTGATGATGCTAGGAAGCTCCACGATGCGGGCATTTGTGCTGGCTGAAACATGTGGTTACAGTGATATGGATTGCATGCGGATGACTGGCGACGTGAGGCTCAGATGAGACGCTAAGGATTTGTTGAGCTCGAACTACCGGGCATTAGGCTAAAATCCAGCATTATAGGGTTTTTTGAATTATATGCACTCAGACACAGATAAAGCATTAATTAATTAATTTTATTAATAAAGATTAGCTATAATACTAATTAAGATAACATGAAAATTTTACTTTTGTACTCTCATCACACCCCCCAACTAGCTTATTGCTAGTCTCTAGCAATTTAGTGTGAAAATAATAAAATGAGGGTGCAAAAGTATTATTTATTAATATATATATATATCAATATGCATGAATTAAAATAAAGACTCTCTTTCGTAGAGCATTACGATTGCACTTAGCACGTGCAACAAGCCGTTAAACCCCTAGGTTACCCTAGTGGACGAGTGTTGTCTCGTGAGGGTTTGCAGTGATGTTACCCACAAACATCGTTTAGAAGATACTTTAAAACATAGCAACTCTTAAGGCAAATGTAAATGTGACGTCTCAGAATACCTATACCTCCACCACAATTGGGTACCCTTTGAGTTCTAGGTGCACTACTCAAATTCACAAATGTTAACTACCATTTGTTAGCTTCCGACCCACTAAATTTTCCGAATATCACATGTTATTTGTCCAGAATGGTTCGCATATAAAAATGAAGCTATCAATCCCAACTAGACATCCCAGGTATACAGAATTCTAAAACAATGGAGTCAAACCAGTCATCCACAAGTCACTTGGTTTTAATTTAACTAACCCACTCATGTTTATTTCAATAAATTTTTTCTTTTTTTTTTCTTTTTTTTCACACAGTGACTACAACAATCTAACTCCATTAGGCTCTAGTAAGGTCCATATAACGAGCTTTGGGTCAATGACTCTTGATCCAGTTGGCTCAAGGCATTAGGTGAAACACCCCTCAGACTTAATTACTCGAACCAGACTACGCCACGAGGTCAGACTAGTCACTTATTTCAGTCATTTTCACCTTTTAACGCGAACACTCGCTGCTTTGTAGGCAAGAGGCCCGGTTACTCAGTGAAGACAAACTGTATTATTTCTCTCTTTTTTTTTTCTTTTTTTTTTTTATGTAACGTGACTGTATTGTGACTATAGGTCAACCAAGGTCAGAACATAAGGTACCCAGGTGATCTAGCCGGGAATTTCAAACTCTATCTTTATGTGAAAACCAAAACATGAACTTTAGGATAAGGACACTCGTACTTCTCTTGCGAATAAGGTCAACAAACAAATAGGTAACACAAGTGAACTCCTGAGGCCTTCCTATTGTCATTGAATACTTATGTGGGGATCTAGTAATAGGTCTCTGATAAGTCATAATGCGCTCCTTGCCTTAATAGCTACACATATTTAATTCTTTGAAAAAAAAAATTAAAGTGGTAATTAAATGAAACAAAATATATGTTTGTTATTATTATTACTATTATTATTATTATTATATATATATATTATTATTATTATTATTTTTATTTATTTATTTAATTTTTTTTTTGAAAGATATGACAATTAGTATGATATATAGAAAAATACAGTAATCTCTCCCCCCCAACTTAATTTCAACATTGTCCCCAATGTTGCAACATGAATGCATTAAATATGATAGTATGAAGGATAATAAGGCTGAAGGTTAGAATTTACCTGATAGAATGACTGCACACTGTTGTTGCTCACCAATTGTCATATGAAAGAAAGAAAAATTATGTACAAACAAAGGATCTCTAGCAGATATAGAGATCAATCCTGATAAACAGGATCTCCCAAATTGGTCGATTCAATTTCTGGGGTAAAGTTGTCCAAAAATAACTTCAAACGTTGGCCATTTACTTTAAAAATATTACCGGTGTTTGGATTCTCTATCTCAACGGTTCCATACGGATAAACAGTTTTAACTATAAATGGGCCAGTCCATCTAGATCTCAATTTTTCTGGAAATAAATGAAGTCTTGAATTATACAATAGAACTTTCTGGGAAGGCTCAAATGTTTTTCTCATAATATTTCTATCATGAAAGACTTTCATTTTATTCTTATAAATTCGAGCATTCTCATATGCTTCATTCCTGATTTCCTCTAGTTCATTAAGTTGAAGTTTGCGTAGTGAACTAGCCTTATCCATATCAAAATTAAATCTCTTAATAGCCCAGTATGCCCTATGCTCCAATTCCACAGGCAAGTGACACGGTTTACCAAAAATAAGACGGTACGGAGACATTCCAATTGGACTTTTAAAAGCAGTACGATAAGCCCAAAGTGCATCAGTTAAACGCAAAGACCAGTCTTTGCGATTTGGGTTAACCGTTTTTTCCAGAATATTCTTAATTGATCGATTGGATACTTCAACTTGTCCACTTGTCTGTGGATGATAAGGGGTGGCGACTTTATGGGTGATTCCATATTTTCGCATTAAAGCCTCAAAAGGCTTATTACAGAAGTGTGAACCCCCATCACTGATGATGGCTCGAGGCGTTCCAAATCTGGAAAGAATGTTTTCTTTTAAAAATTTTAAAATAGTTTTATGGTCATTATGTTTGCAAGGAATTGCCTCAATCCATTTGGAGACATAATCTACAGCTACTAAGATGTACAAATTTCCGAATGAAGGAGGAAATGGACCCATAAAATCTATTCCCCAACAGTCAAATATTTCGATAATTAAAATTGGGTTGAGGGGCATCATATTCCTACGAGTTATCCCACCTAACTTTTGACAACGCTCACAAGCTTTGCAAAAGTTATGGGAATCTTTGAACAAGGTGGGCCAATAGAAACCGCACTGTAAAACTTTTGCAGCCGTTTTCTTAGCAGAGAAATGACCACCGCAAGCTTCAGAATGACAAAAGGAAATGACACTAATAAATTCGTCATTAGGTACACATCTCCTAATAATTTGGTCTGGGCAGTATTTGAAAAGATAAGGATCATCCCAGAAGAAATTTTTTATTTCGGTCAGAAATTTTCTTTTGTCCTGTTTATTCCAATGAATCGGGAGTTCATCCGTGACAAGAAAATTTGCAATGTCTGCAAACCAGGGTGACGACTGGATCTCAAAGAGTTGCTCATCAGGGAAAGTGTCTCTTATGGGTGAATTGTCTAAGGAATCTGAAAGAGTCAGACGGGACAAGTGATCAGCTACTACATTTTCTATCCCCTTTTTATCTCTTATTTCTAGAAAAAATTCTTGGAGCAGAAGGATCCACCTAAGCAAACGCGCCTTAGCATCCTTTTTTGAAAGAAGGTACTTAAGGGCAGCGTGGTCAGTGTAGATAATGATTTTGGATCCAATCAAGTAAGACCTAAATTTGTCTAGTGCAAATACTACGGCAAGTAGTTCCTTTTCCGTAGTGGTGTAATTCTTTTGTGCACTATTTAAAGTCTTACTTGCATAGTAGATAACATAAGGCTTTCTTTCTTTTCTTTGCCCTAGAACTACCCCAACTGCATATTCACTAGCATCACACATAATTTCAAAAGGAAGTGACCAGTCAGGTGGTTGCATGATGGGAGCAGAGGTCAGCAAGTTTTTGAGTTTATCAAAAGCTTTTTGACATTCTTCTGACCACACAAATTGGGTTTCCTTTTGAAGGAGATTACATAAGGGTTTAGATATTGAGCTAAAATCTTTAATGAATCTCCTATAAAATCCTGCATGACCCAAAAATGAGCGTATATCTTTGATAGTTTTTGGGTTGGGTAAGTTAGCAATTAAGTCAATTTTAGCCTTGTCTACTTCAATTCCTTCAGATGAAATGACATGCCCGAGAACAATTCCCCTAGTTACCATGAAATGGCACTTTTCCCAGTTTAAGATTAGATTCTTCTCCTCACACCGAATTAAGACTAGTCTTAAATGGTCCACACAGTTTTCAAAAGAGGAGCCAAAAACTGAAAAATCATCCATGAAGACTTCCAAAAAGCGCTCAACCATGTCGGAGAAAATACTGAGCATGCATCTTTGGAAGGTTGCAGGAGCATTACATAATCCAAAAGGCATTCTCTTGTAAGCAAATGTGCCAAAAGGACATGTAAAAGTGGTCTTTTCCTGATCTTCAGGATCAATTGCAATTTGGTTGTAACCTGAATAGCCATCTAGGAAGCAATAATATTTATGACCTGCTAACCTTTCTAAAATTTGATCAATAAAAGGTAGAGGAAAATGATCCTTCCTAGTGACAGAATTAAGTTTCCTATAGTCAATGCATACACGCCAACTAGTGGGGACCCTAGTTGGAACTAATTCATTGTTGGCATTTTTGACTACAGTAACACCAGATTTTTTCGGGACCACCTGGGTTGGACTTACCCATTTACTATCTGAAATTGGGTAGATCATACCCGCATCCAGAAGTTTCAGAACTTCTGCCCTAACCACATCCTTCATGTTTGGGTTTAATCGACGTTGAGGTTGACGAGAAGGTTTGGCATCAGCTTCTAAGTGGATTCTATGAGTGCAAATTGAGGGACTAATTCCCTTGATATCAGCAATTGTCCACCCTATTGCTCCCTTATGCTCTTTGAGAATTTCTAATAATTTTAGTTCTTGACTTTGTTCGAGTTGGGATGATATGATCACAGGAAAAGTCTCTTCTTGACCAAGGTATGCGTACTTGAGCTCAGATGGCAAAGGCTTTAGCTCAAGTTTAGGTGCTTGAACACTAGATGGTAGAGGACTATTGTTGCGTGTGGGCAATTCTTCAAAACGAGATTTCCACCTATCTGTATCCAACAGAGGAGCTGAATCTAATATAGCACTGATTTCTCTAAAGTTTTGGTTGATATCTGTATTTCCGAAATGAGTTAGGCATGTTTCTAAAGGATCAGAAGAAAGAGATGGGACAAGAGCATCTTCTACAATGGAATCGATCAGATTAACTCCATGAATTTCATCATTTTCGTTATCATTATCGGGTTGTTTACAAATATTAAATATATTAAAATCTATAGTCATATTCCCGAATGACATTTTCATTATTCCATTTCGACAGTTAATCAAAGCATTGGAAGTAGCTAGAAATGGGCGGCCTAGAATGACAGGTATTGGAGTGGTACAGTTCATGACAGGCTGGGTATCTAATACTATGAAGTCGACTGGAAAGTAGAATTTATCAATTTGGACAAGTACATCCTCGACTATTCCTCTTGGTATCTTTATAGATCGATCGGCAAGTTGGAGAGTAACCTTGGTGGGTTTTAGTTCACCAAGTCCTAACTGTTCATAAACTGAATAGGGCAGTAAGTTAACACTAGCACCTAAATCCAGAAGGGCTCGTTGTATCCTGAAATTTCCTATGATGCAAGATATGGTAGGACAACCAGGATCTTTATATTTAGGTGGGGTGTTGTGTTTGAGAATAGCACTCACCTGTTCAGTTAGAAAAGCTTTCTTTTGTACATAAAGCTTTCGCTTTATGGTACAAAGATCTTTTAAAAATTTGGCATAAGATGGGATCTGCTTAATGGCATCTAATAGAGGAATGTTAATCTTTACTTGTTTAAAAATTTCCAGAATTTCTTGGTCAGGTATTTCCTTTTTAGCTGCAAGCAAGCGCTGAGGAAATGGAGCAACTATCTTATGATGAGGTATTGGATCATCTTGTTCAGTATTATTTTCATTCCTTTTCTCAATGGATTTTTCAGGTTTGTCATCCTTCATTGGAATTTCTTTGTTAATTATTTTTCCGCTACGAAGGGTTGTGATAGACTTAGCTTGTTCAAATCTAGGTTGGGATGAACTTGCTTCATGGACCTCATGTTGACCCTTTGGGTTAGATTGAGGTTGGGCTGGAAATGTTCCTTTTTCCCTAACATTGAGTTGAGCCTCAATTCTACCTACAGAATTTTTAAGTTCTTGGAGTGATTGCATTGTATTCTGATTTATTTGAGTCTGCCCTTGCATGAAGGTTTGCAAAGTATCTTCAAGGGATCTCTTATGGGGTGGCACATAGGGTATGGAATTCCCTTGAGATTCATTGGCAGTGGGTCCATGTCTCCAACTAAAATTCGGATGGTTTCGCCAGTTAGGATTATATGTTTCAGGAAATGGTCTCTTATAAGCATTTGTGAAATTCGCTTGATCATGCAACACTTCTTGGAAGGCGGGGATTGTAGGACAATCCTTGGTTAAGTGTGCATTACTCTCACAGATTTCACAAATACTTTCATCTATAGTAGGTGCCTTTCCTGTATTGGCTCTGCTTAATTCAATGGCTTCAACCTTCCTAGTTAGATTAGCAATTTTTAAATTTACATCATTTTCTTCTTTAACATGATACATTCCTCCTTTAGTATTAGTCGGTATTTTAGGTTTCTCGTTCTTATCTATTGTATCCCAAGCCTGTGCATTTTCTGCCAACAGATCAAAATAGTCCCAAGCTTCCTCTGGTTCCTTATTCATAAATTCACCATTACACATCATTTCTACAAATTGTCTCATATTGGAGGACAATCCATCATAAAAGAAACTAATGACCCTCCAAATTTCATATCCATGATGTGGGCAAGCAAGCAGAAGGTCCTTAAATCTTTCCCAACACTGAAAAAATGTTTCTCCATCTTTTTGTGCAAAGTTCATGATATTTCTTCTAAGTGTATTTGTTTTATGTGTTGGGAAGAATTTCTTTAAAAATTCTCTTGTCATTTCTTGCCAGGTAGCTATGGTCCTAGGTCTTAAAGAATGTAACCATGACTTAGCTTTTTCCTTTAAAGAAAAAGGAAATAACTTAAGCTTCACTACCTCTTCATTGATATTATTAAATTGAAGTGTTGAACACACTTCATCAAATTCTTTTAGGTGCAAGTAGGGACTTTCGGAGTCAAGTCCATGAAACTTTGGGAGTAATTGGATTATTCCTGGTTTCATGTCAAAGGCTCCCGCAGCAGTAGGAATAACCATACAGGATGGGGTACTGATCCTAGTGGGTTGTAGATAATCACGAAGCGTTCTAATAGGTAAGTCATCTTGAAATTCATTATCTTCCTGATTACTACCATTATCTTCCATTTGATTATTTGAACTTTTATCCCTTGATTCAACTCGGAATAATCTTTTCGTTTTATCCCTTTGCCACAACCGCATATACTAACCAATTAACCAGTCGACTTTTTTTATAATTATTATTATTATTAATTAATTATTTATTTATTTTGTATATATATATATATATATATATATTTTTTAGAGTTTTGGATGAGTATGAATATTACCTAAAGCTATGAATATTGACACCCTGCTACTAAAATTATTCACAATCAAACAATATCAAAGCATAGCACCCTTATTTCTAATGTTTTCCTAAATATTCTAGACAGCTCCTAACTGGTTTGAAGAGTACACTTAAGCCTCCAATCCGGTCTAATAACCTAGTCGACCAGGTAAGCTCTCAGGTAAGTGGAGGGGTCACGATGCGTATAGCAAAGGTCCCACTTAAAACCCACTTTTCTCGAACAGAAACTGTCTCCCTTCAATCACTTAGAGGGACAAAGCTTGCCTAGACATCGACCGAGGTCATAGAGCGAAATTGGTGCAACTTTCAGTGGTCTTCGTCCTATTGAGCTCGATTATCCTTAGGGGCCAACGTCTAGTTGATTTTAATTAGGCTTAGGATATTTATGCACTTGGATGATTTTTGGGCTAAGGACGAGTGATGAAATCCCGACCTTATCTTATTAATGGGTTCAGCCCTTAGATTATTTTATGCAAATGCTTTATACTATATGCAACAATCAAGAAGATTTTTAACATTTTATGTAATGACATTAAATTGCATTTGAATAGTTGATCAAGCAAACTAGCTAAATTTTTATTTATTTATTTATTTTTTTATTATTTTAATTAAAAAAAATTTTTAATTTTTTTTTAAACAAGAGTAAAATTCTAATCTAGGAAAAATAGGACTAGTATGAGCAAAACAAGAAAATTAATTTAAATACTCACGGCCGGAGCCGGGAATCCAAAAATGTGATCTTGATCTTCCTCGTTACTGGTCCTGCTTTGTGTCGCCCTTGAATCTGAAATGATTTGAAATTTCAGCTGTGTTAAAAATAAAGAAAAATTGAAGAACTAGAAATAAAGAGTTGAAATTTTCAGCCATGTTCTCGTTCGCACGTTGCAAATCCCCGGCAACGGCGCCAAAAACTTGCTACGATTTTAATCTTGCTCTTTTTAAAAGGAAAATTAAATGTAGAATACCCCAAGTATAGGGTGTAGCAAAGTAATATTCTCGGTGAGTCCGAGATCGAATCCACAGGGATTTGACAGTGAACAAAAACTAAAGGCTAAATAATATTCAGATTGATAAAAATATAACTAAGGCATTAGGATTCAGCCTAGCACTTAATCATGCTTTTCTTAAAATCATCTATTAATCATAATAAAATAGATTTAGTTTTATGGGCAGTATTACAGTAATTCTATTTTAAACTACAGGGATTTCTAAGTATCTGTTATACCCGGAGAAAATAACAAATCAAAAAAAATATATAAGTTTGAAATAATTCTTATAAATCTACTGCACCATAAATCAAATCAAAAACATTAAAATCCCATTGATGATTAAAGAAAATACATGAAGAAAATGCTAGGCTTTTCCCTAGCCTTAGCTAAAAGAGATTTAGTTATCCATATGAGATGCAAGCAATTTTATAAAAGGGATTAGCATAGAATAAATAAAATAAACATAAACCCTTTTTTTTTTTCTTCTATTAGGAAACAGAGTACTCTGTTTCCTTTCTTCTTCTCCCGTGGCCTCTCCTCCTCTATTGCCCGGTTGGGAAGATGCAAATGAAGACTTCCTGGTTCCGTGGCCTTCCTTCTTTCTTGCTCGACTGGATTAAAAGCTTGGAGTCGAATGGAACCTGGCTGCTTCTCCTCTTCTTCCGTCGGCCCTCCCATGGCCTCTCCTCCTCTTCTTCCGTCGGCCCTGTAGGAATGAATCCCCTCCTTCCTCCCCCGGATCGCTCAGACTTGGATGGATCCGGCCGGCTGGTAAGATCCTCTCTTTTCTTCCCCCCTCCCGTCGGCTGGTTCTACCTCCACCAGATGGCCTTTGCTCCTCTCTCTTGAGTTCCTTTTATAGACACCTTCAGCAGTGTGGCTGGGAAGACCGAAGGATGCGTTGTGGACGCTTAGGAACTGGGAGCGGAAGAGACATGGCTTGGGACTCCTCGGCTGGGAACGTTGCAGAATTTGAGCAACTGTAGACATTGATGTTAGATTTGAATGCAAGACTTCGTGGCTTGGAAATGATCCGTGGTTGCTTGAGATACGGGATGAAGGAAGTCGAATCGCTAAGGATTTGTCTGCTGGAACGCGTGGATGAGCTGGGAGGAAACAGGGGAAACGTCTTGGTTTCATGCTGCCATGGACGTTCACGGATGCGTGCTCGAGCGGATGGGGGATTGCTGAAGTGGAATGCAAACGGTTTGGCTTCTTTCCTTTGCTGCCGTTGATGTTTTGAGTATAGATGAATGATGGGAAGAAAGGAATGCAGCTGAATATTCTTGAAACAGGGGAATCCGAAACCATGAATGAGATGTGGCTTGAATTGAAGAGCCGGTTTGGCTTAGGTCCCGTAGGTTTGATTTAGGTTCCATGGGTTTGATTTAGGTTCCATGGATTTGATTTAGGTTCCATGGAGGAGATGCCATGATGCTTGGAAAGCCACATGGATGGTTTTGATGATGCTAGGAAGCTCCACGATGCGAGCATTTGTGATGGCTGAAACATGTGGTTACAGTGATATGGATTGCATGCGGATGACTGGCGACGTGAGGCTCAGATGAGACGCTAAGGATTTGTTGAGCTCGAACTACCGGGCATTGGGCTAAAATCCAGCATTATAGGGTTTTTTGAATTATATGCACTCAGACACAGATAAAGCATTAATTAATTAATTTTATTAATAAAGATTAGCTATAATACTAATTAAGATAATATGAAAATTTTACTTTTGTACTCTCATCACTCGGCTTTTTATGAGCATATCATCCATATAAATCTCCATATTTCTATTAATCTGCTCCTTGAAGATCTTGTTGACGAGGTGCTGGTAAGTTTCCCCAACATTCTTTAAGCTAAAAAAATTTACTTTGTAGTAGTAAAGGCTCTTGTCAGTAAGAAAGATTGCTTTCTCCTTATCCTCGGGCATCATTTAATCTAGTTGTACCTAGATATGCATCCATGAAGGTCAACAGCTGGTGCCTAAAAGTTCCATCCACGAGCTGATTAATCCTCGAGAATGGGAAGCTATCTTTTGGATAGGCCTTGTTCAGGTCAGTGTGGTCAATTCAAACTCGCCACTTTTCATTGGCCTTCTTGACAAGTACAACATTGGCCAACCAATTCGAATAGTTCACCTCACGAACAAGGACGACCTCCAAGAGTTTGTTGACTTCTTGGTTTATGACTTATTGCTTTTCTGTGGTGAACTTTTTCTTCTTCTGTCGCACAGGTCGATGTGTTGAGTCCATGTTGAGCTCATGAGCCATCACCTCAAGGCTTATACTTGGTGTGTCCGTGGTCGACCAAGCGAAGACATCGATATTGGCACAGAGAAAGCCGATCATGTTGGCCCAATTTTCTTCATTTAGGTTCGAGCCAATTTGCATAGCTCAATCAGGTTCATCTTCCCTTATGGGACATGCACCAACTCCTTGGTTGATTCCCCTCGCTACTCTTTGTGCTCGTCCCTTGTGTCCAGCCCCTCGATTGGTAGAGTCTTCACCGGCTTCTTCCCTTTGAGGGTGGCCATATAGCGTTAGCGAGCCATTATCTGGTCACCTCAAATTTCTCCGACTCTATTTCTTATGAGGAATCAGATGAGTAGATGATAGGTTGATACCACAACTTAGAAGACATTAAGGCCAAGTCAGCCCAAGATTGCATTGTAGCCTGATGGGATCTGAACCACCAGAAAGTCTAGCCTTAAGGTGTAGCTTCGAGGCTCTTGTCCTACAGTGATTGTCAGATTCATCATGCCCTCTTATCCAAGAAGCCGACCTAGGGCTCACTGACCTTCCAAAGTTGTTTGACATGCAACTTTATTCGTTGGAAAGCGTCATAGAACAACACGTCAGCCGAACTTCTATTATTAATAAATATTCTCTTTACATCATATTTTGCAATTGTAAGAGAAATAACTACATCATCGTCTTGAGGAGTATGCACTCCTCCTAGGTTGGTGTTAGAGAAGAAGATGATGTCTTCTATACGCTGTCTCTTCAGGTCAGCCTCGGCCTCTTGAGGAGCTAAGCTTCTCGAGGTACTTGGGATCTCGGAAGGTCTGCCAGCGATGGTGGTGATGACACATGCTGTTAGACGATTGTCGATCAGCTTTGGGGCTGATGGATTAGAGGCCGAAGCAGGCGCTCCTCGGTCATGTCGAGAATGCACATACTGGTCCATCTGCCGATGCCGGATAAGTGCCTCAATCTCATCCTTGAGCTGGATGCACTCCTTAGTGTCATGGCCATGTCCCAGTGAAAATGACAGTACTTCTTCTTGTTTCTCTTGATTGTTGGGGCCTTCATCTGATGTGGAGAGTGCAGATAGCCTCAACCTTCAATCTCCATGAGGATTTGAGTTCTCAGAGTAGTGAGAGGAGCGTACCTTTCGAACTTTCGAGGAGGGCTCTTAGACCATCGTGAGCCCTTTTTGCGTTGAGGTGAAATGCTCTTTGTCTCCCCTTGCTCCTCGCGGCCCCCTCTTGCCTCCTCGGGGATGTCTCCCGTCAGCAGACTTGCGATGGGAGGCCATGGCTTCCTCCATAGCTACTTTTCTGCTCATGCCAACATTTTGGCAAAGTCGGCCAGAAAGTGCGATGGCCATAGGCCTCTCTTCATTGCCGACATTGCGACCGATTGATCTCGGTCACAAACCTTCAGAGTTGCCGCATTAAAATGGCTGACTCTTTCTTCCTCTACTTGATGTCGAGTAGTGCGTCTGAACCACGATGTCACCTTTGGCTGGAGACAAAGTGCGCAATGAAGAGGCGGCCAAGCTGCTTGAAGCAGTGGATGGATTCGAGTCATAGGGTCGTAGGGAAGGCCTTGCAAAGCACGACGTTGGTAGTTCCGTGCAGCATCATGAAAGCTTTGAATCTCTCCAGATGATCCAGAGGATCAAGGTGCTGTCGTATGGCCCTACTTGGGGCATCTTGAACCGAGGTGGGATCATTTTCTTCATGATTTGCTAGGCGAAGTGGGGCTTTAAGGAGAAGTTGAGGTCGTTGTTCACCCTTAGAGCATGTCCCCTGAGGGCCCAAATTTGTCGACCCATCTCCTTGATTCTTCTATCGAGATCGGCATATCATTGGGTTAGGGCTTCCACACAACAAGAAGGCGAAAAGCTCGGATCGGAGTCCTTGCCAGAATGGGAGCTTGAAGTATGCCATTTTTCATCCGACCAGGACTACTCTATTGAGTGCGCCGACTCTAGTAGGACCGCGAGTTCTAGCTTCAGGAGTGGCGACTAACCAGGCGCATATGGTGCATCGATGACTGACCAAGCGCATATGGTGCACCGGAAACTAAGAATGATAGCTAGGTTGACTGGCTTCCGATCGGGCTGGTTCCGACTGTGCTGCCACTTGCTACAAGCCTTGAACCACTGTGGTTAGCATCTACACCTATTGAATGAACAAGTTAAATTGCTCATTGTTCACCGATGCAGGGGTTGCTCCAGCAAAACATGTTATGGGCTCTGCAGGAATCCTCGTGAGGCCAGCATGGCGTTGCGAAGCATGAGATATACCGCGAGCTCCTCATGACCTCATGATGGCGATTCCTACATTCATTTGGTCCCTGATATAGCTAGGGGTCCTCCTTTTAGTGCCAATTTGTTGCTGCCGAATTCTTTACTGAGGTCGGAGCATAGCTTGACTAACTTTGAGATCGGCAGGAACCGAGATGTCGGGGGTTGAACTCTTCTGAGGATGGCCTACAAAAAGTCCACTTGCTGAAAAGTTTTTGGTGGAAGACCCTCCAATGCCTAAGTCAAAATAGAAAAACAATAATGAAAGGAAGAAATTTCGGCAGAGTAGAGATTTTCAGGATGAGAGCTTTGTGGCATAATATGTGCTCATGTGAGGGCCCCCCGGACCAACCTTTTATATAGGGTGGTCGGTTTTGTCATTATCTGGGTCGATACAATGTGTGACAGTGGTCAGTTGTACATTTACGGTAGGGCCATCGTTCCGCGTGAGCAGCGTACGACCTTGACCATGCGCTGACTGCAATGCTGCTATAGCTGTGGATTGCCGGAACTATCAGTCTTTATCAGCACGTGTCGATTGGCTCTTTGGTTAGTCGGCTCCTCGGCTGGGGCCGAGGTTGTCCACCTCGGTTCATACCGAGACCAGGAAGATCGGTCTGGTTCGAGATCGAAGTGTCTAATATTTTCTCCATCCAAAATAAAACTTTTCTCTAAATATTACTGTAGCATAAACTACCGTGTAAACAAAATCTTTGCAGGTTGGGGATGCTAACAAAGATTCACCTCCTTGTTTTGGATGCAGACACTCGTTCTTGTAATACATCTAAGCCATAACTTTATTTTAGGCTGAGCCTCCTTCATGCAAAGGAGTAAAAAAAAAAAGAGGACGGTGATGTCAAGTAGATATCGTTTGGGGCCACATACATGTTCCTTCAATCTTGACCGCCTAGTCAGCGGACCCAAGTTGTCCCAGTCATCAAAGTCTCCATTCTAAATCGCACAGTCCGGATCAGACCACCTTGAGAGACACAGATCAGAGTATACCAAAATTCTCAAAATGACGATTTACCCCTAATAATTTTCCTTTTTCCCGACCTTGTGAGACACAGATTAGAGCTTATTCTTCCAAATATCCCCCTTTTCTCGATCGCCACCAGCGCCGACCGTGCGCCCCCCTCTCGTCCTCTCTCCTCCGCCCCCTCCGATTTCTAGGGTTGGAGTGAGGGTTCTGCGTCGCCGGGTGCGCATCCAATCCATCTACTTCTTTCTGCCACCTCCAAAATCAGGTACGTGCCTTGAATTTGTATTCATTCTGCTCTCAATTTCTTTTTGTCCTTTTGGTATCAATTCCTTGTTCGGGCATACTTGGAATTCGGTGTCTGGACCGATATTTTGGGGTTGTTTTCATGTTTTCGCTCGAATCAATGCTCGGAATTAGGGTTAGGGTTAGATTTCGGGCTCCTTGATGGTGCCCTAGGGTTGATTTAGATCTGAGAATCGATTATATCTTACTGTAACTGGATTATTGGGGTTCTCTCAGCTGTGTAGGGTTCGGCTCCGGGAAGGAGGGCTCGTGGTGGGAAAGTATGTCGATGCATGAAAGAAAGACTATAGATTTGGAGCAGGGATGGGATTTCATGCAGAAGGGTATAACAAAGTTGAAGAACATCTTAGAAGGGATCCCCGAGACGCAATTCAGCTCCGAGGACTATATGATGCTCTACACGTATCCTTCCTCTCTGCTTTTATTGATGCTGCTTGGAGGTTTTTTTGTTAGTTTGTACTGTTATTTTGTTTTCAATGCGTTTGTTGCCTTAATTATTGGACCAGAACCATCTACAATATGTGCACTCAGAAACCTCCGCATGACTACTCGCAGCAGCTGTATGACAAATACCGGGAGTCATTCGAGGAGTATATCAATTTGACGGTTAGGACAATTTTTTTTCTTTTTCATGTGCATGTCTATATAAGGCTCAGCATTTATAGGAACAATGACTTGTTATTCTCTCTCTCTCTCTCTCTCTCTCTCTTGCTTTTTGATCAGGTAAGTTATGAATGAGCCATGAATAAATGCTTCTGGACTTTACATTTAAAAACCAGAATTTCTGAGATCTTTTGATTGGAATTTAATATTTGATTTCTAATATGAAGCAAGCTGTATTTTTCTTTGCTTTTGATGGTCTAACTACTAACGTTTACAACGTTAACTTATGCCCATATGTAAGGTTAAGCCCGTCTAGGCTACATTATTCTTAGTTGTAGTTGATTGTGTCTTATCTGGTGTTGATACCTGATGCTCCCACTGGCCTGGCTTTTTTGGTTGTTATTTTATACTTTAAGCTATAAATGGCCACACATAGTTGTGCTCAAGGTTCGGCATCTTGGTATTGGACCCCATACCGTTACCATCCCAGTATATTGTTGATAATGCCTGATATAGGGGTCGATTTGGCATACTAGCACTTAATATTCATCCTGTACTATGTATCGGTTTAGTAATGGTACGGTACGGTATGCACCAATACCAACCGGTGTGACATATCATGGTTGTGTTAGAAAAGCATTATGCGAGGAGTTAGTATACAAACTTTACGTAGAACATGCTGGTGTAAATTGCTTTGGTCACAACCTATCGAACTAGTAAATGTTACGTTTTTTCATTTTAAATTGGAAAAGAATTGGGAAAGCCCATCCCACTTTCAGTAAGATTAGCTAATTTTATGATTGGAAGCTTTTTCGTCTTGATCAAAATCTCTGCTGACATGGGACATGACCATCAACTATCAGTTGACCAAGTATCTGGAAGAATCTAATGTCGAGATCTTCAAAAAATAAGACAAGATGTCTGTATTATATATGGGTGTGTAAATTTGTATTCATATATGCACATAATGAATAATGGGCAATGTTTCTTAAGTTCATAATATTTGATAATTGGTTGCTAACTTGATAACTTACATAGAATTGTCCCAAAAAGTACACATAATGACAATGGCATTATGATTTGATGGTAGTGTCAAGTAGTGTTTTGAAGTGTCCAAGTGCTTGATATGTCAAAATATCCAAGATTTAAAGTGCCAATTAGGGGTGCAAATGAGCCGGGCAGCTTGTGAGCTACTCGAGCTCAACTCAGGTCCAAGCTTAACTCGGTTCGACTTGAGTCAAGCTCAAGTAGCAAAATATTTGGCTCGAGCCGTCGCGAGCCTAATCGTGCGTGTGTGTGTGTGTGTGTATATATTTAATAATATTATTATTTTATTTATAATGTATTATTTGTTTAATATTTTAAATATAATATAATATTATATTTTGTTTTAACCATATTTTTAAATTATGATCAAGGCTTAAATTTGAGCTCGAACTCAAGCTTGAGTATGGCTTGGTTGATATTCGAGTCAAGTCGAGTAGATCTCGAGTATTGCTGAGTCGAGTTCGAGCTTGAATATTAAAGCTCGATCGATCTTGAGTTGAGTTTCGAGCTCGAGTCTCTAGCTACTTGACTCGGCTTCATTGCACCACTGATGCCAATAACACTGAGTAATGGTATGGGGAACCCACAAGTACTATAATTTTCTGGTATCACTCTATGTTATTTCAATAAATAGAAACTGATCTTTCCTGATTTACTAGTTGATGTGATATCACTGTAATAGCCAATATCTTCTAACCATTGTTACTTTCTAAACATAGAAGTTTTAATTGGGTTGCGAGGGGTTGAGCTCAATCACTATAGCTAGATAGGAATGGAGGGAGAAGGCTTATTGTTAAGATTGGGAAGGATGGAGCCTGTGGATGACTATGGGTCTATGATGATGACAATAATGAATACTAGATCTGCCATGGTTGAGCTTCACAAGAACTTGGGGAAGTTATTGGGAGATGGAGTTGGAAGATGATGCCCATGATGGCGATGGCAAATCAAAGAGGAGCTATCAAAGAATGAAAGGGGAAGATCATCTTGGCAATGTTAATGAAGATGATGGAGGACAAGGGCTTGGAGGGAGGGAAGAGAAGAAGGAAAGCAAGAATGGAAAGAAATCATTTAGATATATTTTAAGTCATTTAATTGAAGTTAATGTAATAATGAATGAAAGTTAAGTGTGTTTTTTACCATGTTGGTTAATTTCTCTATATCATGCTTCCTCGGGTCTCAGACATAATACTTGTGAACCTCTTAAAATTTTGGTCTCATTTTAAATGGTCTAGCGTCAATGGCTGAGGAAATCTGATATCTTGGTCGTCTTGGTATTGTTGGCATACCGGAAAAACCAAAATATTGATATTTTAAAATCTTGATTGGAACGGCTTCTAAAATGAACTTACGGAAAATAAGATTGGGGAATTTATATTTGCTTAGTTTTGTAAGAAATAGTGAACTCGTTAGGCTTAAAAATTTGAATTTTATGATGCATGAATGTAAAGGCTTCCATCATTTTTAAGATTCATTCCAATTAGGTTAGATGGATCCATCTAGATTGCTTCACTACTTTAAGAAAGATAAATCTTGTTGTTTGTTTTGGATGATGGACTTGGTGACAACTTAAGGATATCTATAGCTTGAAAATGAGAAGAGGTGGGGGGGGGGGGGATGAGAGGAAGGGAAAATGATGTTGTTTATATATGAGAGGAGGCAGAGGATGTCATGGTACTAAGGTTGCATTGAAGGTTTCATTGTTTTAAAAGTTGCCATAAAGCTTTTAGTAGATAGTTAAGTAGGTATTACCACTCTTGTGCAGGGTTGTGCCAAATATAAGTTAAATAAAGAGGCTAGGTTATATGAGTGGTTTTTCTAGAATCACTTCTTGGTCAAGGATTTATTTAAAATGATAATGTAAGCAAACTTGCTCAATTCATGATACTGGGCATATAATTTAAGTCCATGCAAACTTAAACAGAAACCTTAAATTGTAATTCAATATGAATTATTAGGTTGAGAATTGAATCTCGAAATAGAGATAAGGATCTTAAATTCTTACTAAGACATTGGAATCCTGCATAGCAGAAAAGTATATGCAGTTATAATAGCTGCTGTTTTCAGGTTTCTGTTGCACCCAAGTACTTTTTCAACATTCTTTATTATGGCTTGCTTTGGGAAAGAACACCATCTTTTTAAACTCGTCAACTGAGGATTGAAGATTTTAGAATGTTTTCATTGATTGAATTTCATAATCTTAGGGAACCACCAAGCACGTGGAATCATTCTTCTAGATCATTCAATTATCTTCGTTGTTTTTTTTTGTTTTAATTTTTCAAAGCCCATAAGTTATACTCAATTTTTATTCCAACACCTGAGTGATCTGCTTTTCTTTTTCTTTCACCTGTTCTTTTTCTTTTTTATTTTTGCATTGCTAGCATGGAATTTGGGGAACAGTAACACACTTTTATGTTCTCTTTAACCAGTTTGTGCATTCTAATGTGATTAACTGATTATGAGCATGTTTAAAACAAAGCATGCAACAGATTTTGTTTTTAATCTTTATTTGTTTGTTTTGATAATATTGTATCTGTACATGTTTTGTTTCATTCTAGTATACAATGTGCAGGTTGTGTTTCAAGAATAATTTGGTAGCAGCATGACTAATAACTTGTTCTTTTGGTTTATGATGTGAATTGTAGTGCATCAGTCTAATGTCATTAGCAAAACTTATTTGCTACATTATATCTTAACGCTACATTATATCTTAATTTCTTTTGATAATACAGTTCAACCAAGCCTTGGAAAATATTTGGTGTATTTGTGTTAACAAGGTTACTTCCATTGGAGGAAAAGCAGGATTATGATTAATTCATTTTAGTTTTCATATGGGAGCATATTAATGTATGGATGACTATAATTTTTATGAAAATTTGCAATTTTTTAAATATGATGTGGCTAGTTTTTCATATTTTATGAATTTGTGTTGTATGTGAAGTATGTGAAAAAACTTAAATGATATTGAAAGTTAAAATGAGTTTTACCGGCTTGATTACCACTACAATCTTTTTACATATGTGATGCAATTTTTCCCCTAATGCATAGTGTTCTTTATATCGGAAAGGTTCAGGACTATTGAGAGAATTCATATTTCTGCAATTGCTTTTTAAAGCTTAAATCATAGCAACATGTTGATGCTAGGAGAACATGATGTAAGACAAATTTGAAGAAAATGCTTTTGAATGGCTTGCAGCTTCACACATCTGAATCATGCATGGGAAATAATTAGAATGAGGGTCTCAAATGCCAGTCAGCACACTCGATACGGCACCATAGATATCATGCCAGACGTATGGCATTGACATTGCACTGGAAAAAAAAGACGTGCCAAGCACTGCACGGAGCATACTGTACCAATGCCAGGCCAGCATGATACTTTACAAATGGTTGTTAAAATACTGGATAATTTAGTATCTGACCATTTGTATTTTTTTTGAGAGATTTGTAATAATTTAGGTAATTTGCTCAGTTTCTCCATTTGCTACATATATATGTTTTAGTTTGTGGCTGTATCATACCAATGAAGGGCTATTCCTTTCCGATAAAGGTGAATTGCTGGTCGTTCATGAATGCATTGGCAAATTAGTCTTTAAATCATAAAAATTAGGATTGTATAGAACTCTGATTGCTATTTCCTGTAACTTTTATAGGCAGTCCTTTGCCCATTTCTAAGGCTCATTGGTTAGCTCTTTTTTTAATGGAAATCGACAATCTATGATTATATATAATAGCATGTTCGATGTGTGATCCTCTCACAATCAACTTTTCTGTTCTAACTCAGGTATTGCCATCTTTGAGAGAGAAGCATGATGAATTTATGCTGAGGGAACTTGTGAAAAGATGGTCAAATCACAAAGTTATGGTTAGATGGCTTTCGCGTTTTTTTCACTATCTTGATCGTTATTTCATTGCTCGGAGGTCACTTCCTGCGCTTAATGAAGTTGGACTAACTTGCTTCCGCAATCTGGTACACTATTGTCCTAGCTTTTTATCATAGTTTTTGTGTTCAAAGATCAAATTGCAGATACCTCTTGAATTAGGCATACAATCTGTGTATAGACTATAGATATCCATGCCCAATTTTTTTACTTTGTCAAGCCTTCTGTGATTGAGTTCTGGAAGGTTCTCATGCTTCTTGGAATCACTTTTGACTGGTATTGTTTTTGGATTTCAGGTCTATAGTGACATTAATGCTAAAGTGAGAGATGCTGTGATCTCTTTGGTATGTGGATACAGTATTTCTCAGCATGAACTGGATCTCTGATTTTTATTATGTTAGTCTCATCAACTTTACTTCTTTAACAGATTGATCAAGAGCGTGAAGGGGAGCAGATAGATAGAGCCTTGTTGAAGAATGTCCTTGATATTTTTGTTGAAATTGGGTTAGGGAGCATGGAATGTTATGAAAATGACTTTGAAGCAGCCATGCTCAAGGACACTGCTGCATATTATTCTCGGAAGGCTTCAAACTGGATTTTAGAGGATTCATGTCCAGATTACATGTTAAAGGTATATTTTCTGAAAATTGCTTGAACAAATACACAAGATTTGTATTTGAGCATAATTGTCGAGATTTTCTGGCTATTTGTAGGCTGAGGAATGCTTAAAACGGGAGAAAGATAGAGTTTCCCATTACTTGCATTCAAGCAGTGAACAAAAGTTGTTGGAGGTTTGTTCATGTTTTGCTTATAACTTGTGATGGATCATTATAATTTCAAACCTTTGATAATTGGTCTTACACTGATGCGTTGTGTCTACTTATACATCTTGGTTTTCAGAACTGGAATGATGTATTACATTAAAGTTAGTTGAATTCTTACATTTAACTTGTTTCGGTTGTCTTTCTTACTATGTTGGTAGAAAGTGCAACATGAGCTACTCTTCGTATATGCAAGCCAACTTCTTGAAAAGGAACACTCTGGATGCCATGCCTTGCTTCGGGATGACAAGGTATATGCTTAGGACACATATACTTCAGTTCTTCAGAATGAAGCCAGAGTGTTTAACTGTAATCTGATGACCAATATTTCTTGTCATTATATGCTAATAAGGTGGACGATTTATCAAGAATGTATAGGCTGTTCTGCAGAATTCCTCGTGGCCTGGACCCTGTTTCTCATATTTTTAAACAGGTTAGGAAACTTCCTCAATATGCCCATCAACTATTTAATCGGGAGCTTATCTGACCTTGTTTCACTCATTTGGTGGATAAAATTTTCATTGATTCAGCATGTTACTGCTGAAGGCACAGCCTTGGTCAAACAAGCAGAAGATGCTGCAAGCAATAAGAAGGTGAAAATTGTTCCATTAAATCCATTTCTCACTGTACCAAGTCTTTTGTTCTCAAATCAAACTTTTTTTTAATGTTCTAGAAATTATCAGAATGTGCTTATGCAAACATTGCATTGCATTACAGTGTCTTATACAGAGATCACATACTAGGATATTGTAGAAAATTAGTCTTGGAGAGTGGAGGCTAATTTAACCCATAAAAATACTAGGACTATTGTTACCAGAGTCACAAATGAATACTTCGTTGCTGATGGATTGTGGGAATTTTCAATATCTTTTTCATTCTGCAGTTAATACCAGATCTCTGAAATTCTTAAACTTTGAAGAATTCAAAAGTCCTCCTTCAGCTCTAAAATCTATAGGTACTGTCCGCAGGTTACATCAAAGATTTGGGACAGCTTGCTAATCTTTGTCAAAATAAACTTGCATGTAGCAACTATGACGTATTCCTGTTTCTTTGCCCCAATTTGTTCTGATATGGATCTAGAGCTGCAAATCTTTGAGATCAATCCATTGGCATGTGGAATGCAACGAACTGCTAGGACAGAATATTTCTGTCGAAGTTGTGTGGCCGATATATGTCAATGACTTGAATTCATAACCATGCAAAATTGATTCTTTGACAAGTGTTTTTGCAAAGACACAGAAGAAACAACAAATAACTTCTCCATTAATTATAGGTCACATGTTGCATTTTGGCTTACTAACTCAAATAGTAAGTGTGCAATGGGGCTCTTAATGGACTAATTTTCCGGTTGGATGGATCTACCTTGGGAGGATAGGAAAGGAGATCTACAATTTAATACTCTGAAGACAAATCCCTGTCATCAGTGGAACTCATCAAGAAATCAAGATGAGTTATTTGTTAATCCTGTGTTAAATAACAGAAGCAAGCTGAATTTATTTGATTCAACGGAGGATTTGATGGCTTATTAGAGACACTTACTCTAGACTTGAGGCTTGTTGAAGCTTGTCATGGATGGGAGTTTCTCTTGTATATCTTGGCCATTCCATGGAGGGTGTTGGACAGGATCTGATAATATGTATTTGGCAGCTGGGTTAGGTATCAAAATAGGTTAGTTTTGTGTTTAATTCTATTGGTAGTGAATACTTTTATAGGAGGTGGCATACATCTCTTTAAAGTAGATTGCGGTTAGCTTGTGAATGCTTTTAAGAGAACCATTTGCCAAAGGAGACAAAGATGTTGTTTTGGTTAGAAATCAATCTCCTGGACTTGTTTTTGTCATTAGATGAGACGTGATCAGAATAAATTTCTTTCATATCTAAATAAATCCTTATGCACATGCTCTTTAGATGGTTATTTTTTTTATGTCAGGAGTTTGGGGTTGGTTTGATGTCCATTTTTTTCCCTTAAACACTTACGCTATGGAGCAGATATGATTCAGATTGGCAATGAAATATTAGAGTTCTCTCAGCTTTCAATGGTATGATGTAACTACATGAAGAGGATACTGATTTCAATGTATGTTATGATTCATAGGCTCCTTTGGTGATGAGGGTTTTATAATGTTTATCTGTTACACATTTTTTTGGTTATTACCTTTCATCCTCTTGTCTATAAGAAACCATCATCCATATTCATCATTCATTTATTTAGATATAAATTTCATGCTTCTGACTTACTTCTGGTTAAAATTCCTGGTCTGCTGACTGTCATTGGGCCACATGGAAACCTTTGGAAACCTTTTATCTAATCGTTCTGTATTCATATTATCATTAGATCCTCAATCCCAAACATCGAGACCTACTTTCCTTCATGGAATGCTCTTGTACTCATTCCATTTAGTCTGGTAATTTACTAATTCCATAATGTTGAATAAATAGGCTAAGTAATACCTGGAGGAAATATGGTGTGCAAAAATGTTTAAAGGTACTCTTTTTAAATATAAACAGAGAATATGTTTGTATTATTAGATATTGCTGTTCAATCTGCACATCAGCACTCGATTTGTGCTGCTAAGTTTTTGGGGGATCTGCAGACCCTGCTGAAGGATCTGCAGACCCTGCTGAAGCAGATTGTTTTCAGTCTCACTGAAGACCCTTTGTAATAATCTGTTGTCTTGTGTGAACTGGAGCTTGCCTGGTCACCCCTCTGCTTAGCAAAGGGGTTATAGTGCTGGTGCGTTTGCCACCCCTTCTCTCTCTCAAAGGAAAAGAATGATCAGTCAACTAGTAGCATTTGAAATTTCATGCAGATTTATATACTCTGTTATCAGATTATAGCGTCTTCTCATCTTCTTATTTTATGCTTGATTGGTTGATATTCTGCTCTGTAGTAGCCATATTTTAGTGGCAAATTGTGAATAAGATGGATGCACAGTTTGTTCATCATCTTCTAGCCATTTACGTATCTTTCATACTCTTGTATATCATCATCAGGCTAATGATATGTTTTCTACAGGCAGAGAAAAAAGATGTGGTTGGTTTGCAAGAGCAGGTAGATCCCTTGTCTTATATGCTACCTGCATCAGATAAATTAGTTGAATGTTACATTTACTGAAGTTTTTTATTTTGATCTTCAGGTTTTTGTGAGAAAAGTTATTGAGCTGCATGACAAGTACTTGGCATATGTGAATGACTGCTTCCAGAATCATTCCCTTTTTCATAAGGTTGAATCTGAAAATAGATTGTTGTCCAAGCTACATTTTCATGACCAGTATCTAACACTTTCCACTCTTGACAGGCATTAAAAGAAGCCTTTGAAGTTTTCTGTAACAAGGGTGTTGGAGGAAGCTCAAGTGCTGAACTTCTGGCTACATTTTGTGATAATATTCTTAAAAAAGGCGGAAGTGAGAAACTGAGTGATGAAGCTATTGAGGAGACACTTGAGAAGGTAACTTCTTCCCTTTCTATCACTGGATACTCTTCCTAGTTTTAATGGCTAAGGCCTGTTGACTTTTGAGACTGCATCTTATTATTAATGAATTTATAATTGTTTCTCAGGTTGTGAAGTTACTAGCATATATTAGTGACAAAGACCTTTTTGCTGAATTTTATAGGTGAGGGTTCTTGCCTAGCCTATCATCTTATGTTTACAAACTGGTCAATAGGTACTTCAGTTTTAATTGCTGTTCTTACTTCCATTGTACTTCATTTTGTTAATAATTCCATTATAAAATATTTGCAGGAAAAAGCTTGCACGAAGGCTGCTATTTGACAAAAGTGCTAATGATGACCATGAGAGGAGTATCTTAACAAAGCTGAAGCAGCAATGTGGTGGGCAGTTCACCTCGAAGATGGAGGGCATGGTCAGTTGATTTAATAATGTTGCATTAGTGCCTTATGATTATAGATGTGCTTTCTGAGGGTTTTTTTATAATTTTTTTAAAGGTTACAGATTTAACACTTGCAAGAGAAAATCAATCAAGCTTTGAAGAGTATCTTAACAGTAATTCTCAGGCAAACCCTGGAATTGACTTGACGGTTACTGTTCTAACTACTGGATTCTGGCCAAGTTACAAATCCTTTGATCTAAATCTTCCTGCTGAGATGGTAAGAAACATAATACGTTTTTCATTTTTCTTTTTGTTTTTTCTGTCCCAAATATCATAATTAAGTGGGTCACGCTTTTGGTTTGTTGATGTCGGTACCAATGACTAACCTTATTTTGATAGGGATTTTATAGTACAATATGACGGAATTTTTTGTTCTTGCCCCATCGAGATAAGGCTTTCAATGATGACTTTATTGTTGTGATGGATGATATATAGGTTAAATGCGTAGAGGTTTTCAAAGAATTTTATCAGACCAAAACTAAACATCGGAAGCTTACATGGATATATTCACTGGGTACCTGCAATATCAATGGAAAGTTTGAACCTAAAACCATGGAGCTGATTGTGACAACTTACCAGGTCTCTTTCAAATCCTTTGTTCTCTCATATAAATATCTGATCGATATAGAATGTTCTTACATGCCTTTCTGGTTTACAGGCCTCAGCATTGCTGCTTTTTAATGCTTCTGATAGATTGAGTTATTCTGAGATAATGTCACAATTGAACTTGACGGATGACGATGTAATCAGATTACTTCATTCGCTTTCCTGTGCTAAATACAAAATCCTTAACAAAGAGCCAAATACCAAAACAATTTCCCCAACTGACTATTTTGAGTTCAATTCCAAATTTGCTGATAAAATGAGAAGGATTAAGGTGAAGTTGATGTTGTTTCGTTGCTGCTGTTTATTTCATTTGCCTTACTTTATTGCTTGAGTTGAGATGGCTTGTATTACCTGCAGATACCTCTACCACCAGTGGATGAGAAGAAGAAGGTAATTGAAGATGTTGATAAAGATAGAAGATATGCAATTGATGCCTCCATAGTTCGCATAATGAAGAGTCGTAAAGTATTGGGTCATCAGCAATTAGTGATGGAATGTGTTGAGCAGCTTAATCGTATGTTTAAGGTACTGTTTTTTTTTTTTTTTTTTTTTGCTGACCTTTTTAGATCTCTCTCTCTCTCTCTCTCTCTTAAAGAGTATGGTATGAATTTCATTACTACAGAAGTTCTTTCACAATGTTGGAATGTGTTCTCATGATTATGATCCTTCATTCTTAACTGTACCTTTTGTATTGACATATGGATTCACTAAATCAATTTTAATTGTATAAAACATGCATGTGGAGTTCATGACAGTTTTCTGAAGGTGAAACTTGATTCCTTATGTGCAGCCTGACTTCAAGGCAATAAAGAAAAGAATAGAAGATCTGATCACCAGAGACTATCTGGAGAGAGACAAGGACAACCCCAACGTATTCAGATACTTGGCCTGAGTGAATTTCTGCTATTGATGGAAAGAAGCTTTCTCATCTGCCTTTTCGTTGAGGTAGCTCCCAACAATAATGCAAAAGCGTATCAGTAGTCTGAGTGACACTCAAATTAGAAAAGGGTTTTTTTTTTCGGTTGCTTGAGAGGTTGGATATAATTCTCAGATCCATGAGGCTTCTTCGTGTACATTTACCTTGAAGCCAGGTTACTGCCTAGGATCTCCTTACAGTGGCAAGTTAAGCTTCAAGCAATCTGAAATGTTCAAATGCAGTTTTCTTGTTGCTGCATCTTGCTACGCTGTAGGCATGTTTCTTCCCTGATCTTCCTCTTCTATATTTTAGTTTGTTCTGATGATATAATATATTCTATTTTGGTAGTTTATTCGTTTCCTGTATCCATATGGCTTGAATGACTATTGACAAGCTATTCAGAGACTCGTCTCATGGGTTTTCTTACTGTCATCTTATTCAAAATTGGATTGTTCCATGCTGCTATTGCTCTAAATAATCATTATTAATATTCACTCTGTTTGCCATGGCAGATTAAAAAAAAAATCACTGTGCTTTTAGATTTGGTGTATGAACTTTGGCACCAGATGTATGCAAATCCTGCATAGCTAATCTTAACATCATGCTTGATGCCATTTTACTGTGTGCATGCCTGTTAAATTTCACTTGATCTTGGAAGTCTGGAGGTCATGTACTGCAGCAACTGAATCTCCTAGATGCGCATATAAAAGTGTTAATATATATTATAAGCTATAATTGATGTTATTAAACTTATAGGCTTCCAAATGTTTAATTGAAAGAGTCCGTTTACTCAAAATTGAATCCTCCAAAATTCTGATCCTGAAAGAAAGTAGCTTCTCTTGAAACTTTTGCAATTAACCCTAATGGTTCCAATCTTTAAGAAGTGGATCGACTTGTAGAATTCAAAAACAGATGGATGTCGGGACAATAACACAACCAGCCCATGTATGTTTTATGGGCCCGCATGTTACATACTGTGAGAAATCTAAGACCAACCTTATCTTTGGATTGCTTGGAGCGAAAGAGTATCATCCTTGCTGTACTTGTGGGAGTTATAGAAACTTAAAATCTTGGGCTTTTCTATTTACTCGTCATTCCAAGATGCGTAGGTAGAGGTTCATTTTTTAAGTGTAGCTAATGCTAAAGATTAGAAATGCTATCTTCTTTTCCTTCATCCATTCTCTGTTTGCATTTTCTTTACTTTTTAATGGCATATATTGGGCATCCCTACCTACCAGATCAATTATAATATGTGCAAAATGATTTGGTGGAAATTTAAGATTACTCTTCTTTATCTCCACCTTTATTTAGCATGTAAAATAGGCTTACCATGTACCAAAGTGCTTTTCCAAAGTATTATCCATTTTGTAAGTTGCATATCGGTCAGGTAAATTTGTAGGACTCCTATCAAACAAATCCACAATCGAACTGCCTTGAGAACTGAAATCTAATTGGATTTTTAATTTATTCAAAGCATCTTTTTCTCAAGTATCTGTCACTTCTTTTTAGCAGCTTTAGTTGCCTGTCTTATGAAGTGAATATGTAGAATGCCAATCGAATGAATCTTCCATGTTGTACAATCTTTATTGTATCAAGTGTCTGAAATAGAAACGTAGTTCAATTATTGAATTGCTCAAGTTATGCAGGAACTCATTTTAAAATCTGACCTCAGCTTGAAAACCTGCTCGTTCTGGTACCACCCAACAAAGAATGACCGTAAAAAGTGAGCTGCGGTAGCTACATGGGGGGAGACACACCTAGTGCGATCTGACCGTTGCTGCTCCAATATTCATGCACTTAGTGGAGCTTTTCCTCGAACACTTTGAGTCCAGTGAAGACGGCTGGTGCGACAGAAGGGACGGCCAAAGGGTCGGTGGCAGACGAGGGTCAGCGTACGTGGGCGGCCAAAGGGCCGGGTGGCTACAAAGCAAGTCCGCTCTCAAGAGTGGCTGAGACCACTCCATTGTGGTCGACAGTGATCCAGGCTCCACCCTGGTAGCCGGCGTGGACCAGCCACCGCATCTCGAAGGAGGAACTTGAGATCCTCCAACACCACTTCACTAAGGATTGGAGCTACCGTCGGATCAGGTGGAGAGGTCCTGGAGCGCTTGGGCGACGGTGGCGGTGGTCGTCTGTAGCCTGGGATGGAGGGTGCCGGCGGATTGGGTGGCCCGAGAGCTGCGGATCAAGGGCCAACTGGAGTACGATGTAGAGACCTTTCCGATAGCGGAAGGGTTCCTTACCGTTCGTTTCAAGAGCAGAGAGGATCGGGGCGCTGAGCTGGTGAACAAACCGTGGCTGGTGGCGGGCAGTTGTTGGCCATAGAAGAGTGGAAACCAGACTTTGTTCCGGGCGTCAATACGGTCAGCCCGATGGTGGTCTGGACTCGGCTTCCATGCCTCCCGCTAGAGCACTGGGAGCGAGATTCAAAATTAGACATTGCAGCAACACCAGGTCGGCCGCTGGCCTGTATATGCCAAGGTCAAGATCAAGATCAATGCTCTCAACCCTCTCAAGCTGGGCATCTTCATCCACGAGGAGAAGCAGAGGTTTTGGTAGGCCTTCATGTACGAGAACTTGCTGGCCTTTTACTTTTCCTGCGCCCAGAACAACCATGTGGAGAGCGGTTGCCGGCATCCACTCCCCGATGGTGGTGGAGGCTCCGATGGATGGTCCAAAGCAATTAGAGGCGGTGAGGGCCAAGCAGGGTTGTCGGTCGGTGTTCGGCCCCCGGCTGGCCACCACCCACATCCACCGACCAAGGCCGACCGGCGTTTAGGCTAGGGCAAGGAAGGAAGCCGCTCCAACCCCCAAGTCGGCCCTTAGGCCGGCCTCCTACCAGTCGGGGCCGAGCTCCCCTAAGAATCGGCCGAGCTACCCCGAGTTGCTGCCAAACTCCGACGGCTTGCAGAAGTCGAAGAAAGTGGTCCGGAGAAGCTCGCCAAAGGAGCTCTTGACCGACGACTTGGGGACCTCCATGGATGAGTTGAGTCAGGCCCATCCTTAACCTGGAGTCTAGTCCGAGCCGACCGAGTGGGGGATCTGGTGCAAGCCGAGCCGGTGGCGAGCCATTGCTGAGCCGGGTCGGGGAGAGTCGAGCTGATGTTATTATGGCGGTCGCGTTCGGCCCGAGCCCATTGAAGCGAGCCAGAAGACCACCTAAGGAGAGAGGGGGGCTGTGGGCCTATGGAGTATGGGCTTGGCGTCCAGGGGCATGTGTCCCCTGTACCGGGTGAGAGTGCGAGGGCTCCTAAGGACGACTGCCATCGTCTCTGGAGCAGAAGCCCTCTAGCAGCGGCCCAGGGGGGCGGTTTGCAAGTTTCTAGAGGAGATGCATCGGACGACGCTGACATCCGGGGGGGCGAGGCTGACGGCCACCCCTCTCGGCCTCGGGTGGGTGGCTCTATGGCAGATTCTAAGGGGCGACCACAGCTCCTCGGGTGGGTAGCTCTATGGCAGATTCTAAGGGGCGACCACCTTTGGCGGCTGTGGTCGCCTCTGGTGTTGGCTCGAAGGAGGTGCCGAGCCCGACGTGGACTGGGTCGCGATGGTCGGAAAGACTCTCATTTAGGGGAGGGTTTGGAGGCTATGGAGTCGTTGATGGGTCCGGAGGGCGCATGTGGGGGCACAATGCCTACTCGGGCTAGGTTGGGCCCAGGTGGGCTTTCTTACGGGCAAGTGGTCCAGCAGCTGCGGCAGGCCCTGCAAGGGCCGAGCTGAGTGCACTGGTTGGTGGAGGATGCAACTGAGGTCGTGAGGGGGCTGGGGCCAGAGGATGCAGTTCAGCCTCCCCATTCCATTCACTCTAAATGAAGATCCTCCGTGGAATTGTTGGGGGTCGAGAAACCTTTAGCTCGGCCTTCTGAAGATTGGTGCAACTACATGACCCCAAGGTGTGTGTGTTGTTTGAAACCTGTCTGTCGGGAGAGAGTCTTCAGCGTGCAAGGTGGGCCATCCCTAGATCTTGGGGGTGCTATGCTATAGAGTCCCAAGGGTTATCTAGTGGTATCATTGTAACCTGGAGACTGTAAACTTATAATCTTGATGTTTTTCATAAATGTAACTAATAGGTCATAGTGGTTATTTCTAAAAGAAGTGAGTCGCCTTAGGTCCTATATGTTGTCTATGCGAGCACTGACTACAGGAAGAGGAGGTAACCAACCTGATTCCGTAGGAATACCCAACAGTGGTCGCAGGGGACTTCAACTATATTGATAGCCTTGAGGAGAAAGCGAGGAGGGAAGGTCTTCACCAACA
This sequence comes from Phoenix dactylifera, assembly GCF_051530095.1. NCBI lineage: Eukaryota > Viridiplantae > Streptophyta > Magnoliopsida > Arecales > Arecaceae > Phoenix > Phoenix dactylifera. The sequence goes on from NC_143197.1 coordinate 10,830,925, forward strand.
AAATTGAATTCAGGGGGTTCTAGGACTTTCTTATGGTGAATGGATTGGTTGACCTTGGATTCTTCGGGCCGACATTTACTAAGTGCAACAACAGGGCGGGCCGAGCGGGAGTATAGGAGAGGATTGATGGAGCTTTTGCCACGGGTAGCTGGATTCAGCACTGCCCAGACTTTCGGGTGAGCCACCTACACCGGATTGCTTCGAACCACTGTCCACTCCTGGTTAGCACCTCGGCTCTTACTCCGTGTTATAGTTCTTTTCGATTTGAGAAAATATGGTTATCCTATCATTGGTCGTAGGATGTTGTTTGGGAGGTCATGCAGATATATCTGTGCGAGGGGATCCTATGTACAGAGTGACCCGCAAGCTAAAAATGATCAAGCGACGGTTGCGTAGGTGGAATCGAAAAGAGGTGGAAAATATCTTCAGGAGGGTGGAGGAGACAGAAGCATCCATGGCCTATGTGAAGTCTCTAGAAGAAGGCAGGGGAGGCTAACTGAAGGGGAATAGGGGAGCTCAGGGTGGTGTTATCCAGGCATCATTCACTCCTCAAATAGCAGAAGGTCCTTTGAAGACATAAGTCAGGGATCAATGGATCATGGAGGAGGATCAGAACACCAGATTCTTCCACTGGTCAACAATCATCCGAAGGTAGGAAAACAGAATCAACTGCATCAGGGATGGTAGTGGACAGATAACAGAGGATCCTGATGCCACTAGGAGGGTAATGGTGCAATTCTTCAGATCTAGGTGGTCGGACAAGGTCGACGACGGAGGGTTGGTCAGTTAGCCGGCTCCATCGGTTAGGGTCTTGGAGGAGGAGAATGCAGCTTTGGTCAGCTCGATCTCTGCCATAGAAGTCTAGAAGGCTCTCTGGTCTTTTGGCGAATACAAGGCTCTGGAGCCGGATGGTTTTTCTCGAGTCTTCTTCAAAAGGTATTGGCACATCATTAGGCAGGATGTGACGGCGGTTGTCCAACAGTTTTTCACTATTGCTACAATGCCACAGGACTAAAAGCGGACCTTTATCACTCTAATTTCAAAGAGGCGGAGTCCTATAGAGCCGAGCCACCTTCGACCAATCAGCCTCTGTACTACTCTGTAGAAAGCCATTGCAAAGATACTGGTGCAGAGGTTGAGGGGCATCTTGCCTGAACTCATTGGCCCTAAGCAGGGGGCTTTTGTTGGTGGGCAGTGCATATCTGACGATGTGTTCATTGCTCACGAGTTTATGTTTGACCTCCAGAGAGCCTCAGGGCGGAGGAGTCTGATGGATATCAAGCTAGACATGGAGAGAGCTTATGACAGGATGAGATAGAGCTTTATGATTCACTCTTTGGAGAGCTTCGAATTTCACCCATTGTGGATCAGATGGATCTTGGGTTGCATTCAAGCCGCGTCTTTCGCTATTCTTGTGAATGGCTCCTCCACGCACTTCTTCAAGTCTTCTGTTGGCTGAGACAGGGGTGCCTACTCTTGCCCCTGCTCTTCATCATTTGTGCGGATGTGCTGCCTAGAGCACTCCAGCACACCACAGAAGCGCAAGCTTGGAGATGTATAGGTCGGCGCAGGTCCTACTCAGATCTCGCATCTACTGTTTGCCGATGATTGCATGTCGTTGGCTTGTGCGACGAGGCGGTCAACACAAACAATCCGGAGGATTCTATTGAAGTACTATGCGGCATCGGGGCAACAGATCAACTTGGCCAAGTCGGCAATTTGCTTCAGCTCAAGATCAAACCAAGGGTGAAGACATTCATTATAGAGATCCTGGGAGTAGGTAAGCAGGAGGGCGCCTTGAGATACCATAAGGTGACGATTACCGGTCGACGGCTCCGCAGAGGGGAGTGTTCCACCATGGAGCGGGGCATCAGGCACAGGTTGGAGGGGTAGGGGTGGCAAGTGAGTGCTCTGTCTATGATGGGTAGGTCACTCTAGTGCGATCTGTTCTCAATTCGATCTTGGTTTATCTTCTGTCAAACACTATGGTGCCTCTTGCACCGTTGAGGACTATGGAGCGTCTGTTCAGGAGCTTCATCTGGGGCCGACGAGGGGGAGGAAGCGGTGTTCACCTGGTGGTCTGGGATGTGATCTTTTTTTTTTTTTTTGCTAAACCGGGTGATCTATATAACACGTGTACGGATGCACCCAATAAAGTCGGAAAACAAAATGTCCCGGAGCTCCCGAGGTAGCTCCCCCTCCCCTGCCCATAGGGTACTACTGGCATGGTTAGCCACATACATGGCCACCCAATCCGCAGCCTTGTTGGCTTCTCTAAACACATGCTTCGCTTGGACCACCCCTCCGTCCCTCATCATCATCCATATATCGCGGATCAAGGGATGGTCGGCAACATCGACCCTCTGACCTCCCTGGATCCAACTAATGACCGTAGCCGAGTCACCCTCCAAAATGACTGATCTAGCTGAGAGCACACGCTGAGCGTGTCGAAGACCCGCCCAGACAGCTCTCAGCTCCGCTCCAGGAACCGTGCAGTCAAATAACTGACAGCCTCCCGCCGCCACAACCCTGGAGCTCGGGTCCCGAATAACGAAACCCGCTACACCCTTTGTGCCACCATCCAACGGGTTGCCCGACCACCAACGGATGGTTCGTAAGAACTGGTCCCCCCGAGACCAACCCTTCCATAGCAGGCCCGCCGCCGCACGCCACATGGCCCTCGCCCATGTGCACTGAAACAGTGCATGGTCCACCGATTCATCGGCTCCACATGCCCCGCACTCAGGGGGCATCCTCAAGCCCCGTTCGCTCAGTACTGCTCTCGTCGGAAGCCGATCCCAGACGACTTTCCATAAGAACAGTGCGACCCTCGGGTGGAGGCCTAAGCGCCAGACCCAGGCACACTCCGGTCCTGGCTCATGCTCTGGTCGGAGCACTCAGGAGATCTCCCCCACCCTCACTCCGGTCCTACACGACGTGCTCCACACCCGGGTATCTGGACCCGCATACCCCGAAATCGGAAGGGACAGGACCCTCTCGGCCAAGTGTGCCCCAAAAATGTGACCCAACCTAGCCTCATCCCAAGCAGCCCTACCCGGGACAAGGAGGTCGCAGACGCGCAGTCCCTCCACTGCCTCAATATCAACCATAGTCGGCCAAAGTCTCAAGGGTACGGCACCCACCCATGGGTCGCCAACCACATCAATACTCTGCCCATCGCCTATCAACCATCTAGTATTCTCCTCAACCGTGGAAAGATATCTTGCGATCTCTTGCCACATGAATGAACAACGACGCCCAATGCGAATCGCCCCTGCAGTGCCGGTTCGGCCATATCTGGCAGCCATGGTCTGACTCCAGAAGCCCTGTGGCTCCAGCATGAATCGAGCTGCATGTCGGGCAATCAGCGCCTCACGCCGCTCCACAAGAGACAAAACCCCGAGGCCACCCTCCCTCACTGGTAGGCAGACACTCTCCCATGCCACTAAATGCATCCCGTGTCCCCCTCCATACGACCCCCACAGGAAGCTCCGAAGTAGCCGCTCAATCCTTGTCAGCACTGTTTTCGGAACCACTGTGTTGGCCATGAAGTGGACCGGCATGGAAGCTAGCACTGATCTAATCAGCGTCAATCTACCCATAATAGAGAGCGAAGATGCCCTCCAACCCTTCAGTCTGCTCTGAATCCTCTGTACCAGACCAGAACACTCCGCCACCCGTAACCTCCTACCCGTAATGGGTACTCCCAGATAGCTCCAGGTCCCATCCAGATCCGGCATCCCCAGTAACTCCCGAATCTCCTGTCTGACCTTGTGCTCAGTGCTAGGGCCGAAGGAAATTGTTGACTTCTGAAGGATTACCTTCTGTCCCGACATTGCGCAGTACTTCGCTAATATTCTCCTGAGGACTCGTGCATCCGCTACCCGTGCCCTAGTTAGGAGTAGACAATCGTCTGCGAATAGTAAATATGATATAGACCGAGACCCTGGTGCGGGAACAAATGCCTCCAGCTCCCGATCAGCACAAACACCCTGCAGAGCCCGAGACAGGACATCTGAACAGATGATGAACAAATATGGGGATAAAGGACATCCCTGTCTAAGCCCCATAGTAGATCTAAAGAAGGGGGAAGCGTACCGTTGATCAAGATGGAAAACCTCGACCCCCGGACGCACCCCAACACCCACTCAATCCAGGTCTCATGAAACCCGAAGCACTCCAAAGCGCGTCGTAAGAAACTCCACCGAATTCTGTCGTAAGCCCGTTCCATGTCTAGCTTGACAGCCATCATGCTTCGTCGCTTAGAGGCCCGTCGAAGATCCACATCATTTCTTGGGCCAGCATAACGTTATCAGAAATATTCCTACCCCCCACAAAAGCACCTTGCTCCTGGCAGATGAGGCCTGGCAGCAGATGCTTCATCCTACCCACCATTATCTTTGCCACCACCTTATAAAGGGTTGTGCACAAGCTGATGGGCCTGAAATGGCTGGGCTCCCTCGCATCCTGGCGCTTCGGTATCAACGTGACATAGGTAGCTCTCCAATCATCGGGCATCACTGCATGACTGAAGAAATACCGCACTGCCTCCACCACTGCAACTCGAATGATGCCCCAATATCTCTTAAAGAAGAAAGGTGGAAAGCCGTCTGGCCCTGGGGCCTTGTCCCCTGCCAGGGCCCAGACCGCCTCCTGCACTTCCTCCCCTGTCACATGTCGCACCAGGAGTGCGTTCTCCGACATTCCGATCTGCGTATCTGCCCTCGGGAGCTGGCCGACATCCCCAGGATCTCTATCCTCCGTCCATCTGAACCGAAAGAAATCTAGCAATACCTGACTAACCTCCGCCTCCCCCTCCACCTGCCGACCAGTCCCATCTCGCAAGGAACAAATCATGCTCCTCTACCTTTTGATGACCGTCGTCCGGTGGAAAAAGCTGGTATTCCGATCTCTCTCTCTAACCCACTGGACCCTAGACTTCTCCAGAAGATCTCATACTGGCGTAGCAACGAGTAATGATCAGCAAGTAGCCCCTGTAGGCTCATCATATCCGCCTTTGGAAGCTCACCCTCCTGATCTTCTCTGGTTTGAAGATCGCTAATGGCGACCTCTACCACTTCCATATTCCTAAAAATATCTCCCACCACCTCGCGGTTCCAACGGCGGAGCCGCCTCTTAGTTAGTTCCAACTTTCGTGATACCCTCTGCATGGCATTGCCGTGCACCGGCAAGGACCATACCTCCCGAACAATGTCCCAGGATTGAGGGTAAGACAACCACACCTTCTCAAAACAGAAGGGGCTGTGATGGCCAAAGTCGGGATGTGATCTATTAGCCGACTAGTAGTGGTGGTTTGGGTGTTCACTCCGTAATCGAGCAGCAAGAGATTCTTGCTACCAGAATGCAGATTTCTTTTGAAACCATAAAGCCTCTAGAATTCCCTAATGAGGGCCAAGTATAGGGTTCCGGCCGGTGCGCCCATCTTCCACATTGGGTATCACAGCTCCTTATTTAGAGAGAGATCTGCGCTCGGGGCCTATCGATTCTCGCTGCAATTAGATGGAAGATCAAGGACGGACAGACTATTAATGTCTTGAAGGACAAATGGTTGTCTAAGCAACCGCTGAGTGGGTGGCCCACCTTATTCGACCTGAGGTACCTAGTTGGGTGCAAAGTCTGTGATCTATTCGTTCCGAGAGAGAGAAGGTGGAACTAGGGTCTCATTCGACGGGTTTTTGGGGAGCAGCTGGCTGAGAGAATTCTGGCACTGTCGATACCCATAGGAGAGACAACAGATAGAAGGATTTGGAGTGGAACTGGGAGGTCAAAGGTGAATGCCCGAGACCTACATGGTCTGGTGACGAGGGCTCCAACCTGACAAATTGATGGGAGCTGGATCTGGAGGTTGCGCATCTACCTTGTGTCGCCCTGTTCATCTAGAAGGTAGCCCGGGGGTGCCTGCCAACCAATGGGGTGCTGGCCAGCAGAGGGGTGAAGGTCTCCTTAGTCTGCAAGGTTTGTCCGAATGTGGAGGAGTTCATCTGTCATGTCCTCTTTGGATGCTGTGGGCGGCCCAAATATGGAGGTGCATGATGGTCGTACCCTGCTTTAGGCAAGGTATGTCCCTGACTAAGGACTTTCTGGCTTTTTTTAAGGCATCCTCGAAGAGGCCCAGTATCGTAGAGCGGGAGATCAGATGTGCCTATCTGACCTATCACAAATGGCTAGATAGGAACATCCGAATTTTCGAGAACAGGATGGTACATCCGAGGTTTGTGCTGGACAGAGCATTGCTTCACACCGAAAAGATCATCAGTATCGCTACAATGGTTTCTCCGGGGATGGCTAGAGACATCTAAAACTTTCACTCGGCTTTTTTAAATACCAGGGTTGCTTTCATCTCCTGGAAGCCCCCCACTTTCTAGTTTTCTTATGGTGAACTTCGACGGCAGTGTTGCTAAGGGAGGAGATAGCGGGGGTGTAGGCTTTGTTATCAGAAACCACAATGCTAGGCTTGTGGCGGCCGGAAGTCAGCGGATCTTCGACATTTCTGTCATTGGAGCTGAGCTCAGAGCTGTGTGGGAGGGTATCTCTTATGCAAGGCATGTTCTGAGTGCGGTCTGCATTTACCTCGAAGAAGACTCGCCTACAGTGATCGAGTGGGTTCGAGATCGGCATAGCGATGCATGCAGGTAATCGCTACTCCACGATATATGAAGACTAGCGAGGGGGTGTAGCTCTTTTCGGGCCATCCATGTCTACCGAGAGACAAACAGTGCGGCCGACTGGATGATTTTCTTTATGGCTCATTATATTGTAAGAACCAAGTATCTGTTTCTTTGGAAGAATCAAGCGTCTGTTTCTTCTTCTAGCTTTTTTTTTTCTAATTTTGTTAGGTGCATTCATGCACATTTTATGTACGGCCCATTGTAACCCAAAAAAAAAAAAAAAAAAAAAAGCTGCGGTTCAGTTTCCTGTGTTGTGCCCCTCTACAAATAAAATAATGGTACGATGTTGCCGCTTGTCATTCCATTTAGTTCAGCTCGCCGAGTCTCTTCTTGATGTTTCCATATGTCTTGGGCTCTTGCTGCCACTTTTTCTTGGCTATCGACAATCCTGTCATTTAGTTGGGTGGAATTCACCGTCAGCAATATACCAACGGGTGCAAAAAGTACCAGCATTTTATTATTTTTAAAGATATCTTATTCATTTTATCAGCTCGCCATGTCTTGTACTAGGGCTTTGGTCATATCAGACGGTGAGACACCCAGCGAGGACATTTGCATGTTGCACAAAGCTCTTAACCTGGCTTCTTTGCCATTTTGTTCTTGTCATGCAGTAATCGATTCTATCATGGTTGTGATAACATATTTTACTTTCTTCATAATAGTGGTGAAACCATTCTCCCATTTTCATGAGCAAATTGCTTACAATGCCTTCTTTTAATTTTTGAATTAGCCTGTTAGTTATTCTTACATGACTAAGATCTCCCAAAATAATGGTGGTGAGTACTTTCTTAGATATTTACATAGGTTCAAAAAATTCTGATAATAATTTTTTGTCTTTTTTTAATAAGGTCTGCAGTTAGTATCAAAATGGATCTAGCCATGATTAATGTAGACTAGGATACTGCATTGCATATTAGAGAGTTCTTGAATATTTATATATGATCAAAAAAACTTAAATAGTATTTTTAAAGCCTTTGGCACGATGCACAAAATGGTTTTAGGAGAATATATGAAGTTTTTGTCTATAGAGGTGTTTATATCTTAGTGGATGATTGACGTTCAGGCATGTATTAATATTGGCAAGTACAGTCTGTGTTGTCCATCATAATCCTTTGGAGAATTGTTTTCAGAATATTTAACATTCAATAATCACACTATCTGATAATTCCGCTTGCAAATATCGGTTATTGGTTTTGCGCTCTTTTCTTCGAGCCTCATGTGACTGATACTTTACGTAGGAAAGGGCTCCCACCCTACCTTGCAGACAGGTTGCTCGGGTAGCAGCGGTCACTTCAGAAAACGCCAGTATTTGTTCCTATACTTACCAGATTCTCAGTCCCATAACCCACAAACAAAGGCTTCATAATATAGGGTTCCAGAGCCCAATGAAAGCATGGTCTTACTTCCAAATTCCAATCAAGTGATTCCGAGTTCGAAATGCACGGACGTCGATTAAATTGTAGAGACCGGATGCTCTCTACTCGGACACGGAGTCTAAAAGGGCGTATCTCTTTATTGATAATTTCAATGGTGCTAGGTGTAACGTACTCACACGTGGTATTCGTGCCAGAGCCCAGAGGGGTAACCAAGCCGGACCCACGGATGGAGAGGGTATGAGTAAAACCGGCCGGGGTGCCCAAGACACGGTCATTTTTGCCCGCATCGGATGAGGGCCAGTGGGGACTGTTACGCGGGGGTGGGCTTGTCCCTTCCTCCCCTTCCCTTTCCCCTTCCCCCTTTTCAAAGCAAAAATAAAAAAATAAAAAAATAAAAAAAAATAAAGGCTTCAGCTTCGGAGCCAATGATTTTGTTCACCTGCCATTGTTGTAAAGTTATTTACCGGCGTATATTATATGACAATACGACATTTTCCATGGTAACATTTAGACTAGTTTCTTATGTACATGAACACTTGAAAAATGCACCTATTACAAATCTGAACACATACTAATTACAGATCGTATATGAGGTTGTATTCCATTACGCTGCATTGGTATGGAGAAGGGAATGGTCTTTTAAAATGTTAGCAAATTTTTTGTTATTACAAGCATGTCCGAATTTTTTGTTACTTGGTTCATCCGCGCGGCCTGCACATCCTCCCCAAACATATCATTGAAAATGTTTCGGAGCCAAGCCAAGGCTTGCAATATGCCATAAAAGAAACCCCACTCTTCGCAATCTTTAGAAAACCTGGCAAACTCATCTTGCCCCATGCCAGCTTTTTCCAGCCCTGGAGCCTTGAAAACTTGTGGGTAGGAATCTGGTTTTAGATTTCACCAGGAGGACAGGTCGTAAGTTGTGATGTGTCCTTGGCTTTGGTTAGCCAATGAATGGAGAGAATAGAAGAAAGTGGCGGCAGTAATGGAGTAGGCAAAGAAAGGGGAGGGAGATCTTTGAAAGGAAATGGGATCTATATTGGAGTGTGTGATATAAAATTGGGGTCACTACTGAGTTCAATATAAAAAGGACTCTATCCTCCCCCCTCTCTCTTTTTTTCCCCTATCCTGTTCTCTTATATTTTGCTTTGACTTTTCTTTCGAGACGTGTTGGCTTTGGCTTCCTTTTCAGATGGATTTTAGACCCAATGACATACACATGTTCAACTCATGGCAAGTGTTTCTTGTAGGAAATCTACATTATTGATAGATTAAAACATCATATTATTGAACTCCGGATGCTTGTCGTGATGTGGGGAAGTGGGTCGTCTCCTTTGGGAGTTAGACGGTCAAAAAAGTTAGCCTCCGAGGACATGGCCGCTTGCATTGAAGAAGACTGAATCATCGCCGAGTTGGAATGAATGGAAGTGCCTTTATATTTTCTGAGGTGTTGGCTGGAGGTGGACCATAAGGGAGACAAATGAACCGTTCTCTGCTCTGCAACCCCTACACCATCCGTTCTCTTGTTTGTTTTCAGCACCCAACCAACCATGGTGGCACTGGCACTCTGTTGGATTATCTTGTCTGGGCCCTTGTTTCGTTCTTCCTACAATAGTAGCAGAAATAGCAAACTGGAGTTCGACATGGACACCTTTTATCATCCCATCACGATGTTCATCAGATACTCTTATTGGGAGAGCAACTGGGGAATTATGCAAACCGACCCACCGTCAGAATCTTAATCCTTCTGAAACCTCTCGGGTTTTCAGAGCGTAATGAAACCTAGCCCAAACTTTTTAAGCTCCAGATCGTTTCAGCTATTCCGACTCGGCCATTAACGAGGAACCAACTCAGATAAAAGGCAGTACCGTTGGTCCACTTGAAGATTTATCTTGCGTCGAAATAATCTCATTCTTTAAAACTCGTCTAATGGCTTTAGCTTGTATTGATAAACAAACATAATCATTGGGCCGATATCAATAATTAACAGCTAATCTAACATATTTTTAGTTATTTGTATCTATCTATTTACCTATATATATAGTTCAATGAAGCTGGAATCAAGCAAGCAACTCGGTACATCTTGAAATATTTAGCATTCGGTCCAAAAACAAAAGCTGTATCAGTCTAGTAATTGATCTGAGCCTTGATCAAGCTTGATGGAGCCAAAAACAAGCTGCTCATGAAGCACAGCTTGCTCATTTTCAGACAGCGGATACCACTTCTCAGGTGTTCTCGAGTTATGGCCCGCAGACCAGCATCTATTTTCGAAGACTTAAAAAAAGAACTGAAACAGCTATGCCTTGCACGACACCACAAAGGATGCCTGGGCACTGTTCTAGGTTCCTGAAATTCTCATGGATCTACTTGAACAGAACCCTCATGGACCGTTATTCCTCCTATATCCAGGAGATCCGATAGGCATGTGGAAAAATAATCGCCTGCATAAAGAGATCTATAGATTAACAAACCCAACCCAATTATGATAACTGTTAATAATCTGAGCATCTACTATCTGCAAGTATTAACAAATCTCGACAATTATACTACTATGCTGCACAACTAATACTAATAGGCACCAAGCATACACAAACATGAAAGAGAGCATGCGGCATAGATGGATAAGTCGTGCTCCCATGTTAATTTTAAAAGACTACCATGTTAATAGTAGTACTTTTATTATGAAATGAATCGATGCATTTTTGCTGCTATTTAAACACATGGGGAGTAGTCAGGCCAACTCAGAGAGAGTGGTGCTCTTTTGTACAATTCCCGATACAAATCCAACAAAACTACTGAAAGCATGCAGCCGCCTATGTCACTGCTCAGTCAACTTGCCATCTTTCTCCAACCTGAAAAACGGCAATTTTGAGCAATCAGCATGCATCCACACCAACACATGCACATTAAGCCCCCAGAGTTGTATTTTGCTGGTTTCTTATGAAAAACAAGACTTCCATCTTAATTACAAACAATGGAAGCAAATGTATTCGTTAAGCCACTGCAGCTGTGTACGACCTAGGAAAACATGCCATTAGTCCAAGTGAAGATATCCAGAGTTTGATTATATTGCTATTGGCACACAAACAGCATTAGTTTAAATTTGGAATTAATGTGCATTATAAATTCTTTTATAATGCTCATTGTAACTTGAAAGTATTCTGATCCGAACCGACCCCACATCCAAATGACTCCAAAATCAGCTCAGATTTAGACCTTGAGAACAAAATTATTAACATAATTAAAAACTTACAATTGTGAATTGAACCAACAGTTAGCAATGAAGCAATGTCCATTATATAATATAAAATGCATATGCAAGAAATCACCAAATATTGGTTCTTAAGTGTTCTCAAATTATAAAATCATGATGTCTTGTCCAAGATCTTGGTTTAGATATCCCACTATTAATGGCAAAATTTGACGCAAATCTAATGTAAGGAACCTATCTGGTCATTAAAAATTGTCCATTTCATCATTCAAGCAAAAAATAAAATTTCAAAAACATTTAGTTTATGACTTCAAGCATTTTCAGCATTGAAAATCTTGCAAGAAATATGAATTCTCAATAAAGATGAGCTACTATTACAATCAAGACTTGGAATTCTCAACTAAATGACAAGAAAAGATATGCCTACCACCCATACAAAATAAGGTTTAAAGCTCATATTTAATGCCTAAGACATAAATAAAGATTTTTATTAAGAAAAGCAAGATGGTGGCAATTTTCTATATTAAATTAGGTCATCACGTAAACAACATTAGCAGGGGAAAACAAAGTAAGGTCCCAGGCATCATTGCTGAATACTATGAAAATTTGGTGTTCCAGTGATGGCATTCCAAGATTAAAATAAGAAACATTAACGCAACAAATGATTGTTCAAGTACTAACACAACAGAAATCAAGCATAAAGAAAACTTTAGATGTGAGTCAAATTCATGCTTTATTCCACAAAATCTCCATCACTTACAACTTATCATATGCTCAAATCTGTTAAAAGTAGAAATAAATGTAATAATGACACTAAATAATTCATATATCTCCAATGTCGGAGATGAAATATTCTGGTGCCAAACAGCCAAGCAGTTCCTTACAAGTTCAGAAAGTTCCAGTTGGGTAGAATTTCTTCAAGAATTTTAACTAACATATTTAAAATAGAAGTCGACCAAAAAGGAATGTGTTGACATGGGGATCTAAGGGCTTTTCGAGCAAAATCTGGAGAGATGATATTATAAGGGTTCTTTTTTTCTGAATAAAGAATATATTGATTTTATCCAAGGAAGATTAAAAGGAAAGTGATTGTTGGTCTGAGAATGTACACAGGTACTCCCTGGACAGCAATTTTGTTTTCCTTGATTCTTTTCAAGTGGCTTTTCCTCTTCTCTCTTTTTGTTCTCCTTGGGTCTTCCATCACCATATCATCATTATAAAAAAAAAAATTATCAAACTCTCTTCCCATCTCTCTGATTATGAATGTATTTATTTATTATCAAATCTTAAAAATGCTGTTCAGTGTAAGTGGGTAGAATGGAGTTTTACCTGTTGGAGCTTTGTCCGAAGACTGACAGCAAGAGGGACCTCCCAAGAATATTCCTGCTCCCCACCTTATGTTAGCAATAATGATTTAATATTTAACAAATTCCCTGTCAGATAAAACAAACATGCGGCAATTAATATAGCATACGATAAATTTAGAAGATTAAGATCCAAAAAGAGAAAAAAATCATATATTTCCACTTTACGTACCTCTTTGGGAAAGTTTCGAACACAGAAGCTTCATGTCAGAGAACCTACATACTAAAGGTCTTTATACACTCTAATTGTTCGGTACCCGTCTGCTTCATCCCAGATTGCATATATTCTGATCCTGGGTATGAACAAGAGCCAATAGAACAACCTATAGAAAAGTTAAAATGCAAAATTATTAGCAGCAGCTATAGCAGTTGACTTCCAAATGTATAAAACAGCTTCTTCGACATTGTTATAGCTTAAAGACAGGAAAAAGAATAAGATACTCGAATTCTGAAAACATTACATACCATGACAAGACACGTTAGTTTGTACTCAGCTTTGTGGCATTTTAAACAAGGTTATATCGGGCATTTCATAGCAGACAGAGCTTAATGGAAAACAATTCATGCATGCACCACTTCCCCACCATGTTTCCACTGTCACATAGATTTTGAATCCACAAACAAAGCAAGTGAAACAACCTTGTCTATAGCAGTATCTCCATCTTGTTGCTGAGGCAGGGTAATAAGAAATGCATTACACCTGTCACCCCTCCATATTGATGGAGCAAGGGGCAAAAATTAAGCCCTTCTCCATGCCTCAAACATCACAGGCCACAAAGAATATTTTACGAGGACTGCAAGCTGATCTTTCTGTACACATTCTACAGGAAGTGAGACTGAGAGATCCAATCCCTTCAGTAAGAACATGCCATCGTAGAAGTGAGATCGAAACCAATCCAGCATTTTCACCCCATTATAATCAGCATAGCTGAGGGTAATGCAGAAGAACATGATCTTCTATTCACAGGGACAATGTCTGCTCTGTCTTTGAACAACTAACTACCAATAGACTCCATTGATAGCCGTACAAGTCGCAGTAGTTCTTCTACATTGTGAAAGTTGAAATCGAGAACTCTTCTCACAGAAGACATGCCATCAGCCCTGTCCTTTTCCAGGCTGACACTAGCAGCTGCAATAGCAATCTGCGATTTCCTAGTCGCTTCAAATGCACCATTTAGATCGTTTGTCTGCAGCCAAATTTATTTAGGACACCTTTAGATGCCATGCCAAAACCACCAACAATTAAAGGTAAATATCATCCACATGTCTTTTATACAAGAAAACAGCAGAACACATGCTCATATGCATTAATACAAACAAAAAGCCAGACCACACTACCCACTTTCAGTTAAGCCAATTTAGGCAGTATTCTTCCTGCTTGATTCACGAAATCCTAAAGATTTTTCATCATGAATACACAAAAGACACCAAGCACATACATACATATATCCTATGAAAGGCATGGAAATGGATATAGACATGGACATGGATATTGTAAGATATGGATATCAGCATAGTCTGCCGTACCGGTCCGTACCGGCCGGTACGGGCCGGTACGTACCGGTCTGGCCTGGAACCGGTACCGGATCAGCGTAAAATCCGGTACCGGTAATTTATTGTTGAAGGACCGGTACGCCACCGGTTCGGACCGGTACGGACCGGTACGGGACCGGTTTCGTACCGGTCCGGCCGCCACCGGTACGCCGACCGGTACCGATACGGCGGACCTTGGATATCAGCAATATGGCAAATCCCATAGAAGGATACAATACAGCTGGGATATGGTAGTAAATAAATAAGGCAAATCCCATAGGAGGACACGATACAACTGGGATATGGTAGTAAATAAATATACAATATCTGAATACATGAAAAAAAATCATTCATAAAGCATAACAAGTTATCGTGGTAGCATAATTCAAACTCAATATAATAACACCAAAATCCACAAATTCCATCATTTTGTCACCATACATATCCATAGAATACAATCCATAACAAATACAGTAACATCAGAATTGCAAACTCTAAAGTTAACTATCCATCATTAAGAAAAAATATTGATCTCAGAATAAATAAATAAACGAAGGAAGGACTCCCACTCTTCCTTGGAGGTCAACAAAGTATACCAACATCGATATCCATTACAATATCAGATAAGGAAACAGCATGCAATTCAAAGTATCAACGCATCCTAACATAAATAACTAAATAATAAACAAATAAATAAATAATAAACAAATAAATAAATAATGGCACTTCCCTTCTTCCCTGTAGGTATCTACAAAATATCCCAACATCAGTATCCAATCCATATCGGATAAGGCAACAGAATGCAATTCAAACTATCAATGCAGCCTAACATATATCAAAATTGTAAGGTCCCAACTTACTGTAGCAAGTTAGACTGTCAGAAATGAATCAACAGCAAAGATACATGTACTACCAGTCAACCATAAGATGCTGCTAATTTCCTGAAACTGTATAGCTTGTGAGTTAATAAGTTTATATTCTCAGGCTGTGTGCACTGTTGATGTTTTCCTTTTTTTTTTGTTTGGAGAGAGGGGGGGGGGGGGGGAGCAGGGCTAGTATGATTTAATAATATATTACCAAGTAGCAGGTATATGCCTATTTCTCATCCATCAAAACTTGATGAAAAATCAAAAGTAGCAAAACTTACATAGTTGAGCAACCGCATAATTTGCGGATGATTGCGAGCAGCTACAACATGGGTGCCAGCAACCTGAGGAGAACAAACACCCCTGGCTGATGTAGCCTTACCTAATGTACCCTGATTGTTTAGGTTATCAACATCTGAAGCAGAAGAGGATGGCGATTCTCCTGTGACCAAAAATGGACAATTAACATCTTAGCAATGACTCTTCATTAACATAGTGTATAACACATGAACAGGCATAAATGGAAATAATGTTCAGAAATGGCTGTATGGAACAAATGCAGAAGGAAAACCTTGACAAGCAGTCATACAGTACCACCAAAACTATATCTAAGGGGGAAAAGGATGCAGATTCATACAAGCAACAATGTGATAGTGCGCATGACAATTTTTGATAGTTAATTTTTTTTAAAAAAGATGATTTAACAATCAACAAAAGAATATCAAAAGAATCTCTCCTCTTAAAAACTAGATCTTTAGCAAATTAAAGGATTTTTCTATCCATTACACTGATAGGAACTAAGCATTGATTAGGACTAAGCTTTGTCAAATTCATTATGTATTCCATGAAATCAGTAAGAACCAACAGCCCACAATCCCTCTCCGAACAAGTTTATCCACCCATTTCCACCGAAAGCAGATTTCATCTACATTTAAGTTACATTAGCACGACCCAATTCACAACAACTGGACACTAGGATCTTCATCAGCAAAATAACTACTTAAAAATATAAAATAATCGTAATCCCGCTGCCCTATAATTGGAGACAGTGAAAAGGTTCTGCCAGTTCCCCAGAAAGGGTCCAACAAATAATGACTCTATTCATGAAGGAAACTGACAACATGATCATTCCCTCAAGGTTCACAAAAATTCGAAGTATGAGCATTTGTCGACAGAACTCCACAAATGAGCTCTCAAGATCACAGTAGATCAAATGTAAGACATCTTACATTTTCCACTTTTCGTTCAAGCAGATAAGATCCTCATAGCACAATCTATTCATTCACTCTACTTTTTTGTACAAGTCCAATAGAGCTGCAGTAAATGGTTTGTTAAAAGTACTATCTGGAATGATCAGTATTTAAGTCTATAGTTTAGGCAACAACTGCCATTAAATATTAAATCTATGTATTTACCAAACAAAACATAGGAACAAGTACAATACATGTTGAAACTTTTAGACCCAAATTCCAACAATTGCTGCATATCTACTAACCTGGCTGAAGAATCTGAAGAGCTGTTTGTAATTCATGTTGATCTCTGCTTGCACTGGGATATTTGTAGTACGCAGACTTCAAATATGCCACTTCCACACACTTGTATGCTAAAGCAGCTGCTGCCATTTCTTTGCATCTCTCATATTCATGGGCACAAAATCTGATAAACCAAGCATCAGCCAAATAAAATAATCTACTGAAAATAAACTTTTATGTTTCTTTTATACACGTCAAGTTTAATTCAGCAAAACAGTGCACAGATTATGATAGTCCAGTTCTTCAACTTGATTGGTATAGTCCAATCCTTCAACTTGAATAGAGACGTGGTTGAATGTCATGAAGCCATAGATGCTCTATTTTCTATTATTTGCTAAGTTAAAAATTTCCCATTATTGTAAACATCAATGTTTCTAACCTGGCCTGTTTGACCAGGTCAACCACCACCCATCACCCACAAGCCAAAACGGGTTGGACCCGCAAAATAAAACCCCATATGAACTGCTTTTTGAATCACCATCCCAAGCAGTCCAAACATTCGAACCACCCAGTCCTAATGACTCATGCCCTCACAGGTCTAGTAACAAAGACTCATGGTGACAAGCTATGTAAAAGAAAAGGAAATGGCATACCTTTTTTATGCCCCCTTTTCCCCATTCCCAGTTATAGTGCTTCTTTACATCCCACTCTAGAGCACATCCCCTAGGTTTTCTACTGTCCCAATTAAGGGTTTCAAGTGGGTGTCATTTGCCTTGATGCCGGTGTAATACACTAAGAAGATAACTAGATCTGCTTCTAGAATCATCGATAAAAGTTTCAAGCTAGTCATGGTAGATTTAAGGTTTCTCCACCAGTTCTCAAACAGCTTTAGATATTAAAGATCAAGATGGTGGTGGATTGGAACAACTTTAGAGATCAGAGGTGATACTTGGGCCCTATCCAATTCTTGCCTTGCCATTGGCTGATCAGACAGGGATCATCTCCCGTTCAAATTTCATTGGTAGAGATCTAGGATTGGCTCGCTAGGGGATAGCTCTTCTCCTTTCAAAGTTGATACTAATCAAATTAGGATGATCCAAATGCAGATTAGTAGCTGACACACAATCAAATCAATGACCCATGAAGTGTCCATCAAGTATATCAAAACCATAAACATCAAGCACTTCTCAACTATATTTTATTTTTCAAAAAACTCTTTAATTGCCAGTAATATTTAGTAAGGGCCACATAGTACATCCTACGTCATTTCAAGTTTTTCTAAATCTTTTTGCACCATCCATCCATGTTATCTCCAATTTTCACTCCTCTCCTGAATATTTCAATGCAATTTCAGATACCTCTTCTAATCAAGCTTCCTTTGATCTTCATGGCAACCCCTTTACTCCTTTCCTCCTTTTACATGTCTCCGAATATTTCAATGAAATTCAGATATTTTTTTCTAATCAAGCTTCCTTTTATCTTCATGGAAAGCCCTTTACTCCTTTCCTCCTTTTACATGTCCATCGCTTAGCCCAAAACCACTGCAACTCCTTTCCTCCTCAAATGCACTCACTCCTCACCCCTATAATGCCTAGACTTCTGAGATTACCACAAAAATTCTCATATCTGCACCACTCATCTTGCAAGCTTAAGCCCTGGACCCCCTTTTAGTCCTGACCTACACAACATTCGTGGCCCTATTGTCATTTTATTGAAAAGGCATTGGGCTGCCATCCACATCCTTTTAATGGATCTAAGAAAATAGAATTAACATTACATCACTTTCTAATAGGGCTTCAATATTATTTCCATTTTCAGCAAGCTTCAATTTTATAATAATATATTTTCTTTCATTTAATCTTAGATCCCAACCTTCCAAGGAATCCCATAATGATTCCAAATACTTATAAATAACCTATTCTCATCAAATCGATTTCTATTATGTTGTCAGCAGATAATATATAACATGGGATTAGAGCCAAACTTTGGTGTAAGCACACTGCATCTATAAATTCAATTGTCCCACCAAATCTACTTCAAGGATTAATCCCTATCTCTCCATTTAGGTTGCTCATCAGTTTTTTGACTTTCCCTAAGGTGATAAGCACAATTATTTCTGTTTTGTGCCATACATTTCCCTATCACAAAAGGGAAGTAAAGAAATTGACACACCAGAAGTAAAGAAATTTCCATGGATACCAGAAGGAAAAAAAAAAGAAAAAAAAAATCTATGTCAATATCCAAAGAAAAGACCACTGCCTCCCCCCTTCCTTGCCTGATAATGAAAGATAATACAGAATTTCAAGAATATTCAACATAAGAAGTTGCAATTCGAAATCAAGATTCTTAATAGTCACATACATATGGACAAATTTCTTGCTCTTAAACATTTGGCACATCATGGATCAACATTTGAATCCCAAACAATGTCAAGCAAATAATTAAATGTCTCCTGACATTGTCCACATCTGGACAAATATGGAAAACATGTGGCACCAGCAAGGCATACCTTGTCAAACCCTGACTTTATTATGAAAAGATTATTTTTCACTCAATGCATTTCACATAACTTCAAAATCCCATCTGGTCTAACTGATCATAACAGTGAACAATGTCTTCATGATCAAGTCATGACAACACATTCAAAATCAGGAGGTTCTTCATGTTTGACGCGTGTAATAAACTGATCCTCATGTTGCATAAATATTCTTATCATTACCTTTAAGCACTGGTGTAGCAAAATTAATGAGGTATTCCAAAAATCCTTGCAAATGAGCAATCACATTGGAATATTGAATATTAAATTTATTTGGGATGTTGAATCAGGTTTGGTGCTGACTATGAAATGGTTGTGCAAAAATATTGTTCTTTTAGTTTTCTCAAGGGTTCAAAAGTCACAAATCAAGTTGGTTGACCCTTAGTGCATGAAGTTTATAGATGTTTGATCAGGAGAAAAAAATGAAGACCCAACCATAGAAGCTGCTAGTGCAAAAGAGGAAGACTAAGTAATGTAAATGCTACTTATGCTGATTTGCCATCCAAAGAAGCACTTTCTGCTAAAGAAGAGGAGACTGAAAAAACTAGCATAAGTAGATAACGGCATGCAACACCACAAGGTTAAAACAGCCACAGGAGGTGCAGCTAGCAAAATCACAAAGTACACAATAGGCTTGTGGCCAGAGTGAAGAAAGAGGCCGGCATGCAATATTGAAGTTTCTATTTTTATGTGTCAACGACAAACAATCCAATATGGGCTTTATAATAATAAGTCACTTTGTTAATTGCCTATTAACAAAATAACATAGCCTAAAAAGTGAATTATCATGAAATTTTAGCTTACTGGCAGAGTTTTGCTGTATCAAAATACATCTGCATTGCACGCGATGCGTCCCCTTGTTTTGCACTATCAAAATTGAGAGGCTCCATAAGAAAGGCATAATGTAAAAACTTCAAGGCTGCCTGAAAGTATAGGCCTGTGCTTTCAAGTTCTAATCCCTCACTCTGCAAAATGAAACATTTATCAGAACAATTGCAAAGCAACAACAAGATCAGTAAACTTTGAAGATGAACAAATTAAATGAAATGTTCATGTTAACCTTTAAACGATTAGCTGTATGCTTCAAATCTCTTGCTTCTTTCATGACAATATATGCAGCAGAATGACCATCCTTTCGAATTGGACTTGAAGTGTCAGGACCATTTGGGATGCCTTGCCTCAAACTATTGTGGTGCACCCCATTGTGGATATCGGGTTGTCTGGATTCTTTGCCTGCCTTTGATGCATCGGCATTTACTGCATCATTAGAGGGTACTTCTGACCTGCTTCCCTTGACAGGTGAAGAGACTTTTTGAGGGACTTGATTATGTGTTTCCTGTTTATCTCCAGAAGCCAAAATTGAATGTGCTTTCCCTATTCCAACAGGCAGTTCCCGTTGATCAATCAGATCAGAAACATTGTGATCTAATGACTTTCCATCATTGTCAGAAGATGCTGGTTGTAGGTCGTCATGGATATTGGACTTACCACATCTAACTCTGACAACTGCAACTCTTGAGTCAAGATCCTTATGCTGATTAGAAAGCATGGACGGACCATGAGTATCCAAATGTTCTTGTATTCCATTATCTCTTCTACCTGTAGACCATCTTGTGGCAGAGTCCTGCTTCCCCGAAAAATCTTTCTCATCCCTCAAATCTTCAAGATAAGTAGAATGCTGATGAGAACTCAGGTCAACCTTCTGTTGGCAGCCGCTGCCATTCTTCATAGAATATGAATCCTTGTTTTCATTAGACAAACCAGAAACCTTAAGCTTACCTTTCTCCAAGTCTGATCTAGAGCTCCTCGGTCTCTCTTTGAACCGTGAAAAAGAGTTCTTGCCAGACTTCTGTTCACCAGAACCATTTACCTGGTGGTGTTTATTCAGCCTATCTAAATCTTCAATATGGTCTTTACATGGAAGTTCATGAGGATATCTGTAATCCATAAGATTCCTAGTACCACTCGCCACATTAATCTCTTCCATCTCAACAGGTGACAGATCATCATGGCTAACCCTTTTCAAATGAATTCCATCTTCAGCTTTGTCACAAGATAACTGATTTGCTTCTCTATCCTGATGATCAAATGACCCTCTCGTAAGACTTAAAACTCCCAATTCTGCTTCTCTATGATTTTCTATAAGTCGTTGTTGGACAGAATAAGCTGTCTCCTTCCTTCGTTTTCCAGAGCGGTCACTTCCACCATCAGCTTCACTATCTGAATATCTTCTTGGGCTCCCCAGGACAGAGGAACCAACATGTAAAGCATCATCCTTTACCACTGAGTTTCTTCTGTTAAAGAGCTTTTCAGTATTTGAATACCTCAATGGAGATGAAGAAACTGACTCTACTGGAGAGGCCTTTGTTTCCTGAATGTTGGCTTTACTTTTGCGGGAGCTTGATACCTTTGAAGAACTTGAAGTAGCTGCTGTAGAAGTCTGTGCATATGCCATCTCCCTCTTCGAGGGATCAACAAAGTCCAATGCCTGTCTAGAAGTTTCATTCCCTTGGGAAGGCCCCAACTGATGCTCTTTTCCAGTGGCATATCTGCCCTCCTCATCCATTCCATCAGGCAGATGCTCTCTGCTAGCAGGCAAGACAATTCTGGTCGAGGAACTTTTTTTATCAATCCTGCCTGTACTGGACCCCTTTCCCTCAGACTTTGAAACCCTACCCTTCTTTAACTTTAACATCTCAGGTCTTAAAACTTCATTGACAGTAGCCTGGACCTCCTGATTGTGCTGATCATCTTGCCACTCCTTCAGTTTTCTCTCCGTAGAAGCAAATTCCAGTTTCTCAGATTTTTCTACATTTGATGCATTGGTTTGTTTTTTAATATCCCCATTTGGAAGATACTGAATTTCATCTTTTAACCTCTTAGATGATGCAGACAAACTATCTTTCAACTCAGACTTCAAGTCCTTTGACGAAGAACCATCTCTGTGTTTCTGAAGATTTTTTGCAATTATCTTAGTTGACAGACCATTAGCCATGTCAGGACCTGCTTTTCCAGCTAAATCATGGTCAGAATAACAATCTCTGACAGGATGATGTGAGCCTTCTTTCTTGATTTTCTTAAATGCTCTAAAATCATTTAGATCAACCTCTCTCTTGCTATTTGGTTTTGATTTTTTATCGTTTTGTCCAATAAAATCACCTGCAGTAAAGTATAAGAGAAACAATATATTACTGTTGCAGAACCAACTTTGCCTATTACAAAGACATGAGCATTGGCGCAATTAAAGGTTGCCTGGTAGGTCAAAAGCCTTGAAGAATAAGAAAAAGAGCTCAAATTGTACAGGGTGTACCTTCATTTGAATAGCAGCCGAGATTTTTATGCTTCTCCTTTTGTTTGTGTTTTTGCTTCTCTGCAGTGAAGTCAGTTGATTTGCCCGCATGGCTGAGGCCAACTTTGTCTGACGAGTTTGTTTCAAAAGGATACTGGTTCGGATCATTCAAATTTCTACTTCTGTTAGAGACCTGTAGGTTCGTATTCACAGGATTTGAAAACTGAATTGAATGATTAGGTACAGTAGTTGCATCCTTAGGTCCATTTTTTCTCTTCCCAATAGCAGGCACACTTCGCATGTTATGTTCAATTTTTTGATTGAGATGCAGAGCATTGGTTGAAGTAATGCTTGATGCAGCAACATTATGATGGCCTTCCAAACTAGCACCACTCTCAGGAACAGGAATCAGATATAGTGCACGTAGTGCTTTTGTTGTTTCCTCCTCACTGAATTCGCAACTATTCATTCTAGGCCTGCATGAGATTTTCAGAAAGTAATCAGTTGGAGAACAACATAAATTTAGAGGAACGAATGCAAAAAGCATCAGATGTTAGTTGCCAAACTTCAGAATAAAGAACATTGCAAAAGTAATAATAATTAGAATATCATAGTAAATACGTACAGATAAATTTGTGCATAACAAAACAAGAAATGGGTATACAGTGATAACCAAACAAAATTAAGTTGACAGTGCATTCAGAGAAAAACTTACAGCCAATCAAGCAGGCTACATTGCCAGTTCTTGGGGAGGCGATCAGGATTGGTACCATAGGGTAAGAGGCGCCATTGCTGGCATATATCACAACATACCCAATGTTCATTTATAACAACAGGAGCATGGGTGGCAGCAGCTGCACCTGAATATGGGGCATTGCCCATCAAAGGCATAGTTGCGGGCTCATTAATAGAAACATCAGAGGTGGGAGCATTATCAACCTTTTTATCACCTGACCTCCCCTTTGATGTTTCAATAGACGTCAAGGGCTCTTTCTCATGTTCATAGTTCCGAACCTTTAGTTTATCTTTGTAATGTAAATCTGGAAAACCAGCTCCACTCTCAAGCTGTTCAGGATTTACAGCACCCATAACATCACCGCAAGATTCTTTAGATGAGTCCTTACTCGATCCTTTACGGGATTTCAAAACTTTGGACTTCTTTTCAAAATGCTTAGCTTTTGCATCAGAGCTTTTCTTCTTTTCTTTTAACGATGCAGAAGAGTGACCACTCAGGTTGTCCTTTGATAACTCCATGAGTGGTGCTGCATCAGTTTGGCTTCCCTTCAGCTTTCTTTTTCCCTCAGATAACTGGTCCTTCCCTCGGAATATCTTCTCTCCTTGTTCCCATGAAGTAGCTTTCTGAGAAGAAATCTGTTTAACTGGATTTGTCTGTCCAGCCATGTCCTCCTTCTTTCCCCTAAACATATTAGAATTGCCATTAACTAGATCATAACTCTTCTCAACTTTGCTCCCGTCTTCTCTTTGCAAATCAGATGAAGTGTTCTTATTGCTACTTGTATTTCGTTCTTCCAAGGCCTTCTCTGCAATCATTGCTTTTGAGTTAAGTTTTCCTTTTGCATGTGTTGCTTCATTCTCTAAATTGCCAACTGCATTATTTTCCATGCCTTCCATTGACTCCAATTCTTTATCCTTAACTATATCAGGAAAGGGTATTCTCTCCTTCGCTGTTATCTTCTCATGTTCCTTTGAGTAATCCAACATTCTAGTGACACCTTTCACTGACTCCCTAACTATCTGCCTTTCTGTTTTTCTATCAGCATTCTCCAAACCAGCTAAAAGTGGTATATTCAAGGCATCAGAAACAAGCTTTTGTCCTGCTGCGGTTTCAATATCAATTTCCCTATTCAAAATTGTGCTTATGTCATCTTCGCATTTTACATTCTTTACTTCTGTGGACTTCCCTTTCTTCTCATCAGACTTCATGTTCTTTTCATTGTAAACTTTGACATCTTTCGCAGGCAGTGTCAAATCACTTAGGACTGCACACCCGTCAGGAGTGCCCTTGTACAGCATGCCAGTTTTACATTTTTTAATGAAAGAACTATCTGTCCCAGTCAACTGGAATATACTACCTGGAAGAGGTGAAAGCAAAACAGCCCCAGGAACTGGAGAGCATGTCATCATCTGCTCCATTACATTTATGAACACAAAAATCATTAGCTGATGCAAACTCTATGATCCTGTCTTCCTTAATGGAAGATAAGTTGAAGATTGGAGCAAATTTACCTTGAGAATGGCCCACGGAGACTCAGGGGAAAACCCTCCACTCACATCAGGGCTATCCTCCAATGATGAAGATGGAGACATGTCAAGGCCCAGACCGCTGTAGATAGCAGCATTATTTCTTGCCAACATGTTATCAGGGCCAACTTTTATGCGGACCTTTAATGTCTTCTGGTCACTTCCATTAACTGGTTTGTTCAAGGAATCATGCTGGGGAATAGACTCCTCATTACTTTGTGTTCTCATACCCATGTCTTTTTTGCTTGAGATCTTGCTTGGTGTTGTCGAGGCAGTGCACTTTTTAGAGAGTGATGCCCCAATTTTGATGGAAGGATTCTGATATGTACCCTGTAGAGATACATAATCGTAATTATCAAGGAAAAGCTAGTCTACTGAACTATTATAGTTTTTCTTCTTCCGATGGGAAACCTAAGCTGGCCCATAACTTTGTGCATGCTGAATTAAAATAATGTACCTCGAATGAAAGGGCGTAGGGAGATCTTGTGCCATTGTGGTTTGGCACCCTCAGCGGACTTTTAGGTTGAGACAGAATGGTTGGAGAACGCTGGTAAGTAGGCAAAAAAGAACCATATCCCCCAAACTTTGTCCCTGTTATTCAATCAATTTTTCAGAACCTCATCTATGGTTGCAATTACCATAAGTTGGAAAATTGATACCATAGTGGAGGCTATATAATCTGACTTACCCAAGTTTTCCGCAGACACTCCACCTTCAAAATCTTTTTGGAAATGCCCCAATACGTCTTGAAGTTTTTCATCCTGGAAGGAAATGAAAGCCAGTTCTGTAAAGAACCATACAAATGCACATAGAAAAGAAGAGCACCACCACACTCTTAGTGAGAACTATAAATGTGAAATGCATGAACATTCTGCATGCTCTTAAATTCAGCGAGCAAAAGGCATAACTTTAGAGCTGCATGACTAGGCATTTTTTCAGCCTGAATTCAGTCAAAAATATTGTTACAGTTTCCACTATAACACTTAGCAATTCTTCAACGTGCGCAGCTGAACTTAAGGAGTTATGGAGACGAATTCTGACTGTAATTGTGTTGCTAGAAAGACGGAAAAGCGACATTCTTTTAATCTAGGCATCTCCTACCATAGCGCAATGTTGTAATTCCACTGATTCCCAAAATTATGCTCCAGAAAATTACATGAGCAACAAATTTCAAGTTCTTATACAGCCAACTCAAACAGAAATATGGAAGCAAGAAACAAAAAAAACTGGAACGAGCCAACTTTTCTAATACAAACTTTAGCCATATCTCATCAAAACCATGAAATTGTCAGTGCTAATAAAACGAAAGATCCAAACTTTCTCCTAAAAACGAAATAAAGCACGACAGCGAGACCAATCGAAGGTCTTACGATGTACGAGAGCGCGATGTCGGGGTCGACGCAGGAGTCGTCCTCCCCCTCCTCCTGCCCGGAGTACGCCTCTCCTTCTTCGAGCTCGTTCTCCTCCATTCCCCCAAACCCTAAGCCTACCTCCTTTCTCCCTTCATCCCTCCTCCTCACCGACAGCATCCAATCACCCTTCCCCCCAATC
Organism: Phoenix dactylifera; assembly: GCF_051530095.1. Taxonomy (NCBI): domain Eukaryota; kingdom Viridiplantae; phylum Streptophyta; class Magnoliopsida; order Arecales; family Arecaceae; genus Phoenix; species Phoenix dactylifera. Next base: position 10,857,074 of record NC_143197.1, read on the forward strand.
CCCCACCCACCCCGCCCCACCGCCCAACTCGAGACACCCGGCTCAAATCCCTCTCCTTCCGCAGCCTCCCGGAATCCCACGGCCGGAATCCAAAACCTAGAACCCCTCCCCGATCGAGGCGAGCCCGGCGGGCCAAATCAACACCTCGCTCCGCCCCCAAAACCCGGCGGCCAAGGAGCAGAGTTTCGGCGATCGAGAGATCTCCGAGATCGATTTCGAGGGGGAGCCAATAGACGGCGTAGAGATCGCGAACGCGAGAAGCCCCGGAGGGTTTTTCTTCGGATATTTTTCTTTCCTGGCGCTCCGCTGAGAGAGAAACGCTCTCTCTTCCTCCAGAGAGGAGAGGAAGAAATAAAAATAAAATAAAATGCTTTTCTCTCTCTCTCTCTCTCTTTTATTTTATTTTAGGGCAGTCGGAGGACAGAGTACACGCAGCGATCTGACCGGAAACAATCGGGCCGAAACGGTCTCGCCTCGGGTGGAGCCCAGCATAAGGACGAACGGAATAGTGACATGTCAGCATGCTCTCTCGTCCAAGTTATAAGTTTTCGGGCTGGTGACCTCGGTCGGGAACGGTCCAGTTCGCCGGGTGGAAGGCAACGTTGTACCCGACCATGAGCGAAGCTCATCTACGTGTCAACACATGATTGGTAACTTACTCCAAAGCCCGCTGAATTAAACTAATCAGTCGGATTCATGGCACTACGGCAGATAATGGGAGGGCTCGTGTAGGTTTCGCGTGCGGGAACTCCACAGTTAACCGCAGCGTTTTCATGGCACTACAGCCACTCGAAATATTGACTTCAAAAGGTGACTTGGAATTTTTGGAATAAATAAAAGAGTTCGGGACTGTGACGCGGAAGGTTCCCCCAAACGGATTTAAATGACGAAAATGCCCATGGAGGTGGGCATGCCGACTTCACCAATATGGGCAAAAATGTCATTTTCGTAGCAAGCTGTGCGATTCTGTGGATCAGCGTTCCGTCGTAAGGCGGCCCGGTTTTGACTCACACCACGTGGGGAAATGTAGGGCGTCATCCGCAGATTAAAATAAGACAACGAAGTTAAGGGTATGTTTTGGGTGCCAGTTTTAGTAGGGATGCTGACGAAAGATTTGCTGTTTTTTATTACGTTGCTTGTTATGTATGCATAGCTAGAAATGGGAGACTTTTTCAATAAAAATCATAGAAAAGCTTTACACAGGAGCTTCATGCGGGCAAGGCATCAGAGTTCTACAATTTCTACATCTCATATGGTTTCCCTCATTTAGAAATTCCTATGTTCCAACCTTCTAAAAATCAACTTCAATGGTTGCATACAGAATACAGGCCAATTTGGTGGAGCAAGATTTGTCATACGGGACTCCAGAGCAGCTCTTGTTGTAGCAGATGATTCCTTCATCATGGATGTGACAATCTCATTGGCTGAAAACTAAAGGTGAAGATTATTATATTAGAAAAAGGGAATTCGAAAACAATCATCTTCTGAATTTTGCAAGAACCTAGCATTAAAGGCTTATTCTTCCGTTAATGATGGATATTTGGAGACTTACATCGAGTATCATGTCATATATAATTCAACATATGTTTAGATGGGCTAACTGTATGGCTGATTGAATGGTTTTCTATGTAGCCCAACATAGCAAATCTGGAATGTGGGATACTTCATCGGATTTACTAATTTATCTATGGGATATATTGATGGCAGATGCGGTTGGATATATTTATACAAGAATTTTGTAAAATAGCCTGATTCTCTGCTTGATGACACGTGGCATTGTGATCCAACTCTCCCCTGCTATTGGCTGGTCATCATCGTAGGTAATTCGCGGAGGCCAGCTCGAGTATATCCTGCCTGCAGAGGTTCTGCCCTTAGCTTGCATCCATGATAATAATTGGAACCGTAATACAGTTTTTCATGGAGGTTTTGTGGGTCCCACAGTGAACTTTGGGGGGCCCACAAAGATAATATTATATGAAGTCGTGCGCCACGGAAGCTATTTGTGGAATGAGTGGAATGAGATTGACATCAGAAAGTTAGGAGCCTGATATGCTGTTAGAAAATTTTTATTATGATTTTTTTCTTTTTTGGGTTGGTGGGGGCCGGGGGGGCAGGGAGAGGTTCGACCACTGCAAGTTTTGTATTCTTTCGTTTCGAACTACTACTTCTTCTTTCTTCTTCTTCCTCTATTCTTCCTCTTCTCCTTTCTTTTTTTTTTTTTCTATTTTTTCTTTTTTTTAAGCAAGTTCTTCATACAATACGTCTACAAATACACCTAATAAAGTCAAAAAATACTAACTCGCGGAGTACCTGTGGTAGCTCCCCCTCTTCTGACCAGAGAGTATACCCTGAGTAGTGAGCCGCATAGGCAGTCACCCAGCCGGCTACCCCATTGGCTTCTCTGAATACATGTTTGGCTTGGAAGGCCACCCCATCCCTCATCATCATTCCTATGTCCCGGATCAAGGGGTGGTCTGTGCCCTCAAACCTCGGCTCCTCCTGAATCCACCTGATAACCGTGGCTGAATCGTCCTCCAGAATGATTGAGCTGACCTGCAGTACCAGCCGCGTATATCGAAAACCAGCTCCGGCAGCTCGCAGCTCTGCCCCCAGAACCGGCATGCCAAACAACTGGCAGCCAGCCATTGCCACCACTCTGGAGTGCGAGTCCCATATAACAAAGCCCACACCACTTATTTGGAACTTTATGTACATGCTTATGTATTGAGTGTTAAACATATGATTGATATCAAATTTTTTATCATTTTTCAATCAAAAATGGGGGGATTAATTGAAAATTAGCATGCATTGATGCAAGAGGTAAAAAATAATTCAATAAGCATCGTGGAATCCCATTCTTTGTTTTGCTGGAAATCTATGATGATGATCTTGTACAAACAAAATACTTTGTGTCCAACCATCATTTTAAACATTGTCGCAGGCTAAGAACTTTGATCTACAAAGGTAGCACACTAAAATCAAATGCATGTAAGCTATTTGGGACAAATATGCTTAACTGTTAAGGCTCGTTTTGGAAACTCCCGGCGTGATAGGTTGGGATTTCATATTTATATTGGTTTTGAACTTTCAATTTGCACCCTTGATTTAGAAAAGAACCAAGGTCCTTAATTAAGGACAAAACATATCAAGAGTCCTTGTTTGCCAGATATCCTTAGTCTGTACAAAATGATAAAATACCTTCCAATTTAAAGGATTCACATTAATTATTATAAGTTATTGTATCTGGATCTTGCATGATGAGCCAACTAGATATAATTAATTGAAGTTAATGGGAGATAAATTATAGATGAAATATGCATCATGTATGAAATTGGAAGATATTTTGCAATAATTGCCAATAGATTGTTATACTAATGACTCTTGACCAAGGATAGAAAACGTTAAATCAGGGCCAAAAGCTTGTTATCATGGATTTCTAAACAGAAAGCTTTTGCTTATCAAATTTCTTAGTGATAGCTAGATCTTTAAAATAATGTTCTTAGCGAATTGATTTTTCTATAATCATGTCTTAGCCTCATTAAATGACGCTCATGAAATGGGCCATTAACTCCACACTCCCTGAAATATACCAATAAAAACCTTTTGTCCATAAATCTAAAACATCATTTCAAAGGTCCGCTTTAATATGGGCATATTAATTGTTACAGAGAAGCATTTTATACTTGGAAAGCTATCGATATTGTGTGACCACTAAAGCTATAATTAAGTAAAAGATAAATTGAGTATCAAAACATGTTTGTAGAAAAAAGTTATTATGAAAATGCCTCAAAGATTTATTTAAGAAAGAAATGAACTTAACAATATTTAAGAAAGAAATGAACTTAACAATGCATTGGAGCATGATACAGTTCGATTAGGAATGCTTATGATTCTAAATCAAAAGATAGAAGACAAAGGTAATATCATTGTTTGTCCTTCTTGTCACGTTTGAATGTGCCAAAAAACTTGTTACCTGATGGAAAAGTTGACAAGTCAAAGGGCTACGATATAGGTATGTAGGTGTGCCATCGGTATTGGATCAATCGGAAAAATGATGATCGAAAGAAAGATAGAGAGTAACATAGGTCTAGATGTTAGACCTTCAAAAAATTTTACCACCATCACACCACTAATTGAAAAAGATGGATTTAATAGGGATAGAAATGTAGTATTGGGCTACAATACTAGAAATTATATATTATAGCTATTTCTAAGGTAGAAACTATTAGTAAATTAAGAACTAAGATAAGATAAAATGCATTAATTTGGATTGTCGAAGGATTCTTTATATAAAGTACATATCCATTATTTATACTAAAATATAATAATTACTTACTCTAGTGATTGCCATCCACGTCTGATTCTGCTTTGACAGTTTTGGCAACTGACATTCATTAAGATGGTCACTCTGCATCAACTGTTAAACTGATAATCATATCTTATCAATCATAGCTTATATTGATCCTCTCTTTTACCTCGGTCTATAATACAATACTATACTTGGGAATATCTTTGAGACTGCTTTAGTTATCTCGATTTATTCTTATGTATTATGATTGATCATAGCCAGATTCTGAGCTTTTGGCTTGCTTATCAATGACCGAACCCTTCTCTTTCAGTCTGTGCCTTCATATTGTGAAATTTATCATGACCGAACTCCACCAAGTCTAGCAAGGATCATGTGACTTTTGTCTGCTTTGACTTAATCTAATATTAGTCCACGTGGCACTTACTTGTAACTACTGGCTAGGTTATGGAGATAGAGTATAAAACTACCCTCATATCTTGTTGGTTGATGATCAAGAGGCTGATGGGATGTTTGTCATCATCCCTTCAGTACCTACAAAATAGAAATCTCACAATTATAGTCTTGATTTATTGACTGAGTGTTGCCCTTTTATCGAAGCATCACTTCCATTCTTAGTAATCTGCTTACATCTTTTTTCAAATCCGCCGAACTCTCTATTTTTGCCACATATCTTCCTTCATGGAATTCTCCTACATGCTAGAACAATATGCACATTGTTTAAAGGGTCTTCCACATCCATGGGTGTCTAGCATTATGTTCCCAAAAATAGGGATTTAGCTTGATCTTCTAGTAAGACACGCCTCTACTCTATAAATAGGTAACGCATCCTCTTTTTCGATACTCATTCCCTTTCTTCCTCTTGACTACTCATGCCTTCCCTGATTTTTTTCTCACTTATCATGGCAAGTAAGGCTGAGTATTGGCCGGAGCAACCTATTTATTTTGATCCATTAGTTTTTGATTGGTTTGCTGAATTAGAATGCTATCATAAATCGAGATATCATCACAAATAGATTGCATTACCGAATTGGAATACCATCACCAGTGGCTTGCTATTTGGTTAAGAGCTTGCAAATCGAAAAATCAACATCTTTCATCCAGCCTTGGCTAGTCCAATACCCTCATCTTTTTTGGGCTAGTTTGAGTGGATCCTTTCTCCTTCCTGATCCTTTCAATTGGGCCTATTTCTATACCCTAGGCTCTTTGTAGTCGATCTACTTTTACTGAAGTTGATGACAATGTGCAATAAGTAGACTATTTGATTGTCCGGATGGAGAACTCTAGCGAATCGATAAAGGTGAAAGACTTATTAGCTTGGGTCAGGAGAAAATGAGCATTTTGAGAGTATTAGTCTATTTGGCCTTATTTTCAAGCTTATATTTATATTAGTTGAAAGTAGTAAATAGTATGACCCTTTCTTACTTTGTGTTTTCTTGAGTACTTCTCATAATATAGAATAGCAACCCTTATGTGGACTTCATTATACTACTATTTTACTTTATTTATAATTTCTACTTCTGGATTAGACGAACCATCTACGAACACTAATATATGGTAAAGAATTATCTGATCCATAATCCACATATAGGTTTCAGGCTATTTGTACCATCAAGTATCAAGTCGAGTTGATTTTTGCACTGTTGTATTGCCCCTTGGCATATATATTGGGCGTATATGGCTGATGATGATGATGAGGTGGTGTATCCACTAGGATGATTGTCCCCCAGCCCTTGAGATAGAAATAAGCTACTCTATGAGCAGTTTGAATTACTACCCTCCATTCATCATTCCAAAGGTTTGACTGCTTCCAACGACAAGGCCATATGTTGATGTAATTTTGCCGACATTCTCTTCAGTAATCATCTGTGAACCAAGATGGTTGAAGCCCATCTCATATGCCTCTACATTTACCCATAGGATATCTTCTGCATTGCCTCAATTTGTAGATTCCAAGGACACCATGGAGCAGACTTTGGCTTTATTCTTCAGGTAGGCTGAAAAATAGAAGTCAAATTTCTTGAGGATCCCAACTTCCTCACACTATAAAATTCGAGAAGCCGATTTACCCAACAAGTAGTAGGATCAGCTAATTTTGCCACAATATGCACTCAAATATGTTGTGGCACACAATACCAGCTTTCAACAACAGAAACAAGTCTCTTTACCTATTCCAACATAGATGCTAAATATATTGTATATTTCACTAAGAATGGCCTTTGCACAATGACCATTTTTGCTCCAAGTAGATAAAAACTAAGATAAGATAAAATGCATTGATTTTAATCATCGAAGGATTGTTCATATAGAGTACTAATCTATTATTTATTCTAAAATATAATAATTGCCCACTCTAATAGCTACCATTTCATGTTTGGTTCTACTCTTGGTGATTTTGGTAACTGACACCAGTTATTCTCCATTATAAATGTTTATTAGCATGATCGCCTTACATTAATTATCACACCAATAATTGTATCTTATCATTCATAACTTACATTAACCGTCTCTTTTACCTCATCCTATAATACAATATTATACTTAGGAGTATCTCTGAGATCGCTTTGGTCATCTTGGTTTATCCCTATATATTTGATTGATCATGGCTAGGTCCTGAGCTTTCAGCCTGCATATCAATGACCGAGCCCTCCTCTTTCAGTCTATGCCTTCACACGGTGAAATTTATCACAATCAAACTCCACCAAATCTAACAAGGATCACATGACTTTCATTCATTTTAACTAAATATAATATTAGTGTACATGGCGCTTGCTCATGGATGCTAAGTTGTTGAGATAGGGTATAAATAATCGTATTACTAAAATATAAATATTGTTTTCTTATATAGGATTAGCAAATATATCCAAAAGCTAACAACTAGAAATACAATCCTTATTTTCTATTGCCTTAAAAGTTGATTGCATCAATTCAATTTTGTTACTAGATTATGCTTACAAGGCTACCAAAATAAACATATTTCACTTAGAAAAATTAAGATTTTAATTTCTATATCATTTTGGCTATGTCCTAACACCCAATTATCACCATCCATGTATTGTGTGACTGCATAGAGCCCATGCAATCATAGCAATCATGCAATATACAGATGGCCATGATTGTGGGATTGAACTACTTAACTTTAATCCAGAAATAGAGAGGATCTAAACTCTCCCAAAATTCAAGAGATAGGTCCTCAGTTTAAATCTAGGTTACAACATCTTAGAGACTTTATTTTCTAAGGATATAACATAAAAATGGTATGGTTAGGAGGGCTCCAATGAATTCTTATATAGTGATCAATCATCTTAATTCATAAATTTTATGGTAAGCTCATGGCATTGCCGACATGGGTGTGGTGCCTAAAAGAATAGGTAAAGTTGCCATAATTGAAGGATGTTTAAATTTTCTTTTCTTTTTTATTACATAGGGAAATCTTAGCTGGACATCAAAATTCCTATAAGCCTGATGAACTGGGATCCAGAAAGGTATCTTATAGCAAAACAAGCATGGAATAGAATTGCATTTTTTTTATAAATCACTGTTAATATGTAGCATATATGCATAATAAGATAGATGCATACTTATTAGAAGATAATAAGATTACGAAAACATGTGACCTTTTGAGAATTATTATCCTCAACTACTTTAATCCACGTGCCTATCTAGAGCTTTGCCTAGCTCTGAGTCTCCATCAACTATAAGCCAAAAGGATGCTTTGTAAGAAAATCTTGTCTCATAAGTCTTCTTTCTCTCTAACTCTTGTAGAAGGAAGACCCATCTCCTTATATGCTTTTCTCTCATCTTCTTAGCATGGGATGTACGACACGAGAACCTCTGGGATGCCTAACCTTTATATAAAAAAAAGAGGCATCAGGAAAACCTAGTCTGCCCCAAATAAGGCGCTCCCCAAAATCCTAGTCAGATTCTATCATAGATAAGATAAAAAACAGTGAGGTGGCATCCTTACTTGGACACCCTTCTAGAGTCCTAGGTGGACTCCAAGTAGGAGAGCTAAAGAGATGTTGGCCACTAAAGTGGCTACCCCCTCTTGTTTAAATGTGCACACTATCGATGAGAGTGCATATTTAAGTAGCACTCAACTTGGCAACCTTCCTTGGTTGGCTGGTCCCAACTGGGATCCCATCCAAGTGGCCTAGGATTGATTTAGATTCGGCTTCACTTAACCTAACCTAGCTCAATCCCCACATCCATACTATTTCTCTAGTCCATTCTCACCTCTAATGAAATTCATATCTATCTTGATCCAATTTGTAAGAAAATAATCAACTAGAATCTTATTCTAAATGACCTAAAAATGGATGGGACATGATAGATGTGTTACTGGGATAGATCAACTAAGATTCCTGCTCACCAAAGTTCTATCCCTTCAGTACCAACAACAAAAAAGAAATATCTATCCCTTCAAGTTCCATTAGTCATGCATTTGCTATATGGTTCAGCATGGGGATATGGAGCCCATATCCTCTTGGTAGGTAAGATGAAACAAGACAAGTTGATCTTACTATTTTTGCATAAGCTATATGTTACAATTCAATCCCCTATCATCCCAGTATCCTTGCATGACCATTAAATATTACACTATGGTGATATTAGAATCCTGAATCATGTTAAACTTCCTTTTATGAAGACCGTTCATGCAAAAATCTTTTGAAAATAATTAATTATTAATTATAATAATTCATGAAAACAAGTATTCCCAAAATCTTTGAAGTTACTATTGGGCTGAGTTTAATATGTCTGACCATATCTCTATGTTCTAATATGTATACTATATCATTATGATAGTTTGCATGTTGGAAAGCTTGACCCTCGCTTGCATCTAGATTCTGTAAATCATTGTGCTCCCTATCAAGAATATAGTCTATGGTACCATTGTCGATATATGGGTTTAGCTACAAATTTATTGACTTATAAAATAAACAAGTTAAAAGATCACTCGCAAGCTTATGCACCTAGTTTACATCTCTATCTATAGCCTTTTAAACATAAAAATATTAACTCTATAACCAGTCACAAAAGGCAATTGTTAACAAGAAGTTGTGCATAGTGATCCCTAGTATCAAACTCATTGCAATAACTCCCACTAAGAGCAATTTTATAAGTATAAAGTAAAAGTAAATAGTCTAACAGAGATGGCCAACTCGTTGTGAAGACCACAGAAATACTCAAGCTTCTAGCTCCCCCATCACATATAAAATTGCTCATAATACCTAACAAAGCCAATAAATGAAAGGATGGTACCAAATAAATGGATGGAAAGGTTTCCTTGCAAGCCCACAGGTATTTTCTAGATATCTTTCCATATGGGTGAAGATAACTGAGTACAAGAACTTAATGGTGATATAAATCCACAAGAAATTATATATCGGCGGTAACACTCAGAAAATAACAATTCGGAATTGCAAAGATTTCACCAACCAAGATGGTGTCAAATACAAATATGCAACCTACTTATCCACATGAATCAATTCTTCCAAATTACGTAAGATATTGAAGTTTTCGCACACAGACACACACATGGCTATATATATATATATATATATATATATATATATATATATATATATATATATATATATATATATATATGCGCGAGTGTAATGTATGTACATACATACGTATGTACATATATATATATATATATATATATATATATATATATATATATATATATATATATATATATATATATTTATATATATATATTTATATATATATATATACATATATTTATATATATTATACATATATATACATATATATATATATATATATATATATATATACATATATATTTATATATATATATATATATATATATATACACATATATATTTATATATATATATATATATATATATATATATATATATATATATATATATATATATATATATATATATATATATATATATATATATATATATATGCGCGAGTGTAATGTATGTACATACATACGTATGTACATATGTATGTATGTATGTACGTATGTATGTGTAGCATAGTCGAATAACGATGGCTAGAATTTTATGCTATGTACATCAATGAGGTAATGAAGATTCTGGTTTCTTCCTTTGCCTATAAAGTTGCTCGAGTGACATGATATCTGAACAAACCAGTTGAAAAAGCATGCAATGCCCCGTAAATAGGTGAAAAGGTCTCTTCATGAGCTCATAGGCATCTTCCCAGATATCTTCCCATGTGGATATCAGTGACTAAGCAAATGATATAAAGTATAGATATGCACCTGTCTCTTTGTAGCATCCTCACTTATGATCATCTTAACCATCTATGATATAAAGTATAGATATGCACCTGGCTCATAGATTGTTACAAATGGTACAAAGTAGGCTCAATCCATGGCTTATGCTAATGGATGCTACAACGTAGATACTTTTGGGGCTAACCACGTGCTGGTTATATTATTGAAATTAGATTTGGTTGAATTTGGATTCTTAGCTTTCTAAGGATGACTCAGTTTAAACAAGAAATTGTGTTCATGTAGCGGTATGTTTAGTCCTGTTATACAAAATAGATATTAGGTATTTAAACATGACAAAAGAATCTAAATAATACTTCTTAGCTAGTTTTTTTGAGTGAGATCCTATATCATTATGCTAGAATTATGATAAAATTTATTTAAATAAAATTCTAAAGTACTGAAACTTTTATTCTGTTATAATGACATTTAACATTCAATCTACCTTCATGATGTACGAAAGAGATGGCAAAAATAGGAAGAGGAGGCCCTCAAAGACCTCAAAGGTCGAGAAACCAAATATTTTTTGATCAGGATTATCTCATATTTTCTCACATAGAGAAAATATATCAAGTGTCCTTATTTGCCAAAGACCTTGAGGACTACCCAAAATGATCAAAATACCTTCAAATTTAAGGCATTGATATTATAGAATTAACAAATGACTATTACAATTTACCATATCTAGATCTTGTATGACTAGTGCTAGAGCCGGATCAAGCAGGCCACGCCACATGCATACCCAAATCCAAGCCTGAGTACGGCCCAATTGGACCTGACCCGAATAAGCCTGTTTGCACCAAAAGGCTAGCCCGACTCGAATTGACCTGATTGGTATAAAATTCTTGGTTCGATTTACTCCAAATTCTTTTGCCGGAACCAAAAAGGCTCCTAGCACAAGATCCTAATAATGAATTGGACAGGATTGGACTAGGTTCTAGGCTCAAGCTTCAAGCTATCTTTATATGAGTCTAGTTCAAAGTTAAACTAGAGATCTTGATCCTGCAATCATGGCTATCCATATATTGCATAGCTGCTATGACCATTATATTTGCATGGGTCCTATGTAGTATCATATGGAAGATTATCTCACTTACTGCTTTGAATCCACGCAATCATATATACCAATCACGTAATATGCTGACAACCTTGATTGTGAGACTGGACCTCTCTAGCCCAACCCTAAATTTGAGAGAATCCAAAGTCTCCATAAAATTTATGGGAAAGGTCCTGGATTTAGCTCCAGGTGATGACATCCTAGACACACCTAAATCTTCGAAGATTTCACATGAAAATGATGGTCTGGACATCCTGATAGGCTCTAATTATAGTCACTATAATTTATCAGACTAAGATTCTAGTAATGTCCATGACAAGAAACCAATTTTTATTAGACTATCAAAAGTTTACAGTAATGTTGGTGAAAAAAAAAATATATGACTTGCTTGCCTTGCTTGTAACACCAAAATGTTTCGCTTATGGTCTCGTTCAGCAACTACCAGGCCTCCCCAAAGAGCCATGAGTCCAACTCTGATACAGCTCAGTACATGATGTGCTTTTGATAGCCCGCGCTCTCCATACATCAGAACATATTCATGCTGATACCATGTTAAGATCCTATCTTGAAACTCAGACTTTTAGATAAATGGATCCAAGAGTATATAAACATGATAAGAATTTTTAACCTATCTGATGTGGGACTAGAACAATTGGATATAGCTCATCTACTACTCAGGTCTATCACCTCTTAAAGTAGATCAAAATCCTGGACTTAGGATTGAAACATCAGTAACCATCTCTTTGATGACAATTTTGCCATAGTTAAATATTTATATGACTATATATCTCTATCAACTTTAAACTCTCATGATAATGGATGCTAGTCTATTTTCCCCTTAAAGTGAAGCCACCTGTCCCCGTTTACCCATTTATTTTCTTCTCTCTTGGTCAAGCGTTAACGGTAGTCAATATTCTTAGCCAATAAAAAGCCTGACGAAGAAAGAAAAATGATGATCCACAGGCTTGGGAGAAGTTTAGACATCACTTCAGTTGGCTGCCTTTCCTATCAACAGGTCCACTAGATGTTATGGCCGTGGTCCACCAACTTTTTTTTTGGCACTCCTTTCTCTTACACAATATTGCCTTTCTTGAAGCTCAAGTTGCCTTCACCACATCCACGTCCATGTCTACTGTCCGGAATCAATTTTATTGACATAAACTGCAGATTAGGTCATTTGACGGTAACAACTTAATTAGAGAAGATCTCCCGACTGTTTGATCTGTGTGACCACGGGGACAATATCGTGATGAGGTTTTTTGAAGTCCAGAAAAAACACTCCAGTGACTAATTTTTGTGCACCTTGCCGTTACCTTGGTCCTTGTTAATGTGAGAACCGTGCGGACATGTGCTTAGTTCCATATCGGTTATTCGTCGGCTAAGAAAATCTACATAATACCTTCCGGATAGTTTTTTTGGGTAAGATCTGAAGTTATGATAAATGGTATCAAAGCAAACCGACCCATGATCTATGTGGATTAGGGAACACTACTGCACGAGTTTATTGAGGCTGATCATTGGTCGATCGTAGTACTTGTAATTAGATTTGAATGAATTTGGATTCTTAGCCTGATAAGAACGTCAAGACTTAAATGGAAGGAGTATACGAGGACCTGTGCGGGCATGTATTTAGTCTTACATCAGTTATTCACTGAGAAGATCTTGGATGCTTATACAGGACTAAGGAACAAAAAAAATATTTTTCGTCTAGCCTTGTTGGATGAGATCCTGGGTTGTAACAGTTAAACTTCAACTACCTCAATTATATATCAATACTACCTTCTACAGCCAAAACCATAGATGGCAGCTTGATCGGCATGGGCCTCCAACATGCACCAGGTCGGTTCGCTTTGAATAACTTTTTAAAAAGCTCAAACCAAAATTGAACAAAATTTTTCTGGTTCAAACATTTTTTGAACCAACACCACACCAAATTTAATGAAAAAATGATATAACGTGAACCAAAATGATCAATTCGACCGGGTTTGTAGTTCGGCCGATTTTTTGCAATCCTTACCAATGATCATGGTAGAGGAGCCTATTGAAATTTATTCAATTGAACTCATTCGGGTGTGGCCACACGCTACACATGTCTTGATTTGTTTGAGTTGTTTTGATTTGATCTAGACTCTGGTTTAAGATAAACCTTCGTATGGTGATAGGATAAATTTTGTGGTGGTTGTGATAAAATTAAATTTTATGTAACCATAGTGAAGACAATGCTCATCTTAATATCCACAACTTACTCTTGATACTGTCTCTAATGGATGAGGCACGTACGAACTTGGTCCCTATTTTATTCGAGAATACTTGTAAGGTTCTTCCATTGGGCATACTCAGAGTACATCGAGAACTTCTCATAATTGCAGTCGGCTGTTTTAGAGATCCATGCGTCCAGTGCCGGCTCGAGCCTTAGGCGACCGCCTGGCGACCGAGGCGGTCGCCTAAGGCCTCCGGCTCATGGAAGGCCCCCCACGCGACTCGTGAAGAGTCTTTTTTTTTTTTTTTTTTTTGAGTCACATCCGAAAGCTGGCTGCAGGGTTGACGGTCGACGGCGGCCTGCTACAGTCCCCATCTTCCCGACGAGGCGACGGGCGCGGGCCGACGGCTATGCCTATGCTGCTGCCTCCTGAGAGCCTGAGACAGGCTACGAGCCTATGATCCGTTAGGGGCCTGAGACAGGCAGAGCGGGGCGGGGCGCCGGGGCGTACGGCATACCTTCCGTTCTCCTCTCAAAGCAGTCGGCAGAAGCCAGAAGCCGTAGAACCCTTCAAAGCACAAAAAAAAAAAAAACAGAGCGTACCTTCCGACTTCCGTTCTCCTCTCCGGCTCTCCCGATCTCCCCTCAGGCCTCAGTGCTTCTTCACTTCAGTTCTTCGGCAGTTCGGCCATTTCCTAATCCCTAGTTTCCTTCTCTACCGGCAGCCGGGAGGCTCGACCGTCGACGGCTTGAGGCTCGACGCCTCGACCGCCCCTGCTTCGGACTCCGGAGTCCGTATCTCCTCTCCAGCTCTGCTCGCCGTCCTCGGCTCCTCCGGGCTCCGGCTCCTCGGCTCCGGGCCTCCGGCTTCGGCCTCCGGGCTTCGGGCTCCGGCCCTCCGGGCTCCGTCGCTCCGCGGCTCCGGCCTCGTCGCCTCGTCGACTCCTCCTGACTCCCGTCCTCCACTCGGAGTGGAGCATCATTCAGCAGCTCGGCTATTCCCAAATCCCAAATCCCAAAGGGCAAAGGCAGCCAAAATCAAATCCCAGGCTTAGGCTAAGGGTAAGATTTAATATTTTATATTGACTCATCACTATTCACTATTCACTATTCACTAATTATTTCATGAAAGTATTTGTTGATTGTTGTTTTTATTTTCTAATAGTTCTGTGAATCTGTGATTACCGAACAATTATATATAAATAGGGTTTCTTTCATATGCCATATTGTTGTTATTGGCTTATTGCATTCAGAGCCACTTGAAATTCTTCTACATCTTCCTCTGCTTGCACAGGATAAGGTATGTATTTTCTCTGATAGCTTATTAATTGAAGATTATTGTCCTTGCTGCTGCTGTTATTTTTTTGTTCTGTGCCTGTATGTGGGAGTTGAGGTGTGAAGTGAGGATGGCGCCAACACTAGTGACAGCATAAGCTTTTATTATAAAAATAAGTTTCTACCCTTCTTAGTAACTTCAAATGGTTGGTAAATAGACGGTTCCTAAAGTATATTGCACTTATTAATTTTTTATTATTATTTAAAATAAAAAATAAAAAAAAGGCTTTTTTTAGCAAGTTCGCCTTAGGCCTCCAAATGCATTGAGCCGCCCCTGCATGCGTCAATGGCATGATGTTCATGTAAGTAATATTGCCCATATAATTTAGTATTGTGGTATCAAAGATGGTCATTACGCATAAAGATTGAAACCTTGTTTGTTAAATCTTGCCCATCAAGATCCCATGGATATGGACTGTGATCAGCCATCCTGGCCTCATGACCCATTTAATCGGTGGCCATAGTTAGAAAGGTCACCAGTCACGACCCATGGACCTCCTTAGATTAGATTGGAAAAAAAACAAAAAAAAAAGGGGGGGCATAAGGAAGCGAAAAACGAAAAAAAAAAAAAAAAAGAGGAAAAAGGTGACGGCACTCATGATTTCCTGCCATGGTGCCCGCCTCCTCCTCCCATCAAGGTGGCTGGACAGATCATCGGCGGCCGCCTAGGATGCTCGAGAAGAAAAAAACTGACGTCGGTGGACTTGACGTCGGCAGCTAATGGCGCCAGCATCAAGGTTAACGGCTTACCGGGGCGTTTTCTCGCCGGTTATGGGCTGCCGGCAATCCAATTTTTTTTAAAAAAAGAGGGGAACCGTCGGATCCCAGTTTTTTTTTTTTTTGCTTAAGCGGGCATTTTATACATCACAGATACGAATACACCCTAAAGAGTCAGAATACAAAATGTCCCGAAGAGCTCCGGGCATCTCTCTCTCCCCAGCCCATAGGGTGCCTCCAGAGTAGCTCGCAACAAACGCAGCCACCCA
Organism: Phoenix dactylifera; assembly: GCF_051530095.1. Taxonomy (NCBI): domain Eukaryota; kingdom Viridiplantae; phylum Streptophyta; class Magnoliopsida; order Arecales; family Arecaceae; genus Phoenix; species Phoenix dactylifera. The sequence continues at coordinate 10,873,238 of NC_143197.1, forward strand.
ATCGGCCGCTGGCCTCACGATATACATGCATAGCCTGTAGCGTAACACCCTCCCTCACCATCATCCAAATGTCACGAAGCAAAGGATGAGCATCTCCGTGACCAACCGGGCCCCTACGAATCCAGCTAATCACCGTAGCCGAGTCGCCCTCCAGAAGAACCGAACTCGCCCGAAGTACTCGCCGCACATAGGACAAGCCCATCCAGGCCGCTCGCAACTCTGCCCCTGGGACAAAAATATCAAAAATCTGACGGTCCTCTGCTGCCACCACATCCGACCTCGGGCCCCTAACAACAAAACCGGCCCCTCCCCTCCTACCATCGTCCAAGACTGAACCATCAAAATTGACCTTGAGGAAATTCGGGGGTGGGGGCTCCCAGGTAAAGAATACCCTGTGTGGAGCTGCCGAAGCCCTATCAAGGGTCTATGAGCTGGCTCTGCCTGGATAATCTCTGTCGCTTGAGCACAGGCCCGCTCCATCACGAAACGTAGGGACAGCCGACGCTCACAAAACACCCGGGCGTTCCGGGCCAACCATATCTGGTACGCTGTGCAGGACGTCCTAATAGCCAATCCCCGCATCTGAGTAGAACCAGCCCAAAGCCGAACCTCCTCCAAGTAAAACTCCCTACTCCTCCAGGTATCCTCCGAGATCCCAGTCAAACTCCAAACACCTCTCGCCCATACGCAGTGGAATAGAACATGATCCACCGACTCGTCCACCCCACAGTCCGGGCATGAGGGGGAAAGGTCCATACCGCGTCTATACAGCTCTGAGCATGTCGGCAATCGCGCCCAGGCCACCTTCCAGAGGAAAAGAGCAACCCTCTGGTGTAGCCCAAACCTCCACACCCAGCCACAGTCTAGCCCCGACTGTGAACCTGGCTGAATAAGCCGGGTAACATCGCCGACCCCAATGCTCGCTCTACTGGTGGTGCTCCAGACTCTGACATCTGGACCTCCTGACCCTGGAAGGGGAATCGACCAAACCCGCTCTACTAGATGCTCTCCAAACAGCTGGCCCAGCCTGTCACTATCCCACTCGGCCACTCGGTTCTACCCCTAGTTGCCGGATGCCGGCAGCGGGTGGATCCTGAGAGGCCGGCAAAGCCGGGATTTAGCGAGGAGGGGCGCTGGATTTGGCCTCCTCCTCCTCCGCCCGTTGGAAGGAAGAAGAGGATCAATGGGTTTCAGGTTTTGGGTTTCCACCCGAAATCTGAAACCCAAATAGTTCATTTAAAATAAAATGAAAAAGAAAATTTATGAAGTAGTACCTAACGAAGTATTTTATTTCATAAGAGTCCTTAGACTATTGCATCTTGATCCTCGTCATAAGATTTTATTCACCAAAGTTCCTAAATAATTATTTTGTTCCTATAATAAAGTTTTATTACACAGTGGTCCTCCAATATTTATGTTATGGTCGCTATAATATAGTTTTATTGCATAAAAGTTTTTAAATATGCAATTGCAAATTTTCTGATATTCTTATATTTGGACTAAATAATAAGATATTATTTAATTTGTTTATATGCAAATAAAGTATTGTAGGCCTGATATTATATTCTTGATGATTGATTATTTATATATTTATATCATGTTTTGCAATGTAAAGTTGATTAACACTATTTATAAGGAAAGAGAAGTTTTTGGTTTAATTGTTCGGTGTGATCACCAAAGTGACCTCAAGCATAAAAAACCAGAAACTTTTTATAATATATAATTCTGGATAAATATAATTGATCCAATAAAGTTTTAATAATATCATAATTGCATTTAACCTATTGAAATATTGAGTCATTTCCAGAGGAGCATTTTCATATTTGATGTTTAAATGGGTGAGATGGCAGAAGTATGAATTGGATCAAGTGGCACTTTTATGCCCAAAGGTGTGGTGCTTACTTGTATCGAATGTGCATATCTTGCTAAGTTCATCAATGATAATGATATATTACTAATCGAGTATAGCTACTAGTATATTATGACACTCGTCTAAAGAAAAGATATAACGGTACACCAGGTTACCGACCAAAGTTAAATATAGAGAAATTTAATTTATTTTGGATAAAGTTATTGTTATTTGGTCTTATTAATTGATGATAATGCGAGAATGTATTATTTGCATCATTAATTTCCGCAATCATTGATAACAATGTATGAAAAATTATTTTTCTTAATCCAATCTTGGAATGAAGAGAAAGAATAATGCTTGTGGAGTGATTGACTAAACCCCTATTTAATTTTGATGAGCTCAAAGCATTTGAGTATATTTCATGTTGTACTAATGAATTCAATCTAGTGTTTCAGGCAAATATATGTGAATTTATCTTTAAGAGCATCGAGTTTTTTGTTCAAAGTCATTTGGCTAAGTGTTGAACTCAATTAAGCCAAAGTCTGAAGCTCGAGTCGACTCCGGAAGATTACGAGTCGACTCCAAGTGTTTCAGAGGTTCTAGTACAAGCTCGAGTCGACTCCGACTGAGAACAGACAGAAGAACAGAAAGATGAATTTCAGACCCTGTCACCGAGTCGACTCCGACGATTTCGAGTTGACTCCGATGCTTGCCGAGTCGACTCCCGACAGTTTCGAGTCGACTCCAAGGAGTAACAGACAGAAAGACAGAGAAGTGTTTTCTAGACCCTGTTACCGAGTCGACTCCAGAAGGATTCGAGTCGACTCCAACGTTTGGCGAGTCGACTCCTAAACATGCAAGAGTCGACTCTCCGAGGAAAGCAGACTGAAAGGCAGAAAACCAAACAAAGTGACTTTGTGAACGAGTCGACTCCGAGAATACGAGAGTCGACCCAGAGTCAGCCGAGTCGACCCCAACAAAGTGCGAGTCGACTCCGAGGCAGTTCAACTCGAAAGACAGAGGATCAGTTTTCGGGCTCTGATAGTCGAGTCGAGTCCAAGATAATCCAAGTCGACTCCGAGGCAGTTCAACTCGAAAGACAAAGGATCAGTTTTCGGGCTCTGAGAGCCGAGTCGACTCCAAGATGATCCGAGTCGACTCGAGAGAGAAATGCAGAAAAATAGATCTCTGGAATTCTGAGAACGAGCCGTCTCCAAAAGTGTCGAGTCATCTCCGGATATTGGCGAGTCGACTCCAGGTTTGGTCCGAGTCGACTCCAGGACGAGACAGCACTTTAATTCAAATCCTGAACAGTGGGCGAGTCGTCTCCAGTAAAGCATGAGTCGACTCCAGCAACAGCCGAGTAGACTCCAGTCGAACGAGTCAACTCCGACCCTAACAGATACATTGTCAGGAGGTGCAGACTGTGCAGAACGGCCACAAATCAGTGTCTAACGGCTATTTTTCAAAGGAGACTGCTTAAATAGCTAGAGTGAACAGAGTAGACATCAAGAGAGTTACTCCATCTGTGCATTAAGTGTTTTCCAACTACAAAGAGTCTATAGAGAGAAAAGACAAGAAAAAGAAGGAAGAAACGTATTCAATACATTCCTAGAAGTCTTCCCTTCGCATTCAAGGCTCTTCCTCTGACATCAAATCTTCAGTGCACTCAAAGAGGAGACTCAGAGTTCGAGAAGCCCTTTTCTTCCTCTTCCAAAATCTGTTTGAGGGCTTCTAACTTTACTCTATTCATATTGATTCATATTTGCTTGTTAAGAAGCTTTCCTTGTATCTTTTCCCAAACTGTTTTCTTACTTGATTCAATCAGGGGATTGAATCAAGGGGTGTAAGTTTTGTTGGTGAGCCGAAGTTAAAACCAACGGTGTAAGGGTTCGATTGTGATCCCGGAAAAACAATCGGGTGGTTCTAGTCGGTGAGCCTGTGAAAATCGACCGAGTTCGTTGTGATCTCGCAAAAACAACAAGTTAGGTTGTGAACTTGTAAAACAACCGGCTATAATCCAAGGGATTATAGTGAACTCCCAAGTGAAGCTTGGGGAGTGAACGTAGGAGCAAGGGTTAGCTCCGAACCACTATAAACTGGTTTGTGTTTGTATTGGCTGTTGTCCTCTCTCTCTTCATTCACTTCATCTAGTAACTTAACTAATTTGCTTGCATTAGATTTAGTTAATTACTAATCATAGTTTTTAATTGGTCGAGAATTAATCCAAACCCAATTCGCCCCTCCCTCCCTCTTGGGTTGTCTTCTTGGGCAACAATGCTCATATTAGATGTGATAACCTTGACCTAGTATTCCGAATCCATGAATCTTCACCACTTATAGATAAAGTAAACCATAATAGAAGAACTTTTTTGAGAAATAGGAGCTTTCCAATCGCCTCAATTTGCTTCTAACGAAATCCAGTGTGGCTAGGCATATTAAGGGATCCATCATTTCATGTGGCAAAGCATGTGCTTTTTTAGATAATGTGGAGCAGCAATTTGTAAGCTCTCACAAGGCTAAAGCTGGCACCCTAATGATGGAATCAGTTTTCATGAGATATATAGGCAAAATTGGTATACACAAGCACATTATGGAGATGAGGAAAATTGTGTAGAGTTAAAAGATATTAAGGTTTCTATATTTGGTGCATTCTCAGTTCACTTTATTTTCACTTATCTTTTATCTAAGTACAATCTCTTTAAGATTTTCTACAATACCCAGAATGAAGATTGGACAATTAATAAATTATTGACCAAATGTATGCAGGAAGAGAGATTGAGAGGAGAGAAGATAGAGAACGTGAACATTGCTTCCTATCACGTTAGTGAAAGACCAGATAAAGAAAAAGGTGTGCACACAACAAAAAGGAAGTATTAGTTGTGGCATCAAGTAAAACTAATAATAAGATTATCACATGCTTATGTAGAAAGAAGAGACACCTAAAAAAAATGCTTAAAGTATGAAAAATGACGGCAAAAGAAAGGTACCTTTACGCATATCAATGTTTTGAATCCAATATAGTAAATGTTCCGAATTCTACTTAGTGGATTGACTCTGTGCACATTGCCAACAACTTGCTTGATTTCTGCCAAGATGTCATTGAAAATCAAGCATGTTCATATATCGAGGCAGTTGGATGCTACATGGTTGTCTTAGATTCTAAATTTATCTTAAATTTAGATAGGATCTTTTATATTCATTCTTTTTCTAGAAATTTAGTTTTTGTTTCTACTTTGAACAAAGTTGGTTTTTATGTTTGTTTTGGAAACTCTGGATTTGATTTAATAAAAAATCTATATTTGTTGGTTCTAATTTGCTGTATAATAGTCTTTATAGACTTACCTTGGATCATATCTTTGAGCAATCTTTTTTGGCAAATTCTTTTGTTGGCAATAAAAGATGCAGTATCAATGAAAACTCTATCTACATTATGGCATTAGAGACTGGGCATACCTTTAACGAAAGGATCAAAAGGTTAGTAAAGAATGAGATCTTAGAATCATTAAACTTTACAAATCTTGTGACCTGTATTGACTATACAAAGGCAAAGCAAACATACATATCTAAGAAAGATGCCAGGAGGAGTTTGGAAACTTTGGAAATGATTCGCACTAATTTATGCAGATTCTTTTCCTGATGTCTAATAAATGAAAAGTATTTTGTCACATTCGTTAACGACTATTCATGCCATACGTATCTGTACCTTCTATTTAATAAGGCTGGTATTTTTGAGTCCGGTGAATAGTACAATAGACACCTTCTATTTAATAAGGCTGGTATTTTTGAGTCCGGTGAATAGTACAATAGACATATAGAGATAGGACAAGGACCAGGATCATTAATAAAATTCCTAAAGTAATGGCATTGTACCATAATACACAATATCGGGCACACTAAATCAAAATGGTATAGCTGAAATAAAAAATCAAATACTTCAAGAAATAGTTGGGGCTACAATAAATTACCCTACATTATCTATTTCCTTGTAGGATGAGGCTGTAAAGACAGCTCTGCATATCTTAAACAGAATTCCCGCTAAGGCAGCCCAAAAAACTCCTTTAGCTATGGACCGATGGAAAATCTAGTTTGGGATACATGCATACAAAGGTCTGAACCCCTGTGAGGTCATAAGTTGGTACTCTCTAAAATTTAGAACATAGATTAAAAGCACTAGTTTATATGGATGAAATAACATTATCTTTAGACTCATATTGATAATGATCAACTAATATATCTTTAGCTTCTATATTTATAAACCAAGATCAATCATGCCAGAAATATGCAAGAGGCTCTTAAGCTCATCTGGACTTACTAGGCGAGCAGTTCATAAGCTCAAGCTTATCAGTTTAATAGTTGATACGAGCACTTAGAAAGCCAGAAAAAGCCAAAAACAAGCTGCTCATGAACAGCTAGCTCATTCGACAGCCATTGCAGGAGTCATGGCCTGCAGACCCGCATTTAATTTCAAAAAACTAGACATGAAGTTCCTGAAAAATTCTCATGATGCTGCTCGAAAAGAAACCCATGGACCTTTTCTTTTGCATATTGAGGACCTCCAATAGGCATCTCGAAAGTTCCGGACTACATGACAAGATATATAAATTAACAAATACAAATCAATTACAGCTTGTCTTTACCTGGAATTATACTATTAGGTTCACAACCAATACCAATGTGCAATGAACATTGGAATGAAACAGAGTAAGCGCCAAAATTGGGGGGGGAAAAATCATGCTAGCATGTTAAAGTATAAAACTTTTTTTATTTTGAAACCTTTTATTTTGAAATAAAACTTTTCTTCTATTTAAATACATGGGGAGTAACCAGGTCCAACTCAGAGGGTGTGCTCTTTTGTACAATTCTTGATACAAACCGATCAAAACAACTAAAAGCATATAGCCGCCCATGTCGCTACTCGGTCACCTTACCATCTTTTCCAACCTGAAAAACAGCAATTTTGAACAATCAGCACACATCTACAACAACAGTCGCACATTAAGGTTGATGTCTACACCAGCGGTCAAACCATTGCAGTTTGCCGTTTCTTATAAAAGAACAAGATTTCCAACATAATTACAACCCCAGCAGCATGCATTTGCTAAGCTCATTGCAGCTGTATGATTATCCCAGGAAAACATGCCACTAATCTAAATCAAGATACCTAGAGTTCAATTAGATTGTTATTTATATTTACAAACAAACATTAATTTAAATTTGGATTAGTTGTTATCTATAAATTCATATAATGCTGATTATCACTTGAAAGTATTTTAATTTGGATCAACCCGACATCCAAATTACCCAGATCCCAGAATCAGCATAATTACAAGCCTTGGGAACAAGGTTTAACATATTTAAAAACATAAATCATAAATCACATCAACTGTTTCATCTTACCATCGAGAGGGTCCATTTCTCAACCCAAAAAAAAGTCCACTAAATGCAACGGTAGGGAACCTTGAAAGAAGTTGATTGTTGGTCTTTAAATGTTCTTAGATTGCAAAATCATGATGTATGTTGAAAATTCTTGATTAATGGTCCCTAGTTATTTGTAAAATTTGAGGCAAATCTAACACAAAGTACTCATTCGATCAGTAAAAATTATCCATTGTATAACCACTCAATGCTAAACTAAGAAATTTCAAAACCACCTAATTTGTGACTTTTGGCATTTTCAGGAAATTGAAAATCTTGTGAGTAATATGAATTCTCGGTAAAGATGACCCACCATTGCTAGCAGGACAAGAGTTCTGAATTAAGTGAGCAAAAATACTCATTTACTATCTATATAGACTAACATAAGGTTTGAACCGCATATTTAATGCCCAAAACATAAATGAAATTTTTAATCAAGGAAAGAAGAATCGTGACAATGTCCTAAATTACAGTAGTTCATTACATAAATAACATTAGGATGACATCCTGGTCTTATCAGAAGGAGAAACAAAGCAAAAGATCTGTCAGAAGGCTAAAGAAAGCACATACAAGTATACAACATGAGCCCCTATCAGGGTGCGTCAATGGAGAAAACCATGATGACCTTCCAAAACTAAAATCCAAAACATTAGCATGATCATTGTGTTCAAGCACTAGTCCAACAGATATCGAGTGTAAAAACAACTTCAGATGCTCACATTTATGCTTTATGTCAACAAAATTTTCATCATTTACAGCATATTCATATGCTCAAATCTGCTAGATTTAGAAGTGCATGTAATGACATCAGTATATTATTCTCATATCTCCAACAGTTGGACATAAAATATTCTGGTGTCCAGCAGGATATTGTACAAGCAGTTTCATACAAGTTCAAACGGTTCCACTGTTGTGGAGATTTCAAGTAGTTTAATCAACAGATTCTAAAAATATAAATGGATCAACCAAAGAAGTGTTAACATGCAGAGCTCAAGGCTTTTCTAGCAAAATTTGCAAAGACGGATACAAAGTATTGATCTTATCCAAGGAAGATTGGATGGAAAGTTATTGGTGGCCAAAGAATGTACGCAAGTACACCCGGGACAGGGAGTACTTTTTCCACTTCGCCCTGTTTCTTCCATCCACTATATCACCTTTATAAAAACTTTATCTGCTCTCTTCTATCTCTCCATGAATGTATCTTACTGCTTATCAAATCTTTAAAAACATCGCTGTAACTGAGTAGTATGCATTTACCTGTTGGAATTTTGACTGAAGACTAACGCAACAAGAACCCAACAAAAAGACCCTTGCTCCCCACATTATGTTAGTGTTATGATTTAACAAATCCCCTGCCGCATAGAATAGACGTGCATCAGCTAATAGAGTCTAATATAAGCCTTAGAAGATGAAAAAGCAAAAAGGAAAAAAATCATATAACTCCACTTAACAGACCTCTTCGGGTAAGGTTAGAACTCAGATGCTTCAATGTCAGAGAACCTACGAACTGAATGTCTTGTATAACTACACTATAATTGCTCAGTACTAGTCTGCCCTTTCCATGATCACATATGCTCCAACCCTAGTTATCAACAAAAACCAATAGGACAACCTGCAAAGAGAAAAATAAAATAAAATGCAAATGATTTAGCATCATCTATAGCAGTTGGCCTCCAAATGGAAAACAGTTTATCCAATATTGTTATAGCTTAAAACAAGAAAAGAATGAGACACAATTCTGAAAACATTATATAAGACATACCATGACAAGCAATGTCAGCTGTATTCTGCTTCATGGCATTTTAAACAAGGTCACATTTGGCACCCAAACCAGACCGAGCTTAACGGAAAACAATTCATGTCGGCCCACTTCCATGATGTTTTCATCACATATTTTGAATCCATGAATAAAGAAAGTGAACAACCCTGTCTATAGCATGATCTCCATCATGTTGCAGAGACTAATAAGAAAATGCACATCATCTGTCACCTCTCTACAGTTGATGGTGCAAGGGCCAATGAATTCAAGCCTTAAACGAGCCTAAAAACATCAAAGGCTGCAATGAATACAAAGACTGCAAGGTGAACTTTCTGTACACATTTTACAGGAAGCAAGACTTAAAAGTCCAGGCCCTTTTGGAAGAAAGAATATGCTATCATAAAAGTGAGACGGAAACTAATCGAGCATTTTCACCCCCATATAACCAGCACAGCAGAGGATAAAGCAGAACAACATGATCCCTTGTTTCTATTCACAGGGCCAATCTTCCTCTATCTTTGAGCACTCAACAATTAATAGACTCCATTGACAATCGTACAAGTCGCAATAGTCCTTCTACGTTGTCAAAGTTGAAATCCAGAACTTTTCTCACAGAAGACATGCCATCAGCCCTGTCCCTCTCCAGGCTGGCACTAGCAGCTGCAATAGCAATCTTTGATTTCCTGGTTGCTTCAAATGCACAGTTTACATCACTTGTCTGCAGTCAAATATGTTTAGGACACTTTTAGATTCCATGCTAAAGCCATTAACAATCAAAAAAGGTATTTATTACATTTGTCTTATGAGAAAACAGCAGAACACTTGTCCATATGTACTAATACTAACAAAAAGTCCTACATCTCTATATCCACTTTTAGATAAAACATTTACGCAATGTTCTTGTTGCCAATTGCACGGCATTCCAAAACAAAATTTTCCTCATGAGTATACAAAGACACCATGCATATACATGCATATATCCTATGAATCATGGAAATGGATACAAATATTTTATGAAAAAATATAATATGGTTACTGCCATAGCGCAAATCTGGGAAAAAGAAATCGATATGATGCAGCTGAGATATGGTAGTAAATATAAACAAAACTTCTACAAATTAATTCATAAAGCATAACCAGTTATCATCATAGCAATATTCCATGCTTGATACAATAACATCAAGATCCAAAATCTCATTGTTTAGTCATCATCCAAAGACTGCAACATGTACCACATAGCACATGCAGTAACATCAAAATTACAAACTCTAAAATTAATCACCATCATTAAGAATTTTACATTCACCCAAAAAGGGCAAAAAAAAAAAAAAAGAAAGAAAAAGACAAGGCACTGCCCCTCATCCCTGGAGGAATTTATAAAATATCACAATCTTGATATCCAACCCATATTGGATGGAAACACACGTACTGCATGAGCCATTAAATGCAGCCAATTTTTGAAAATACCCAAGTTTGTGTTTTCAGGTGGCTTTGGGCAAGTGTGTATTTGCCTGTGTTTGTTGTTGTCATTCTCATTCTCATTTGGCAATCGGGGATGATAACATATGTTTTATCAAAAAAAAAAAAGTTATTTAACACCAAATTTTTGATATGCCTATTTCTCATCTACCAAAGCTTCATAAAGAATCCAAATTAGCAATACTTACATAGCTGAGCAACCGCATGACGTGGGGATGATTGCAAGCAGCTATAACATGGTTGCCGGCAACCTGAGGGGAAGTAACACCTCTGGCTGACATAGCCTTACCTAATGTACCCTGATTGTTTAAATTATCAACATCTGAAGCAGAAGAAGACGGAGACTCCCCTACAATGAAAAATGGACAATTGTCAACAACCAAGCATGCCTCTTCATTAGAATGAGAATAGTGTGTAACCCAAATAGCAGGCATAAACAGAAATGAGGTGAAGTAATAATTGAATGGCACAAGAAGGAAACCATTGACAAGCAACCATAAAGTCCCACAAAACTATATCAGGGAAAGGAAATGCAGATCAAATTAAGCGACAACATATGATGCATGACAATCTTTTATAGTTAAAATTTCCAATTTAATAAGAATAGACTTCTTTAAGATAAATAACATACATAAGTGTGTGCCTATAGTAGACACATCAAAAGAATATCACCTTAAAACTTAATCTTTGGCAAATCAATGGAATTTTGTTATCCATTATTTTGAAAGGAACTAAGCATCCGTAAGGGGTAACCCTTGGCAAATTCATTATCTATTCCACGAAATCCATCAGAACCAACAAACCTTCTCTCTATACAAGCATCTGCACCTGTTTCCAGTGAAAGCAGATATTGCTTATATTCAAACGAAACTAGCTTTTACTGTTTTACTTTTTTTTCTCTTTTTTTTTGAACTTGAGGGTGGGCAGCTCAGAGCCCATCCTCCTTTTATTATGGTGAAGGAGGGACTTGAACCTAGGCTGCTGGTAACAACTCCCAGCAACTTCAACTCTACCATTTGCACTTTCAACATGACCTAATTCACAAACACCTGGACACTAGTATCTTCATTAGCAAATAATAATTTAAAAATTTAGAGTAAACAGAATCCCACTAGCCCATTATTGGAGGTCATGATAAGAATCTAGCAGTTCCTGGTCCAAACAAAATGATGAATTATATTCACAAACAACACTAGCAGTCTAGTAGTTTTGTTCACTTCTCAAAGTTGGCAAAAATAGAAGTACAGGCTTATGCTGACGGAGCTTCACAATAAGCTCGCGAGATATCGCAGTAGATCAGATGTAAGGCATTATATATTGTCCACTTTTTCGTTCAAGCAGATGAGATCCTTATAGTACAAACAGCTCATTTACATGATAGTTTTTCATGCAACTCCTATTGAACTCTGATAATTGGATTGTTAAAAGTGTCAACTAGAATTATCAATATTTAAGTCTATAGTTCAGGGAAGGTATAGTATTTATTAACTTTTAAACCGAATTTCCAAGAATTGTTACATCTCCACTAACCTGGCTGAAGAATCTGAAGAGCTGCTTGCAATTCATGTTGGTCTTTGCTTGCATTAGGATATTTGTAGTATGCAGACTTCAAATAGGCCACTTCTACACACTTGTATGCTAAAGCAGCAGCTGCCGTCTCTTTGCATCTTTCATATTCATGAGCACAAAATCTGTTAAAAATAATTAAGCATCAGTAAACAAAATGGCATACTGTAGCCAAAATATTTTCTTTATTCTAATATGAAGTTTTAATTTCAGCAAAAAAGAAATATAGATTAGCATGGTCCAGTTCCTCAACTCAGATAGGACAGTCCCATTCTTCAACTTGGATAGAGACATGTACTTGGATACCATGAGTGCATAGGTATTCAATTTGCTAAGTAAAAGTAAAATCATTACTGTTTCATAACCAGTCCAGATCAACCAGGTCAATCACCCCAAACCATCATGCACAAGCCAAAGCAAGTCAGGTTATTTGAACTAGAAAAAAGTATGAGCAGCTTTTTCAACCACCAACCCAAGCTGTTCAACCATTCAACCCACCTGGATCAGATAACTGATGCTCACACAGTTCTAGTGATAGAGAATCCTGGAGATAGGCAATTAAAAAAAAAGGAAATGGCTTATTTTTCTGATACCCCTTTTTTCCTATTTAGGTTTCCATTTCCCCAGTTAACGGTTTCAGGTGGGGTTTAATTCACCTTGATGCCGACAATGAGATTGAGAAGACAGCTAGAATCATTTCTGGAATCAACAACAGAAGCCGTATTCCTAGATAGGGACAGTTGATATGAGGTTTCTCCACCAGATCTCAAACATCTTTAGGGATTAGAGGTAACACTTGGTTCCGATTCAGTTCTTCCTCTTCCAATTGGTTGATCTGGTAAGGATCAAATTTGGTTCAATTTTCACTAGTAAAGATCAGGTTGTAGTTAGCTGGAATATTGCTCTTCTCCTCACCTTCTTCCTCGGATAAACACAGGGCTTGGCTCTCTTTTGGACCGAGGCAGGTTGAGGCAAGTGGGCAGACAAAGGGCTCACTAGTTAAGACAGGAAGAAATGGCAGAGACTGGACATAAAAAAGGATACATGTGATCCAAATATAGATTTCTGATTGACCCATAATTAGAACAACGAACCATGAGCTGGCCACCAGAAGTGGTTCCCTCCAGATTGCTGAGTTTAAAGCACTAGTGATATGTGCTAGGACATACTTCTTCACAGAACATCTTGAGGTCAAAAAGGGTATAGAAATGTTGAATATTATCAAATCACTCTTCTCCTCTGCCATAATCATGATTTATCTCGGTCTTTTATCTTCATCAACTACAACTGGTCATGTGATGGCTTCAATCACAAAATGACCAACTTTTCTTCGTACAAGCAAGAAGATTATGATGTTAGGCGTCAGAAGATTAATTCTACAATATGAACTCTCATGGCTCATATTTCCATTAGAAAGCTATTGGCTTTTTCAAAGCAAGAGGCCAAGGGATAAGCTTTAGTGTGGTGCGTGATGATGCCAAAACTCAAAAGCAAGCATATTAACCTACTTTCTTTTTTTTTATACAACGGTACCTCACACTAAACGTGCATGAGTGCAACTAATAAAGTCAAAAAAGAGAAGTTGGCAAAAGAAAAAAGGAACAGCTGCTAGGTTATTCCACAAGATCCCTCCAGAATAGCGAGCAGCATAAGAGGCGATCCAGTCAGCAGCACTGTTCGCCTCCCAATGCACATGAGCAGTCCGGAAAGAACCACACCTTCTCAAGAGCCTATGTATGCCCCAAAGCAACGAATGCTCGTTGTCGTAGCTGTGCTGACCTCGAATCCACTCGATTACCATAGCCGAGTCCCTTTCAAAGTAAATGTTGTCCGCACCCAAAACAAGTCTCGCATAGGTGATGCCCTCCCATACCGCTCTCAGCTTTGCTCCTATGACAGTCGTGTCGAAAATACATCAGCCCCTGACTGCGACGAGTCTGGAGTTGTGGTCTCTAATCGTAAAGCCCACTCTCCCACTGCCTCCACCCTCAGAAACACTGTCATCAAAGTTTACCTTAAGAAAGCTAGGGGTTGGGGGCTCTCAGAAGACAAACGCAAACTCGGTCGCTACATGAGCTGAGTGGGAGTCCTAGATATCCCTAATCGTCTCAGGTGAGGCCGCCGCAGTAGCCTCGATGATCTTCACAGCATGGAGTAATGCTCTATCCACCATTGTTCTCAAGTTCACCCTTGTACCCTCGAAGATCCTGACATTTCTGTCTAGCCATATGTGATAAGCCAAGTAGGTATCTCTAATCCCCCACTCCACAGTACTGGGCTCCGCGAGGACTCCTTCAACTAGCCTAGGAAGTCCTAAACCAGTGATCTACCCTGCCGCATATTGGGAGAAGCCATGGCGCACCTCCAGGTCTATTAACCTACTTTCCAGTGATGGTGGTTGCTAACATCAATCAGTCTTTGATCTCTTTAATCTGGAACATATTTATAATGACTAGGCAAGTAATGATGGTTCCTTATCACACCATAACCATCAACCATTTCTCGACCATATATATTCCAAGCATCCTCAATTACCACATAATTTTTATTATGAAAAAAATCCTAAGTCACTGCAAGCTTTTTTAAATCTTCTAACAGCATTTATCCATGCTATCTCCAGTTTCTCCTCTTTCCAGATTGTTCAATTTGAACCAAATATTTTTATAATGAAGCCTCCTTAGATCTCCAATGGCAATTCCTTACTTCCTTTTTTATCTCCATAAATTAGCCCATAATAATAGCAATTCCTTTCCTCCTCAGATGTACTTAATCCACCCCCTAATGTTTCTTGACTTACCATATTACCTCAACAAGTTTCATATGAGTAAAACTCACTTTGTATGCTTCATGCCCTAGACCCCCTTTTATTCTTGATATATTGAGCTATACAACATTCTTCCATCCACTCCACCGAACATTCTCGATATATCTCCTTAGATATATTGACTTTCTCCTCTATCTTTTCCTAACCACACCATGACTTCACCCTGGGGCTTCACCCCCTTGATGACATTGATGTGGAGACTCAAGTTGCTCTTGGAGATGTCTTTATTGTCTTCCAATTTGCTTTAGATCTCCCATTTCTTGTTCTCTCATCTTCCTGTTTCCTTTCACCCACAAATGCATGCTCTAACAATTCAAGTCGAGTTTGTCATGTCGAGCACAAGCTAGCTTGAAGCTTTCATGAGCCAAGCTTGAGCTAAGTCTTCCCAACTCAACTTGAGCTCAAGCCAAGCTCAAAATGATGAGATTTAATTTCAAGCCAAGCACGAAAAATCTCTAGGTCAGTCATGTTCAACTCGTTTACACCCATATCCGTAGGATACTTAATGCATTTTATTTATTTTTATATAGTTGAAACCTATGCAGCCACATACCATACATGCATTATATGGTCCCTTGACCGCCCGCTCACCCACCACCATTTTCTAAAACACTGGCTATAAGGCATATTTGAGTGGAAGAGAAACAGTTGAGTATTGAAAGATCATGATCAAGAAGCACCTTCTACCACATATGGCTATTGATCACGTAGAATTAACGGATAGTCACTAATGAAATCAAGTGGTGCTAGCTTTCTTCATTTCATGTTCACAAAGATCTAATAGCACTTTGAATTTAGATTTCCAATTTATGCATGAACTCCTAAATTTGAGGGAAACCATGTAAAGAATTTATCCTTCTTAATAAGATCTAATTGAATTTTTAATGGAAAGGATAGAAGAATGCATTTTACGCCCTAATAATTCCATCTTATACAAACTGATCAAGGGTTTTCTTTAGAGGTGAATAATGCCTTCATGATTAATTCATAGCGATGACATGATTCAGAATCAGGAGCTTCTTCTTGTTCAATGCATCATGAACATGTGTTCCTATGGTTACTTTTAAGCATTAGTATAGCATAGTTAGGTATCCCAGAAGTCCTTGCTGAATTTGCAATCAGTTTGATTATTAAAAGCATTTGGGATGTTCAAACATCATTTTGGGTTCAGTACTAGCTATGAAATGATTGTGAGAAAATATTTGAATTTTAGTTTCAAAGACTCAAAAGTTGCAAATCAAGGCCATGAACACTTTGTTTATGAGGCTCGTAGATTTTCTATAAGGAGGAAAAGCAGACCAAACCATAGTAGTTGCTAGTGAACCAAAGAGGTAGCCTAACTAATGTACATGCTATTCAAATATGTTGATCTGCCAGCAATCCAAAGGATTTCCTGGTAAAAGAGAGGAAGAACTAACACAATAAGAAAAATGAATGGCTATGTTAAAATCAACTATTTGATTAGCATTGTTACAACTTACAACAGCTCGGAGGAGGTGCATCTAGCAAAATCACGAAGTACTCTAGGCTTACGGCTGGGTCAAGAAGAAAGAGGCTGGCATGCAGTACTCAAGTTTGCCATTTTCATATCTCAAGGACAAATTATCTGATATGGGTGTTATCATAATGAAGTTTCTTTGTCAATTGCCTGTTAATAAAAAAGTAATTTATCATGGTATTTTTAGCTTACTCGCAGAGTTTTGCTGTTTCAAAATACATCTGCATTGAACGGGAAGGGTCTCCTTGTTTTGCACTATCAAAACTGAGAGGCTCCATAAGAGAGGCACAATGCAGAAACTTCAATGCTGCCTGAAAGTATAGGCTTGTGCTTTCAAGTTCTAGTCCCTCACTCTGTAAAATAAAACATTCATTAAAATGTTCGCAAATGAATAGTAACCCTAGTGCACCTAAAAAATGAGAAAATTATATGAAACAAGTATGTTTACCTTTAAACGATTAGCTGTATGCTTTAAATCTCTTGCTTCTTTCATGACAATGTGTGCAGCAGAATGGCCATCCTTTCGAATTGGACTTGATGTGTCAGGATCATTTGGGGTGGCCTGCCTCAAACCTGGATGGTGCAATCCATTCTGGATATTGGGCTGTCTAGATTGTTTCCCTGTCTTGGATGTATCAGCATTTACCGCATCACAGGAGGGTACTTCTGACCTGCTTTCCTTGACAGGTGAGAACTTCTGAGGGTCCGGACAGTGAGTTCCTTGTTTATCCCTAAAAGACAAAATTGAATGTGCTTTCCCTGTAAGAAATGGCAGTTCCGGTAGATCAATCTGACCAGAAATTAAGTGATTTGGTGATTTTTCCTCATTGTAAGAAGATCCCAATTGTAGGCCATCATGTACATTGGATTTGCCACATCTAGCTCCTACAGCTGAAACTCGTGAGTCAAGATCTTTGAGCTGAATAGGAAGAACGGAAGGACCATGCTCATCCAAACTTTCTTGTATTCCAAAACTTGAGTTATTATCTCTTCTACCTGTAGAAGATCTTGCAGTACAGTCTTTCTTCCCTGAGCAATCTTTCTCATCCTTCCCCTCAAAACTGTAATTTTTATCCCTCGCATTTTCAAGATAAGTAGAATGCTGATGAGAATCAAGGTCAACCTTCTGTCGGCAGCTGCTGCCATTCTTGGTAGAATATGAATCCTTGTTTTCGCAAAAAGAACCAGAAACCTTCAGTTTACTATTGTCCATGTCTGATTTAGAACTCCTATGTCTCCCCTTGAACTTCAAAGAAGAGTTCTTACCAAAGTTCTGATGACTAGAACCATCTACCTGGTGGTGTTTATTCAGCTTATCAAGATCTTGAGCATGGTCTTTATATGGAGATTCATGAAGACAGTTGTTATCAAGATCCATAAGATTTCTAGTACCACTCACCACATTAATCTCTTCAAATTCAGCGGTTGAGACACCATCACATGCACCCCTTTTCAAAAGCATCTCATCTTCGACTTTGCCGCCAGATAATTGATTTGCTTCTCTGCTCTGGCGATTCAGTGGCCTTCTCACAGAATCTAAAACTCCAGATTCTGCTGCTTTATAATTTTCTATAGGTCGTCTTTGGACAGAATAAGATGTCTCCTTCCTTATTTTTCGCGAACGGTCACTTTCACCATCGACTTCACTATCTGAACATCTTTTTGGGCTCCTCAGGACAGAGGAACCAACATTTATTGCATCTTCCTTTACCACTGATTTTCTTTTGGTAAAAAGCTTCTCAGTGTTTGAAATCCTCAATGGAGATGAAGAAACTGACTCTACTGGAGAGCCCTTGAGTTCCTGAAAGTTGGCTTTACTTCTGCGGGAGCTTGAAACCTTTGAAGAACTTGAAGTAGCTGCCGTAGAAGCCTGTGCATAAGCCATATCACTCTTCAAGGGATCAACACAGTCCAATGCCTGTTGAGATGTAGTCCCCCGGCACTGCCCCAACTGATACTCCTTTCCAACAGCATAGCTGCCCTCATCATCCATTCCATCAGGTAGATGTTCTCTACTGGAAGGCAAGATAGCCCTCATTGAGGAACCTCTTTTGTCCATCCCACCATCAATCTTACTTGCACTAGAACCCATTCCATCGGAATTTGAAACCCTAGCCTTCTTTGACTTTAACATCTCATTGTCACTTAATACTTCATTAAGGGAAGCCTGGGCCTCCTGACTGTCCTGCCACTCCTTCGGTTTTCTTTTCTTAGCAGCAAACCTCAGTCCCTCGGGTTTTTCAAGATCTGACGTGCTGAATGTTTCTTTAATCTCCCCATTTGAAATATCCTGAACTTCATTTTTTAACCTCCTAGATGACACAGATAAGCTGCCTTTTGTCTCGCACTTCAAGTCCTTGGACAAAGAAATATTGTTGTGTTTCTGACGATTTTTTGCAATTGTCTTAGTTGACAGACCATTAGCCATGTCAGGACCTTCTTTTCCAATTACATCATGGTCAGGATAACAATCTTTGATGAGATAATGTGATCCTTCGTTCTTGATTTTTTTAAATGCTCTAGAATCATCTTGCTCGACCTCTCTCTTGCTCTTCGGCTTTGATTGTTTCCCGCTCTTTTCCATAAAATCACCTGTAGTAGAGTACAAGAGAAATAGCATATTACCATCACAGAACCAAGTTTACATATTAAAAAAAATGAGCATTGGCACAATTAATCGATGCGTGGTAGGTCAAATGCCTCCAGAAAGACGTAAAAGAAGAGTTTAAATAGTACGGACAGTACCTCCATTTGAATAGCAGCCCAGATTTTTGTGCTTCTCCTTTTGTTTGTGTTTTTGCTTCTCCGAAGAGAAGTCAGTTGATTTTCTTGTGTGTCCAATGCTGACTTTGTCCAATGAGTTAGTTTCAAAAGGATACTGGCTTGCATTATTTAAACTTCTATTTTTGATAGAGGCCTGCTGGCTCATTTTCACAGGATTTGAAGACTGAATTGAATGATTAGACACATTTGATGCATCCTTGGGTCCATTTTTCCTCTTCCGAACAGCAGGCACACTCTGCAAATTACGTTCAAGTTTTTGATTGCGATACTGAGCATTGGTTGTTGTAATGCCTGATGCAGCAACATTATGACCTTCCAAACTAGCACCAGTCTCTGGGGCAGCGGGAACCAGGTAGAGTGCATTTAGAGCTTTTGTTGTTTCCTCCTCGCCGATTTCGCAACTATTCATTCCATGCCTAGATAAGAATTTCAAATAGTAATCAGTTAAAGAACAACATTAATCGACAGGCATGAATGATAAAAATGAGAGTTGTTGCTTACCTACTTAAACTAGAAAAATAATGAAAAAGCAACAAGATATTGCTATACTAGTAAATACTCATAAGAATTTGTGCATTTAAAAAAACAAGAAAAAAGATATAATACAGCAATCACCAAACCAAATTAAGTTTTGGTGGTCAACAGTGCATCGAGAGAAAAACTTACAGCCAATTAAGCATGTTACATTGCCAACTCTTGGGTAGTTGATCAGGATTTGTCCAGTAGGGTAAGAGGCGCCACTTCTGGCATGCATCACAACATACCCAATGTTCCTCTATAACAACAGGAGCATAAGGGGCAGCCGCCGCACCTGAAGTTTGTGCATTGCCCATCAAAGGCATAACTGTGGGTTCATTAACAGGCACATCAGTGATTGGAGGCTTATCGATCTTTTTGCCACCTGACCTCTCCTTTGATGTTTTAATAGATTGAAACGGCTCCTCATGCTCAGGCTTCAGAACTTTCATCTCATCTTTGGAATGTAAATCCGGCATATCAGTTCCCTTCTCTAGCTGTTTGGCATTTATATCACCCAAAACATCCCCATGCAACTCTTTAAAGGAGTCACCACTCAGTTCTTTGCGGGATTTTAAAACTTTGAACTTCTTTTCAGAATAGTTAGCTTTTGCATGAGACTTTTTCTTTTTTTCTTTTAAGGATGCAGAAGAATGACCACTCAGGTTATCCTTTGATAACTCCATGAGTAATGCAGCATCAGTTTGTTTTCCCAGTTTTCTTTTGCCTTCAAACTGGTCCTTTCCTCGGAATATCTTGTCTCCATCTTCTTCACATGGAGTAGCTTTCTGAGATGGAACATGTTTAATGTGATCTGCAGGTCCAGAAATTCGCTCCTTCCTTCCCTTAAGCCTGTCAGAATGGGCATTGCCTGGATCATATTTTTCCTTAACTTTGCCTCCGACTTCTCGTTGCAAATCAAATGAAGCACCCTTTGGATTACATATATTTCGTTCTTCCAAGCCCTTATCTGCCATAATTGTTTTTGAGTTAAATTTCCCTTTTGAATTTGTTGTTTCGTTTCCTAAATTGCCAGCCCCATTATTTTCCATGTTTTCCAATGACTCCAATTGTTTATGCTTCACTAAATCAGGTGAGGGTATTCTCTCCTTCATTTGTATCTTCTTTGGTTCCTTCAACCCATTCAACATCCTATTGCCACCTTTCACTGACTCCCCAACTATCTGCCTTTCTGCCTTTTTATCAGCATTCCTTGAACCAGATAAGGATGGTAAATTCATTGCATTAGAAACAAGCTCTTGTCCAGCTGGGCTTTCAATGTCAGTTTCCCTATTCAAATTTGTGTCTATGTCATCTTGGTATTTTAAATTCTTTACTTCCATGGACCTCCCTTTCTTGTCATCAGATTTCATTTTGTTTTCACTGCAACCTTCAACATCTCTAATAGGCAGTGCCAAATCACCTAAGACCGCATACTTTTCAGGAATGCCCTTGTAAAGCATGCCTGTTTTACAGTTTTTGACGAAAGAAGTATCTTTTTTAGTCAGCTGGAATAGACTTTCTCGAAGAGGTGAAAGCAAAAATCCCCCAGGTACTGAAAAGCATGTCATCATCTGCTTCATCGCATTTATGAACACAAGAATCATTAGCTAATGAAAACCATATTATCCTGCTTTCTTTAATTAAAGACAAGCCAATGGTTGTAGCAAATTTACCTGGAGAATGGTCCTGGGAGATTCATCAGGCATATCTGGAAATTCAGGGGTAAGGCCTCCACTCCCGTCCGGGCTGTCCTCCAGTGATGAAGATGGAGACATGTCGAGGCCCAGGCCACTGTAGATAGCAGCATTATTTCTTGCCAAGATGTTATCAGGGCCAACTTTTATCCGGACCTTTAGTGTCTTCTGGTCACTACTATTAACTGGTTTACTCAAGGAATCATGCTGGGGAATAGGCTTCTCATCATTGACTGTGCCAATGTTATTTTTGCTTGAGTTATCTAATGGTGATGCTGAGGCAGTGTTATTTTTGGAAAGTGATAACCACGTCCCGGTTGAAGGATTCTGACGTGTACCCTATGGAGAGACATGATGATGATTACAAAATAAAGGCAGGCATGCTGGACTGCTATACATTTTCTTCTACCTAGAGACCTAAAATGGTACATAATTTAGTACATGCCAAATTACAAGAATATACCTCAAATGAAGGGGCATAGGGAGATCTTGCAGCATTGGTGTTTGGCGCCTTTGGTGGACTTTTAGGTTGAGCCAGCATGGGTGGAGAGCGCTGGTAAGTAGGCAAAAATGAACCATATCCCCCAAACTTTGACCCTGTTGTCGAAATCAATTTTCCGATCATCATCTATTGCTAAAATTACTATTATTAGAAAACCAATATCATATTCAAGACTATGCAATCTGCCTTACCCAAGTTTTCCGCAGACACTCCACCTTCAAAATCTTTTTGGAAGTGTCCCAGTACATCGTGAAGTCTTTCGCCCTGAAAGGAAAAGAAAGCCAACTTTGAGAAGAACAGTAAAGATGCACATGGAAAAGAAGGGTGCCACCACATTCTCGGTGAGAACCATAAACATAAACTGTATGAGTACTCTTCCTGCTTAAATTCATGGACTCTCAATTCAACAATCAAACATCATAAATTTAAAGCCCCATGGCAAGGCTGGTTTTTTCAGCCTAAGTTCTAAATCTCGGTGCAAGATCATATAAATATTTTTACAGTTGCCACTATAAGACTTTAGATGAACTCGCACATTTCTATATTTCATGGAAAACATTTAGTACTAGCACATCCACAATGCTTGCAGCCAAACTTAAGGAGTTCCTAGTAAGAACTTTGATGAAAAGTCTTTCTGAAAAAAGCATATTGACTCACAAAAATTATAGGTAAATTGACGCTAGCGAATTTGGAAAAGTGCATGCATTTTTTCATCTAGGCATCTCCTATCATAAAGCAATGTGTCTAATTCCACTAATTCCCAAAATTATGCTCCAGAAAACAACATGAGCAACAAATCTGAACTACCTATACAGCCTACTCAAATTGCAGCATAGAAGAAAGAACAATAGTATCTGGGACGGGCCAACTACTAGTACAAACCTCATCAAAGCCATGAAATTATCAATTATAATGACAGAAAGATCCAATCTTTCTCTTAAAAATGAAAGAAACTACAACCGAGAGACCAATCAACGGCCTTACGATGTAGGAGAGGGCGATATCGGGGTCGATGCAGGAGTCGTCCTCCTCCTCCTGCCCGGAGCACGCCTCTCCTTCTTCAAGCTCGTTCTCCTCCATCCCCCTAAACCCTAATCCTATCTGCCTTCTTCCCTCATCACCCCTCCTTACCGACAGCATCCAATCACCCACCCTGCCCCACCGCCCAACACGAGACACCCCGGCCCAAATCCTTCTCCACCCACCGCCTCCAAGCGCCCCAAAACCGAAACCCTAGAACCACTCCAAAAAAAGGGCGAGCCCGGCGGGCCGCATCGACCCCTGCCCCCGGCCCCGAAATCCGGCGGCGATCGACGCCGGGAGAAGCGGAGATTCGGCGATCGCAAGATCCCCGAGATCGAATTCGATAGAGGGAAGAGACGGCGGCGAGATCGAGATCGCGATCGCGAGGATCGCCGGAGGGTTTTTATCTTCCTGGCTCTCCACACAGAGAGAGAGAGAGAGAGAGAGAGAGAGAGAGACGTTCTCTTCTCAGGAACGGAGAGAAAGGGGAAAAAAATAAAAATAAAATGTTTCCTTCCTTGCATTCTTTTATATTAAGGCAGCGGGGGGAAGAGCATACAGCGCCAAACGGGACCGAATGGCGTTTCTAATTTCGATTAATTTTGATTAATTTTTCTCACCGTTTATTCTATTTTCTATTTTATTTCCCGCTAGACCTTTTGTTGGTGAGTTCGGACGCCGCCGAAAACCGGCTGCCTGGTTTTTTTTTTTTTTTTTTGACAGCGAAGGCTTTCGCACAGGGTAGGACCCAGCCAAACAGCGAGAGGAAAACTGACACGTCAGCAACTCGTCGGGGAGGAGGATGGTTCGGCGTGCGGTGGGAGGATCATGAGAAATTCTTTGCGGCCCAATATCTGATGTTTGATGAGGATGGTCTAACTCGTGTCATCATGTAATTGGTTGTTCTTCCCGTGACCCCACTTAGGTTACACACTAATCCTTCTCCATGTGTATGAAAGTTTGTTTAGTAGCAGCATTTGGCCGCGCAGCACTACTCTGGCCGAGAGAAAGGGTTTTTAGAGGGGGCATTTCGCATTTCCTTGTGCGAGACTTCGATCTTGGGGTGCTCATCACACTGTTTGCCACATTTTGTCTTTGTTTCTTGGGCACCTCCATCTCTTGGCTATTTCAAAGTAAACTTAGACAGTATTAGGTCTGTGGATGGTATGTCTGGAGGGGTCGCATTTGTGATCAGAAACTATCTCGGTCGGATGATAGCAGCAGGAAGGCGGTGTACGCCAGGACTTACAGTGGTTGGGGCAGAGCTGCAGGCAACCTGTAAGGGTATATCCTATGTGAGACGGGTACTTGGGGCCGAACGGGTGTACCTCGAAGGTGATTCATCTGTAATGATTGACTGGATTCGGAAGGTGGATCGGTTTGGGACGGTCATCCCCTCATCCGGGAGTCTCGCAGGATGACTGAGATAATGGCTGAATTTCAGGTAGTACATGTGTTCGGGAAGGCGAAATGGGCAGCAGACTGGGTCACCTCCTTTGTCGTCCGGCATTTTGGTGGTTTTCTTTCGACGTCTGCATCAAACGCCCCCCCCCCCCCCCCCCCCTTTATACTTTTTTTACTTTCCTGTGATCTGGAAGATTGTACTCACGTTCAATATTTATAAGATGAGTAGCCGTTTTTACAAAAAAAAAAAAAAAAAAAAAAAGAGGACTTCCAAAATAGCTCAAAAAGTATAAGAGAGAAAAATATTTTTGGGACTGTGACGGAGAAATTCTCTGGGACGGAGTTAAATGATGGGAATTTCCGTGAGGAGATATGGACGCCGATTTAGTGGAAAAATGTCATCATTTCGGTATGAAGCATTTGTCTCTATTCCGCTGTTTTTTCATAATTTTTGTTCCACAAATTTATTAGAACTTAGGCAGGTTTTGCATGAAGCTTTGAGGTCAAAAATAAAATTACGTAGTATGTTTAACATTGTTCATTGTGTTTGAAATCCGTGGTGACAATTTTCTATGTACTCAATTATTCATTTGCAGTCATTCTTGTATAATGCGTACAAGCCTGTTTAAACTGGTACTTTTAAGTGTGCTTTAATGGGATTTTAAATCGTGCATCCTTATTCTTTTATAATAATCTTTCTTTCAAAAAAATATTCTCGAAAAATAATCTTAAACTTTCTATGAATGCCTTTGAGATAGAAAATAATTTTTAAAAAAAAAAGATCCTCAAGATTCATCAAATTTGCTAATCGTTGTATTGTTTATTTTGTTAATCAAATTTAACATGATATTTGATGTCTTTATATATTTACTTGTAACTATTTATTAAGATTAAAGTAATAGTGAGGGGTCCTATTAACCATTGACACCACCCTTAAAATATTTCTGCCCCAACTTGTGCTTCACATTGTTATGATTATGGTCATAAAAGCCCGTCATTAACTATTCAATATGATCGAAATTATGGATGAACAATATTTTTTGTTAAGTATTGCTCCAACAAGAGTTCATCAACAATGATGACTATCAAGTTTCAAAATAGTAAGATGAGTTGGATTAAGGTGTAACTTGGGTTGAGATCAATTTGAAACCACCTATCCAATTTGCCCATTATATAGAGTTATAGAGCTAAGGTTTCATAAATTTGTGTAGGGTTTGGGCTTAAAATTTCTAACTTGATCTAAGTAGGGTTTGATTAGGGTTGACCTTCAATTTAACCTAAATCCAACTCTTTCCCAAATGTAACAAGACCCAAACTAATTGACCAATGTGTAAATAAATACAAAAATAAATCAATCATATTTACATTTCATAGAAGTTGCTTATATGACTACAAAATAGTTTTTAATATTATTAAAATATATATAATTGTATCATTAAAATTTATAAAAATATTTCAAAATCTTTTCCTAATTTTAAAATTCCTTTCCAACCTAAACGAACTCAATTAATATAGCACAACTCAACTATCCTGACCCAACCAGAGTTAGATATTATAGGTTTGGATTAGGTTAGGTTAGAAAAATCCCAACCCAATATCGATTTAAGTTGGGTTAGAGTTGAGGTATTTAGAGGTTGGGTTGGGTTAAGATTTGCCTTCAACTATCCCAACTCATTGAAGTTGCAACTTTAGTTAACTCAGTTAGTGAGAGATAAAGGTGAAAGTGGTGAGAAAGAGGTAAAAGAAAGAAGAAAATAAGAGAAAGTAATTATTCATTAAATAGTATTGCTATTTGTCTACTACAATGAATAAACTGTTTCAATTGTTTTATTTACCATATATCAAATTTTACAAAAGTATAAAGAAAATCTTAAAATTAAAGGTAATCATATAACTACCAATTTATTGTGGAAACTGTACTTACTTGACACATGGTGAGCATATAAATATAATAGATTGAAGTTAATACTGTATGAACTATAGATAAAATGTGTATCATGCATGAATTTAGAGAATATATTAAGATCTTTTCATTAAATAGCTAAATCAATGATCCTTGATCAGAAGAGAGAGAGAGAGATGCTAAATTAGCACTTAAAATTTTTTCTCTTTGGATTGTGAATCCAAGCTATTTGCTTTCATAATTCTTAGCTTTTTTTGGAACACATATTTTATAATCTTCCCTAGATTTTTATAAATATCAAAATATATAATGGGTCATTAACATTATGCTCCTTATAAAATCCTTTTTACATTCATACGATAAACAACAAAAATTGTCAGAGATGAATCTATAGCTGAGAGCAGTGGATTGCAATTCCTCGATTTCTACCCATCCTTCCCGAGGTTCATCTTGTCTCCCCCATCAACCCCCTCATGTCTTATCATTTTCAAATGTCCACTTTCATATGAGTATATTGATCATTGTGTATCAACATTCGATGATTAAACAGATACTAATATCATATTGTTGGGGGGAACAAGATTTTTCCCAAATGACGCAAATGTCCCTAAGGAGCCGCACGACCTCCGACCCTGGACGGCCAAAGTCGGCGTCCGACCTCGGGACGCCCGACCTCAAGACGACCGATCTCGAGACCTCCGATCCGAGAAAAACCCCGATGTTCGAGGTCTACTCTTGTCAGCCACCTACTACGGCCGTGCACCTCTGAGGTCCGGCCGAAGACCATACCCTGACGCCCCTCTGGCATTTATTGCGCATAATCGCTGTAAACCTCTGGCTTACTCCACAATAAATGCGGATCTCCGGCTTACTCCACAATAAATGCGGATCTCCGGCTTACTCCACAATTAATGAGGATCTCCGGCTTACTCCACAATTAATGCGGATCTCCGGCTTACTCCACAATAAATGCGGATCTCCGGCTTACTCCACAATTAATGCGCATGGCTCCTGTCATCTACGGACTCTCAGCTCTCCACGCAAATTAGCCCAGCAGAGTCTAGTCGACTATGATAAGTCTCTGATCCCGACCATACCTCCGACACCAATGCAATAATTCGCCTGGTAGCGTGCTAGTTCGGGTTGTACGACGCCCTCACCGCCGACATCGGTGCAATGATTCGCCCGACCGTGCGCCGACCTGAACAACATGCCGAGCCGTACTACGGCCTCGCCCTGTTACATCGCAGGTAAACCGACCCCCGCCTATAAAAGGGAGCCTTGGCCTCTCAGGAGGGGATTGGAAGATTGATGCACTCTACAGACACTATTTATCTCCCTTTTTACACTATTCGCCCCCTCCCTGACTTAAGCGTCGGAGGGCCGGCGCCGGAAAATCCGGTCACCGGTTCGTGTGCAGGCACCCAGACGGAGGACGCCGCCAGCTGACGGATCGCCGCCTTGCCACGAGGACCAGCTGCTCCTTCTCCCCGATCACACCAGACAGAGGACGCCGCTCGCCGACGGACCGCCGCCCCGCCGTGAGAACTCGCCGCTCCCTCTCCTCGACCGAAGATTGCCCTCGGGTTCAATTTCCAGCAACAGTTGGCGCTAGGGGAAGGGCCGAGTAGCAGTCATGAAGTTGAGAAGTAAGGGAGCCTCTAACATCTCCCGGCGTCCCCCACAAAGCCCTGGACACTCCGTCCAAAATTCTCCAACTCCGGCTGACCCAGCTCCTCAGGTCCAGCCGGAACAGTTCGACGCCCTGGTACAGCAAGTCCAGGCCCTGGCCGCCGCCGTTCAGGGTCTGCGGCGCGAGGAAGCCTTACCTACGCTCCCCCCACGGGCCCAGGCCCCGCCGGAGTGTCTCTCCAACGGCCCGGTTTTTCCAAGCCAAAACTTGCATGGCTCCTCCAGAGCCAACAACGGAGAACCAGCTTCTCCCTGGAGGGAGTTACCAGGAGAAGGTTTCGACCAGAGGCCCCAACTTTCTGAGGCAGAGTCAGCCCCAGACCACCGTGAGCCGGCGCAAACCACAGCGACAATCCCACGGATGGGGGAGCTCGACCGGAAAGTTGAGTATCTGGAGCGCCAGATTGCGGCGCTCCACAGCAAGAAGGCAAGACAAGAGGGAGACTTTGAGTTCACTACCAAGTCCCCCTTTTCCCGCCAGATCGAGGATGAGCCGGTTCCCGCGAGGTTCAAAATGCCTCAAGTGGAACCCTACAGCGGGACGACTGACCCTCTCGACCACCTGGAGAGCTATCGGGCCCTCATGGCCCTACAAGGGTCCTCGGAGGCCATACTCTGCAAGGCCTTCCCAGCAACCCTCCGAGGGACCGCTCGGCTTTGGTTTTCGGGACTTTGAGCAACTCGGCAGGCAGTTCGCTACCAACTTCGCTGCCAGCCGGCGCCAGCGACGGACGTCAGACTCCCTCCTCAACATCAAACAGAAAGAGGGGGAGTCCCTCAAGGAGTACCTGGATCGCTTCACCGCTGCTACATGGGAGGTTCGCGAGCTAGACCAGTCGATAGCCATGTCGGCTCTGAAGACTGGGGTTCGCTCCTATCGATTCCTCTTCTCCGTAGAGAAGAGCTTTCCGGCCGACTTCACCGAAATGTTGGCCCGAGCCCGGAAGTATGCCAAGGCCGAGGAGGCAGTCGCCTCCAGGCGGGGAGCAATCGAGCCCGCCTCGAAGAAGCGGAAGAAGCGCCGCGAGGAGCGCGGCCGGCAAAGGAGCCGGTCTCCCCGCCGAGAGAAGAGTCTCCCCAGACTGAGAAGTCTGCCCCGACAGCAGAGGCGACCTCAGCAGAGGACCCCTCCTCGACCGAGGTCCCCACCACGGTCTCGGACGTACCCGGGGAAGTACGAGAACTATACACCCGTCAACGCTCCCCGGGCCGAAATCCTGATGGAAATCGAGGGTCGGGACTTCTTCCGACCCCCGCCCCCCATGCGAGACACGGGATTCCCCCGAAATCCCAGGAAGTATTGCCGCTTCCACCGAGATCGCGGGCACGACACGGAGGACTGCTTCCAACTCCGGGACGAGATAGAAGCGCTCATCCGTCGGGGAGTACTCGACCGGTTCGTGAGGAGCCGACATGAGGAAGGAGGCCGGCGGAGAATGTCGCACCAACCGAAAATCCGGGCGACAACAGGCCCATCGCCGGTACCATCAACATGATTGGGCGGGCCTCGGCAGGAACAGCCGCCCAGGGAGCACCCCCGAAGCGCCCACGTACTGGTGAAGTCATCTCGTTCTCGGACGAGGACTTAGAAGGGGTCGAAACCCCTCATGATGACGCTGTGGTCATCTCTATGATTGTAAACAGGTTTGATGTAAAGCGTGTCCTAGTTGACAATGGAAGCTCAGCCAACATTTTGTATTATCATGCCTACCAAAAAATGGGAGTGACAGAAGGGTATCTCCGGAGAGTCAATGCCCCGTTGGTTGGGTTTACCGGAGATGCGGTCCTGGTTGAAGGTGAGGCTAGCTTCCTTGTCACAGTCGGCCTCGCCCCCCGGGAGAGCACCGTGAGGATGGACTTCCTGGTGGTCCGTCTGCCCTCGGTCTATAACGCCATCCTTGGGCGCCCTGGGCTAAACGCCCTTCGAGCCGTGGTTTCAACTCGCCATTTGCTCGTGCGTTTCCCCACCGGCCAAGGAGTAGGCGAGGTCCGCGGAGACCAGCTGATCGCCAAGCAATGCTACATGGCAGCCCACACAGCAGAGCAACCGACCAAGGCGCCGGACCACCCGATGGGCCCTTCGCTGCCCATAGAAACCCTCGATGCGAGGGACACCCTCTGGAAGAAGCAAGTAGAGCCCGGTGAGCTCCTTATTCAAATCCCACTACAAGAAAATTTTACCGAGCTAACCGTGCAGGTCGGCTCCGGCCTCGGTGCCCACGAGAGGGATCGCCTCGTCAGCTTCCTGCGGGATAACGCTGACGTCTTCGCCTGGTCGCCCGCGGACGTGCCAGGAATTGACCCTGAGGTCATGGTCCACCGACTCCAGGTGAGGCCAACCAGCAGGCCTGTAAAGCAGAAGAAAAGAGGCTCCGCCCCGGAACGACAACGAGCTGCGGCTGAGGAGGTGGGCAAACTCCTCGGGGCCGGCTTCATCCGGGAGGTCTCCTACCCGGATTGGCTCGCCAACGTAGTCCTCGTAAAGAAGGCCAACGGGAAGTGGCGTATGTGCGTGGACTACACCGACCTAAACAAGGCCTGCCCGAAAGACAGCTTCCCCCTCCCGAGCATCGACCAGCTCGTCGACTCCACTTCAGGACACCAGCTGCTAACTTTTATGGACGCCTTTTCAGGGTACAATCAAATTCGAATGGCGCCAGAAGACGAGGAAAAGACGGCCTTCATCACCGACAAGGGCACCTACTGCTACAAGGTGATGCCCTTTGGCTTGAAAAATGCTGGGGCCACCTATCAGAGACTGGTCAGCCAAATTTTTAAAGACCAGATCGGCCGGAACATGGAAGTCTATGTGGACGACATGCTGGTGAAGAGCCGAGCGGCGGAACACCACATAGCCGATCTCAACGAGACATTCGCCAAGCTCAGGAGATATCAAATGAAGCTTAACCCGGCGAAGTGCGCGTTCGGGGTCACCTCGGGCAAGTTCCTGGGTTTCATAGTGACCCAGCGCGGAATTGAAGCCAATCCGGAGAAAATCCGGGCACTGCAAGAGATGTCGCCTCCGAAGACAGTTAAGGAGGTGCAACGGCTCGCGGGGCGGGTTGCCGCCCTGGGAAGGTTTGTCTCTCGGTCAGCCGAGCGCTGCCTCCCCTTCTTCAAGAGCCTCAAACGGCCGAAAGACTTCCGGTGGACAGAAGAATGCCAGCAGGCCTTTGAAGAGCTTCGGAGCCTTCTGGCCTCTCCCCCACTGCTCACCAAGCCCCAGAAAGGCGAGATCCTTTACTTATATTTGGCCGTCTCCCCGGCTGCAGTGAGCTCAGTCCTCGTCCGGGAAGAGGACAAGCTCCAAAAGCCAGTCTATTACACCAGCCAGGTTCTCAGGGATGCTGAGACCCGATATTCTAAACTTGAGAAGACCATCTTCGCTCTCATCATCTCGGCGCGGAGACTCAGGCCTTACTTCCAAGCCCACACGATAGCCATAGTGACCGACCAGCCTATGAAGCAAATATTGCAGAGGTCGGATCGTGCGGGGAGGATCGCCAAATGGGCGGTCGAGCTCGGAGAATTCGACCTCGAATATCGGCCCAGGCCGGCTATCAAAGCTCAGATACTCGCCGACTTCATCGTGGAGTGCACCCTTCCGGACGACCCCGAGCAGCCACCCGAATCCGTGGAGGAGGCCCCGAGGCAGCCATGGGTCCTGCACTCGGACGGATCTTCGACCTCGGGGGGCAGCGGGGCCGGACTTATCCTCACCAGTCCAGACGGAGTGGTGGCCGAGCAAGCTTTGCGCCTCGAATTCCCGGCCTCGAACAATGAGGCCGAGTATGAGGCTCTCATCGCCGGGCTCAAGCTGGCGAAAGAACTAAAAGTGGGAGACCTGACGGCCTTCAGCGACTCCCAGCTGGTGGTGAACCAAATCCGAGGAGACTTCGAAGCTAAAGAGCCATCCATGCAAAAGTATCTCCAAAAGGTGCGGGAACTCACGTCTGCCCTGAATTCTTTCAATATTCAGTACATTCCCAGAGCGGAAAACCTCAGGGCAGACCAACTATCCAAATTGGCAACTTCCCGCATGAGCGAGCTTCCCAAGGGAACAACGCTCGAGTACCTCCAGATCCCCAGCACGGAGGAACCCGAGCCCACCATGTGCATCGACTCCGAGCCAAGCTGGATCGATGGGCTCGTCTGCTACCTTCAGGACGGAACCCTACCTCACGACGAGACGGAGGCTCGCCGAATCAAGCGCCAGGCCCCCCGGTATGTCTTGTACGAGAATAGACTTTATCGGCGATCGTTTACTTCTCCCCTTCTCAGATGCCTCCGCCCCTCCGAGGCGGACTATGCCCTCCGAGAGGTCCATGAAGGGATCTGCGGAAATCACCTGGGGGGTCGCGCATTAGCCCATAAGGTCCTGCGACAAGGATATTATTGGCCCACACTCCAGAGGGATGCAACGGATTTCGTCCGGAAGTGCAATCGGTGCCAACGAAACGCCAATGTCCAGCGCCGACCTTCAGCTTTGCTGACTTCCATCATCGCCCCCTGGCCGTTTGCCCAATGGGGGATCGACATCCTGGGGCCCTTTCCCCTGGCCACCGGACAGAGAAAGTTTCTGGTCGTCTCCATCGACTACTTCACCAAATGGGTCGAGACCGAACCCGTCGCCCGGATCACCGAGCCAAAGATGCGGGACTTCGTGTGGAAGTCCATAATCTGCAGATTCGGACTACCCCGTATCCTTATATCCGACAATGGTCGACAATTTGACAATGTTCATTTCAGGGAATTTTGCTCTGAGCTCGGCATTGATCACCGTTTCACCTCAGTCGCTCACCCCCAGACAAACGGGGAAACTGAGGTAACTAACCGCACTATTTTGCAGGGGCTCAAGGCTAGGCTTGATCGGTCCAAAGGACAGTGGGTCGAGGACTTGTACAATGTCCTTTGGGCGTACCGGACCACGTTCCGACTGCCCACGGGAGAGACTCCCTTCAACCTGGCATACGGCACTGAGGCCGTCATCCCGTTGGAGATCGGCCTGCCTTCTCCAAGAGTGGAGCATTACGACCCCGACACCAATTCCTCCCAGCTCAGGAGCAACTTGGATCTTGTCGAAGAGACAAGAGAGGTCGCCCGGGTCCGCATGGCGAGATACCAACAGCGAACGGCCCAATACTACAACGCCAGAGTCAAGCCCAAGCTCTTCAAAGTGGGGGACCTCGTCCTCAGGAGAGTCGAGGCTTCTCAACCGACCGAGCAAGGGAAGCTCGCCCCAAATTGGAAAGGGCCGTATCAGATCGCCCGGGTGCAACGACCAGGGGCCTATAAATTAAAGTCCCTAGAGGGGACCCTGATCCCGCGAAGCTGGAACTCCGAGAATCTACGAATGTACTACCAGTAAAACCCCTAGGGGTTCATGACAATCAGGACAATGGACTCAGCTTCCTTTTTGCAAATAATTCTCCCATCTTGATGGCTGTAACTCTCTTCTAACGTTGGGTCGTCTGTGATCCTCAGATTCCCCGGCCAAAATCGGGACGCCTCGAGGCTCGACCGTAGAGTCCCAAACTCCCTCGACCTCGAGAAGTATCGCAGGACGATGAAACATCGGCTTGGCGCAAGAATCCCTCGACTAAGGTCGGGATGCCCCGAGGGTCGACCGTAGAGAACCAGACTCCCTCGACCTCGGGAAGAAGCCGTAAGGGGTGGAAAGGGTGGCTCCACCCGGGGCGCCACAAAGTGGACCCCCGGAAGCGGTCGACGATCTCCGATCCCCGAAGCGAGCTTTCCCCTGACTAAGGTCGGGATGCCCCGAGGGTCGACTGTAGAGAACCAGACTCCCTCGACCTCGGGAAGAAGCCGTAAGGGGTGGAAAGGGTGGCTCCACCCGGGGCGCCACAAAGTGGACCCCCGGGAGCGGTCGACGATCCCCGATCCCCGAAGCGAGCTTTCCCCCGACTAAGGTCGGGATACTCCGAGGGTCGACCGTAGAGAACCAGACTCCCTCGACCTCGGGAAGCGTCGCAGGTCGGTAGAGCGTACCCAGACCCGCCGACCTGACGAAAGATCCCCCGACTAAGGTCGGGATGCCCCGAGGGTCGACCGTAGAGAACCAGACTCCCTCGACCTCGGGAAGAAGCCGTAAGGGGTGGAAAGGGTGGCTCCACCCGGGGCGCCACAAAGTGGACCCCCGAGAGCGGTCGACGATCCCCGATCCCCGAAGCGAGCTTTCCCCCGACTAAGGTCGGGATGCCCCGAGGGTCGACCGTAGAGAATCAGACTCCCTCGACCTCGAAAAGCGCCGCAGGTCGGTAGAGCGTACCCAGACCCGCCGACCTGACGAAAGATCCCTCGACTAAGGTTGGGACGCCCCGAGGGTCGACCGTAGAGAACCAGACTCCCTCGACCTCGGGAGGCACCACAGGTCCGCAAAGCGTCCACGGACTCGCCGACCTGACACAAGATCCCTCGACCAAGGCTGGGGCGCCCCGAGGTCCGACCATAGGGTCTCAAGCTCCCTTGACCTCGCAAAGAGCTACAAATCAATAAAGCCTCCCCAAATTCTCTCAACCTCGGCAGACGCCGTTGGGTCCGTGAGAAGCCCGAGCCCCCTTAAAGTCAAGAATGACTCCGGAGGTCGACGAGGAAGGGAGGCAACCTACTCCACCATGCAAAGCATAACTCTAAGAATGCAAGAGGTACATCTAACTAGACGCCCTCTTTGTCAAGTTTTATCTACGTACTGCTGAGCGGAATCTCATCCAACGTTGGAGTCTTATCCCGCCCCGAAGTCGGGCTTCTCCAATAGGTCGGCTTAAGACCGACCCCCTAACTACATTATGCATGCTCCGTTCATCAAGTCTCCGCAATTTGTACAAAGGCTTCATAAATTAGGGCCCAACTCGGCTCTTCTACGTAAACTCCGACGTCTGGCTGAGAAAGTGGTCCCGACCACGAGTGTACCAGCCAAACACGGGTACCAAGGCAATCTTTAGAAATCCCAGCCTTGCTCACCGAAATCTCGGCAGAATCCGAGAACGATAACTACGAAAACCTTCGGCAATAACTTGTTTATTAGCCCGCGCTCCCTACGAGGGGTTCAGAGTTGAGTTCGGAAACCCGACTAAACTCCCCGAATAGCAGCACGCACAGACCTAGTTCGGTCTTACTTGAAGGACTAAGGCCCGACCTCAATGCCTGGGGACTTTCCTAAAGGCTAAACGTGATGACTTCCACGACTCTCAGATCCGAGTTATAGGACTTAGAGAAATTTTCTAAAAAACCTAAGACTCGGAGCTCCCTTCGGTCGGAATGACTGGAATCCGAGAAGGCTAAGGCGTAGCCCGGGAAAAAGGGGCAACTTCGTTAAGCAGCCCGAAAATTAAATTACAAAGTTAGAGGTCGTCAAGGCGGTTAGCTAAGGCTCTAGCCTCATCCACAACAACAGAGGGAAAGATGAACACAGAATGACAAAAATATTTTTTCATTGACAAAGGGCCGGAAGGCCAATTACAAAATTGGAAGTCGGCCACTCAAGGGCCGACCTCGGATACAATGGAAAAAGAGAAAGAAAAAATAAGATATACGCTAAGTCCTAAGCGGCGGGAGCAACATCCGGGGGGTCGTCCGGCACATTGATGATCTCGGGGTCTTCGGCCGGCACAGGCTCGGGGTCGGGGGCAGGGGCCTCAGGTACCGCCTCCGGGACGGCGTCCGTCTCGGCCGCCGGAGCCGCCTCCATGGCACCGACCGCCTCGGCCGCCCCCGTCGAAGGCTCGGCGGGGTCTTGTTCGTATATTCCCGCCTCGGATGTCAAAATGGCAGGGAGGCCTTCCGCGTCGGACCCCCAGCCCAGGTCCTCCCTCGGACGGACTGTCGAGAGGTCGTACTGAGGGCAGTACCGGCGCATCTGCAGCCGGAAGTTCTCAAAGCCCCGGAGGAACCCGTCCACCGTCTCCTCCTCCAACATGTCGCGGAACTCTTGCGACTCCTTGAAGAGTTCCACGGCATGGTCAGCCCGCTCAAGTGCCCTCCGCTCTCGGGCCTCGAGTTGCTCGATTCGGAGACGGGAAACCCCGTTCTCATACTTGAGGGCCGCGACCTCGGCCTGGACCTCCCCCAACCGCGCCTCCGTACCGCGCATGGCCGACCTGGTCAGGGCATGAGCAGCCCTTTCCTCTTCAAGCGCCTCCGCCATAGCAAGGCGCTCGGCCTCGGTGGCCGCCCTCCGAGCTTCGGCCTCGGCCAACGCCGCCTCCAGCTCGGCGACTCTCTTCTTGGCCGGCTTCAATTGTCGGCCGAGCCGCCAGGCCTCCTCTTGACAGCCTTGGGCGATAAACACCAAGGCGTCGAGCTCGTGGACATGCTGAAAAGAAAGAAACGAAGATATCATGAGTTGAAAAACACACAAGTTCGCTAGTAGCTTAAGGAAATTAAGAAGGAAGCTTACCCGGGCGGTGTTGCAGTAAGCACTGTTGACGACCTCCTCCAGCGGAATGTTCCGGAACTTAGCCCGGTCCGCTGGAAGCATCGCACGCCGCAACACGGAACGCGCGACCTCGGCATCATGAAAGGCCGAACTCCCCTCGGGAATAGAGGAGCCCGGCTCGACCGAATCTTCTCGGAAAGCCCGGGAAGAGCTCAGCACGATCGAGCCCGAGGTCCCGGAGCCGCTCGCTTCGGGGCCTCGAGTAAGCCCGGGTTCTGGCCGCCGCGGCCGGGCCATGGACGACTCCCCCCGCTGGGCAAGGGGGGTAGGGCAAGGAGGGGCCGATGCACCCGCCTCAATGGCGACCCGCGCCCGCCTCGGGTCAGCTGTGGAAGCCCCCGCCTCGGGGCCACTCGTCCCGGCCGATGTAGAGGCGCCGTCCGTCCTCGCCCTCTTCCGAGGCTGGGGTATGGCTCCCCCGGCCTCGGCCTCTCGCCTTCTCAGGCGGGAAAAAAGTGATGTGTTGCTGGTCGGCATATGGGGAATATCTGAAATCAAAAATTTCGTTAAGTGTTAGACCAGTGGCAGTAAAACCAAAGAACGAGAAAAGAAAGTAACGTAACCACCCTTACCCTCGGGGCGCGCCGAGCTCAGACCCACGCTCGCCAGGGCGTCCTCCCGTAGGAGCTCGGTCAGGTCGTTGCCCCTCCCGAGGGCTCGCAGAGAGTCCAGGGTCCTCAGCTCCCTCCTCGAGGGCTCAGAGAGCTTATTGAGGGCCTTCAACCGAGGGTTCCCCCACCTCGGGTCGAACCCCCAAGGCGCCTCGGACGCCAGAAAGAAAAATTTCCCCTTCCACTCATGAATCGAGGAAGGGGCACCCTGGAAGAGTGACATACCGCCCCGAAAGGCGAAGTATAGCCACCCTGCGTCCGCCGGGTTATTCTTTAACAGAAAACACCGGCGGAAGAGGCCTACCGAGATCGGGACCCCGTGCCCGAGGCACAGGGACAAGAACCCGATTATGGTCCTCCACGAGTTCGGAGCCAACTGCGCTGGGACAAGCTGGTACTCGGCCAGCAGGTTGCTCACGAACTCGTGGGCGGGAAAACGCAGGCCAGCCCAAAGTGTCTCGCGGTAGACCGCGATCCGACCTGGGGGCGGCTGCGTCACCCTGTCCCCCGGCCCCGCAGTTTCAAGACGAAACCCGGGCTGGAAGAAGAACCGGGAGCGGATCAGCTCCAACTCCTCCCCCGACAGGCTCGACCCCACTTCCTCAGGACCCAAACCCATTCCCACAGAAGAACGAAATAAAAATTAAAAACAGCGAATGGAAGCTGGGGAGGAGAAGAAAAGAGGAACTCTAGCAATCACGGGGTAGGAACCTACTGGACATCGCCGGAAATCGCTCCGGGCACCGACGGCAAGGTTCGGTGGAGGGAGGAAGCAAGGGAGAAAGACAACGAAAATAAGAAGCAGCCAAACAAGACCTTTAGGGCAACCTCGAGGGGTTTATATAGACCCCCCTGACGGCCCAGATCAACGGGGTCGGTTCCCATCCCCCGATCAGGTTGCGCCACGTGTCGACCTCGGAAGCCGAGGCACCGTATTCACTCCGGATTAATAAATCGGCTACGAAATCGAAGCGTTGTCCCATCGGATCTCGGGGCTTCATCATGGGTCCGCAAAATCAAATCGTCTTGAGGAACGAGCGGACGCCGCCCCCGCTCCCCTCATTTAATAAGATCTGGGACACGTGGAGCCCCGATGTGGCCTCCACCTCCCCGAAATTATGATCCAGTAACACGAAAGCGGAAGCGTCCGACCTTAGGTCATGCCGCGTGTCCGCTTTAGACCCCGCAACGGCACACTCATTGATGAGTAAGGGGTCTCGATTACGGGATTAGGACACCGCCTCGACGAGCTCGAGGACCCCCATCCTTAATCCGCCGCAAAGCAACCTCGGCAATTCAAGAGACGCCACCCCCGCTTCAAGAAGCGTAATGATACGAGCTTCATCATAAGCTCGCTGAATAAAGCAGCCTCGAGACGCCAAAGGGCGCAGGTTTCACCATGAAAACTCCGAGAAGCGCAAGGACGCGGACGAGATTCGCCCCCCCCCCCAACTTTAATGATAGACTTTACTTCCCACGTCCGAGCCCACAAGCCGCTCGAACTCGGAAGTCGGGGGGTAGTGTTGGGGGGAACAAGATTTTTCCCAAATGACGCAAATGTCCCTAAGGAGCCGCACGACCTCCGACCCTGGACGGCCGAAGTCGGCGTCCGACCTCGGGACGCCCGACCTCAAGACGACCGATCTCGAGACCTCCGATCCGAGAAAAACCCCGATGTTCGAGGTCTACTCTTGTCAGCCACCTACTACGGCCGTGCACCTCTGAGGTCCGGCCGAAGACCATACCCTGACGCCCCTCTGGCATTTATTGCGCATGATCGCTGTAAACCTCTGGCTTACTCCACTAAATGCGGATCTCCGGCTTACTCCACAATAAATGCGGATCTCCGGCTTACTCCACAATTAATGAGGATCTCCGGCTTACTCCACAATTAATGCGGATCTCCGGCTTACTCCACAATAAATGCGGATCTCCGGCTTACTCCACAATTAATGCGCATGGCTTCTGTCATCTACGGACTCTCAGCTCTCCACGCAAATTAGCCCAGCAGAGTCTAGTCGACTATGATAAGTCTCTGATCCCGACCATACCTCCGACACCAATGCAATAATTCGCCCGGTAGCGTGCTAGTTCGGGTTGTACGACGCCCTCACCGCCGACATCGGTGCAATGATTCGCCCGACCGTGCGCCGACCTGAACAACATGCCGAGCCGTACTACGGCCTCGCCCTGTTACATTGCAGGTAAACCGACCCCGCCTATAAAAGGGAGCCTTGGCCTCTCAGGAGGGGATTGGAAGATTGATGCACTCTACAGACACTATTTATCTCCCTTTTTACACTATTCGCCCCCTCCCTGACTTGAGCGTCGGAGGGCCGGCGCCGGAAAACCCGGCCACCGGTTCGTGTGCAGGCACCCAGACGGAGGACGCCGCCAGCTGACGGATCGCCGCCTCGCCACGAGGACCAGCTGCTCCTTCTCCCCGATCACACCAGACAGAGGACGCCGCTCGCCGACGGACCGCCGCCCCGCCGTGAGAACTCGCCGCTCCCTCTCCTCGACCGAAAATTGCCCCCGGGTCCAATTTCCAGCAACACATATGATAATTAAATCTATAAATTAAGTAGAATATTAGTTGAGTATGAAACATATTTTGAAATAATAACAAATATACATAAAATCTGCAAAAATAATTACACAAATGTTCATTTGATAAAAATGAAATTAACAATGCATAGAATATACAATGTTTAAGTAAGGATGCTTGTGATTCGATATCCAAGAATATAAGGGAGAAAAGCAGGATGGGTAGAAAAATCTAAGTTAGAAACAATGAGGGGTTACTTGGGAGATCATATTGAGAATTTTAAAAAATAAAGAGTATGACTACAACCTCTAACAAGACATTATAACTATTATATACTAGTATTTAACACTTGTAATGTACGTGCCTTTCCAAAAAATGAAGAGTACGTAGGAGATATGAGAGTGTGATTAGAAGAGGGAAAAAAACAAAGCAAGAAAAATTTGCTAGACTATTTCTTTAAAAGAAGAAAATGGAGGTTTAGGGCATATTTAGATGCAAAAAGAACTGTTTGGAAAACTCAATTTTCTTAAAAAAATCAAACTTGTTGTTTGTTTACTATACTTGAAAAGCAAAAACTAGGAAATCTAATAACTATTTTTCTATTTTTTTTGAAAGTATTAATCCCCATTTGGTACTATTTTTTTTAAAAAATAAAAAATATAGAAATTAAAGTAGGAAATGTGTTTGGTAACAATCTTTATGTTTTTCTTAAACAAACTTGCAATATTTTAAAAAAATCAAAATTATATCATGCTAAAATTATATGAGTCATCTATTAAAAAAAAAAAGAAAAGTACTACATAAGAATATATTACATTGGAAGAGAGCATGTTTTACATTCATGGCAACTCGTAATGGTCACTTTGTTGCGGATGCTTTAAGGGGGTGTCAGACAGGTTGGCAGTGTTGTAAATTTTGACATAGAACTGGTTGTTGCATGTTTACACTTAATTTCAGGGTTGGCCTCAGACTTTCCCAACCAAAAAAAAAAAAAAAAAAAAAAAAAAGCATCAATCTGTCACGTGGAAGGCACGTGAATGACATCAGCAACGATCAGTTTGACTCACATTACGTCACATTCGGGATTGCATTTGCAGTTAGTTCCACGTCATTGATCAGATAAAGCTGCCCAAAGACGAAACAGCTGATTTGAGCCAACAAGCCTTGATTCAGGGCCCCACGTCGGATTGCATTTTAACACCGCACGATCTAATATCTGCGGCTGAGATTTACCGGATGTGCCGGCCTCCTCCCTTTCATTCCGTCTCCTACCCTTGCAATAAAATAAGCGAAAAATAAGTCGAAAATGCCGAATTTATTATTATTTTTTTCCTTTCATTGCCTCCTTCCCCTCACTCCGTCGTTCGTTCGCTCTCCCTCTCCTCGCCATTTTCCCCTTTTCCTCTTACTCCCAAATTTCCACTCGATTTCAATCTGAAATCGGCCTCGCAAGATCTCTGTTCTTCTTTGCCGCTTCCCGATTCGACGGTTTCAGTTTGTTCTATGGGCAATTCTGGCTTTCTACATTTATTTTTTTTATCGGAAATGTTGAGTTTCTTTCTATAATTAATCTTCACGGTCGCAGTTACTTTTCGAATTTATAGTGTTGTTTTTGAAATTTTGTGGTTGATTGGAGAGATTGCAAGATTCGGATTAGCTTCGAGTGTTGATCGAGAAGGTGCTGGGTTTGAAGTTTTGAAATTTTAAGCTAGCTCTTTGGGTGAAATCATAGGATTTGCCTGTTTTCCAATTAAGTCAGTTGAAGAGAGCGGCTTTTGGGTGCGAAAGGTGGCATTTTTACGGGATTAATAGGTGATTCAATGCATCCCTTGGTTTTTGGTGATCCTCTGGCCTGGAATGCGTGATCATGAGGGGTCCTCTGCGAATCTGTGGAGGATCCCGTTGCAGGAAGAAACTCAAATTAGGACAGGGTTTTTCCTTGGTGGGTTTTTAGAGTAGTGGAACATGCTCTACCCGATCCTCAGTTTCCATGAGGTTTTGTGTTGACCAGAAGCATCGGAGCAGGAGATGGGTTGTTTGAGAGTGCTAATTCTTTTGTTTTACGGAAGAAACTAGAGGTAGCGGAATAATATCATCGGGCATCGTTTATTGGGTAGTTCTTGTTGGAAGATTTGAACAATGTTTAACCCCGGGACAAATCCTTCACAAGATGCAACTGGAGCCTCAGGTGGGGTGCTAATTCCAACGCAGTTTGTGTGGCCTTATGGAGGGAAAAGGGTTCTTCTCACTGGCTCTTTCACAAGGTCAGTTTCAATTGTTTCCTACCCTTCCCTGCTGTGCTTAATGTGTTGTTTATTAGGTTTCTACTTGTTTTTAGTATACATATAAGTATCTATCTATATCTATCTATGTATCTATCTATCTGTCTATATACATGTAAAATGTGTGGGTATATATGTGTGCGCGCGCGCACACACACACATTGGATTAAGATATACCATCACTGCACTGAGGTTTAGTATCCTTTATTATTGAAATGGTACCCGTAGATGCGAGAACTATTCAATGTGAATCTAACAATATAGAGTGCTAGGAGTTTATGAGTTAGGGGTACCATGAAATTCAGGGAGGGCCATCGGCAATTACGTGGTGTAGCGTGGAAATTGGTGTGGCTATAATCTTGTAAATTTATACCAGACTATACATTATATAGGGGATATGTTCATGCATGTATGTATGTATGCAAGTTAATGGGCATGTGCATGTATGGATCTGCTTCTGACTAGCTAGACATTAAACCTGCTGTTTGTTCAGAGTTATTTTTTTTTCATAGAGAGGATACTTGGTTATAAAATTAATGTTGTGTTTTTGTCATATCATGACCTTCACAGCTTTGGAATTGTGTATGTATATCTGCCACAATATAACTCTTGCGTCTTTACTTCAAACTGATCTGTCTTGAATTATCTGTCTTAGGTGGACTGACCATATAATGATGTCTCCTGTGGAAGGTTGTCCTTCTGTATTTCAAACTATATGGAACTTGGCACCCGGCATTCACCAGGTCAGCACGTGGTTCTTATTCCTATGAATGCTAGGTTCATGATTCTTCATTTTTGTTAGCATCATTCGCCATTTTTAAATTTATGATATGTGCATGGTATCTTGATGCTATTTCTAATTAAATTATAGATTAAATCAAGATCTGCCGAACCTGTATCAGGATCCATGCCGGTTAGCACTGGTTTGGTACAGGGTGAACAGGTGGTTCACTCCAATTCAATAGACCATGATTTAAGCCTTTTAAAGAGGGGTGTGTCTGGGTGGGAACTAGTTCAAACCGGTGCGAACCGAGTGGTTCCACCGGTTCCGCTTTGAACCGCCCAGTTCGGGGTGGTTCAAGAAGGATTTCGAAATTTAGGGCCGAACCAACCTGGTTCCCCACCAGTTTAGTTTGGTACAGAGTGAATCGGATGGTTCGGCCTAGTTCGGCATGCCTTGGATTAAATAGATGTTGATTTTAAGTTGATTCATTGGATGCATATGTCATAACATAGTTACCTTCCTCACATTCTCAATTGAAATGTTTAAGATCTGAGATCTAAGATCAACGCATTTCTTTACACCGCATAAGACTAAGATCTGAATTATTTTATGAATACACATTCATACAAATATGCACCACATGCAGATATTTATGCAAATATCTGACTGAAGACACCCGTCTGGTGTTCAGCATCACGTCCTGTTAGTGTGTATCCACATGCATTTAAGGAAAAGTATCTAATTATATAATGACTTTAGATGTGTTAATATTCCATCTGTTGCTTTTGGGCCTTTAACTCATTTTCTTCGTGCCCTCTTGTATGCAGTATAAGTTCTATGTTGATGGGGAATGGCGGCACGATGAGCGGCAACCTTATGTGGTGGGAAATTATGGGATAGTGAACACATTGCTTCTTGCACGGGAACTTGATCCAAGACCTGCAGTCTTAAGCCCCGAGGCAGCTGGCAGTAGAATGAACATGGACGTGGACTACGAAACCTTCCAACATGCAGTAAGATGACAATTAGCTTTTGTGATTAATTCTTTTTAGATGGTACAGATTTATGTTAATCATGTACATAAACATACATAAGTATATAAAATGCACATGCATATTTATAGATGTTGTCAACTTGTATAAACGTACTCATATAGGTGTAGATGAACACTTTTACATGCACATATGGATTTAAAGTGTTAATACATTTATTTTTTGAAAATGCTTTTTTTTTGTATTCTTGACAA
Organism: Phoenix dactylifera; assembly: GCF_051530095.1. Taxonomy (NCBI): domain Eukaryota; kingdom Viridiplantae; phylum Streptophyta; class Magnoliopsida; order Arecales; family Arecaceae; genus Phoenix; species Phoenix dactylifera. The sequence continues at coordinate 10,917,021 of NC_143197.1, forward strand.
TCCAACAGCCACATGCTTAAAATCATACTCCAATAACACCCACATGCTTAAAGTTTTAAGCCATTTTAGCAAAATTGGGCAGCATTTAGTTTGGGATTGCAGTGGGTAGAAGGTCTAGAATAAGCTTTATGCTCGCCAAACATCTTTTGAAAAATAGGCATAAGTAAGGAATGGTATTCCAGTCAAAACTGCTTATGCTAACTTTTCCAAGGGTAGAAATTGTCATATTGCTATTCTTAGCTTAAAGCCCTTAGTGGACCTTCTTCTTTTGTTTTTCTGATCAAAAAACACTCTCAGGCCTCCGCCTTGAGTTATTCTAGAAGCTATTGCACAAAAAGAAAAAAATTGTGAAATAACTATTCCAAAAGGAGCAGTTATCATTTTCCCTTTTTGTTTTCCAAACTTAAACACAGAATTAATGTTTAGATTTCTAATAAGCTTCATGGGCTCTATTCAACACCCACGAGCAAGCATACAAAAAAAAAAAAAAAAATTGAAGACCGAAACTAGCGATGAGACTTCTAGTCATGTAGATGGTAGTTTTAGCCAAAAGGGGTCCAGTTTGTATAAAAGAAAGTACAAGTAGCAGAAACTGCTAGAATTCGAGCAGTTTTGGTAGTCAAAATTTAAAAACCTCGGATTGTCTCTTAATTTTGTCATATGAAAAACTTCATTTAGTTACGATAGATGCTTTACTAATTTATTCATACGCGAAACAATTATTCACTGATGTGCATTAGGCATTGGGAATGATGTACAATGTGCACCTACCAAAAGGTTTGAATTTCATTGACAACTAATTAGATGCTTCATGATTGAATGTTGTTCATACTTGGTGTCACCTTGAGATTTGTGGTTGCATGTTTAAAGATGTTGAAATTTGTGTTTCTCAAGTGAATATAAAAAGTTATGAATTGAGGACCTGGTCGATATCAGTCTGTATTGGCTATCTTAGATTGGATTGGTGACTAACTGGATCCTAGGACGCACCTAGGACCCCCGGTCCACTTACAAGGGTGCCAACTTTGTCAGTAAAGATTGGTACCAAGTGGGACATGACAAATACTACATACTCTTGTTTGATGCCAACCAAAATGCAGTCAAAAAGGCATTGGTTCCATTTTAACCATTGTCGGTGTTTTAGTAGAGAAAGGAAGGAAGAGGAAGATCATAACAACCCTAATATATGATTTAAAAAACCACAAAACAAGGCTTAGCGACCCTAAAAAAGTCATAAAACAAAGGAAAAAAAGGGGGTCTTGGATTGGATTCAGGACACCTTGGTGTATCGTGTATCAACATGAGGGTTTCTTGCTGCCACAGGGACTTGGTACCCTAACTGATATCAGGCCTAGATCTTCATTTCTTGTAGAAAGTAGAAACTATTTCTCTTTTGATGCGCAAGATGAGTGTGGCTGAAATGAGAATGCAGAGATGGATGCATGGTAATACAAGAAATTATAGAATAAGAAATGAAGTCATTCACAAAATGATGGAGGTAGCACTAATTAAGGATAAATTGAGAGAAGGATGACTTAGATGGTTGGATAAACATAGGCCGAGGGATGCACCAATATGAAGGAGTGATTTGATATATCTAGAAGGAATATAGAGGGGTAGAGGTAGATCGATTCATATGGGATGACATCATAAGGAAGGACTTGATATCTTAACATCTTTTAGAATGTGTATCTCTAAGCCGGACAGAATGGAGGAAAGGGATTTATGTAGGCAACACCAACTAGTTTGGGATTAAAGCTTAGTTGGATTGAGTTCAGTTGAGCTTTTCTTTATCTTAGTGTTAAAAATAAAAGGATTGAATAGTTTATCCTTCAAACAACAATATTTCTTTCCTAATATGAGGTCTTTTAAAAGGATAATGGCTTAGGAAAGGTGATGATGAGGCTTACAAAAAATGTCACAGGTAAATGATCTTTTGGGAAAAATTGGATATATAAAGGTAGATATGTGGTGAAACTTGAATAGTCAATTGGTTTTTGGATAGTTAAGTTTGACGAGTCTGGGCTAGGATGGGGTGTGGTTTAGGGAGTCATCTTAATGCCTGGTATGTTTGAAAACTTTGATGTGGTTGTTGTATTTTGTAGTTTATATATGTAGGCACACACTACTCATGCTCTCAAAGGTCAACTTGAGCAATATATAAGTATTTTAATCAATACTAACTAACATATATTATAATAAGTTTATTTGTAATTCTTGTAGATGATCATGTATGTATATAAATATATAATATATGTAGTATAACACACACACACACACACACACACACACACACACACATATATATATATATGTATATATAAGTTATGTATAACTCAAGTACTGGTCTCGTTCCTAATGGGACCTAATCGAAAGGCGCAACGTCAATTCAAGTGCAAGTCACCGATTGGCTCCTATCTTCTCTTTAAGGAGGTCCCCTGGTTCCTTAGCTGCACCTCAGTGTGCATTTAGCTGTCTAACTTTATATTTTGAATTTTCTTCCTCTAAAGAAAGGGGCAAGCAACATGCACGAGTAGGAAAAATGGAAGTTTGGGCTTTAAAGCGATTTGTCATTGCACAGATTTTATGAGAGATGCTCGTGTGTAAATTTGATCATTGTATTAGAGTTTGTCAAGGAGTACTTGGTGCTATGACCATTGGAGGACCGGTACGCACCTTGAGGATGCTATAGAGTCTTTTTGATTGCTCATCTGAAAACCATGATCTTTGGCTTTAAAACTAAATTATAATTTGTATTTGAGAACTTCCAAATTAATAGGAAGGAAGTTTGATTTGAATGATTCTGGGTTTCTATTCTATGATCGAGTGGTATATACATTTACAACTTCGAATTGGATTAATTTCTTCTCAACAAGTAGGCTTGAGCATATGCTAGGTCGTGCTGGGCCAAGGTCTAGTATCAAGACCATGGTACGCCGTACTATCTTGAATCGGACGGTACGGGGCATACCGTATTGTACTGGTACCGATACTCGGTATGGGTGGCGTACCGACACTCGGCACGCAAAAATTTTTTTTACCGTACCATAGCGACATTGTGCTAGTGTGGCACCGGTACATGGTTCGGTACCGAGACGACGAATCTTGATCAAGACAATCCAAACCACTCCCAAGCCTAGCTAGTCGTAGCCTTAAGTCTAAAGATACCGAGCTTGGTTGAGTGTAGTTGCGATCGCCCTGCCTTACCTAGGACAAGTTGGGCCAGTCGGGCTTGGCCAAATGGATTTAACTTGATTAGAGAGAGAGAGAGAGAGAGAGAGAGAGAGAGAGAGAGAGAGAGAGAGGGAGGCAAAAGTCATGATAGTGGGTTGTGGTCAGGCTAGGTTATATAATATAAGTAATTTACAATATATAAAAAATATATAACTTATCATATATTAAAATAAAATATATTGTTATATAGTTGAGTTGGGCTAGGCCATGCTATGCTAAAATAGCAAACCCAAGCCATGCCTGATTTCATATTGAGACTAAAATTATAAGACTAGCTCAACTAGCTAGGCCTAAAACCTCAGCTTGAGCCCGGCCAAAATTGGGTTGGGTTGAGCCTGGTTGGTTGGGCTTTTTTTTTTTTTGCATTGATATATCAACAAGAGCTTGGGCCAACGAAATCTTACCAAATGGAGAGACAGTTGAGAGGTGACAAAACCTTTTACTTTCATTTTAAAACCAGTAACCATAAAAAAGATGGATTGTTTTTGAAAGAATCTTTTGACCGTAACAGGTAGAATTTGTTCTTGTGGTAATTATCAAGTTATTGTAGCTGAGAAAGACCTGGAGATTTGTAAACAATGCGGGTTGTAATTTATTGATTCTAGGACATGAAGATATCAAATGGATACATCAAACTTGCATGTCTTGTCTCATGTGTGGTATTTGAAATATCTTCCTAGGTATATTGTTAATCTTTGATAAATCCTTTAAAAGGAGTTTGAAGGCCTGGTATATTGCAATGTTTGGTTTGATCAACATATTCATTTCAGTTTGAGAAACTGTCATCCAATCAGATTGAATGGGATTTCCCGGGCTCTGATATGTGTTTTGGGAAAAGTAACATGAAACTCAGAATTATGGGTATTCCCAGTACTACCAAATGAAAGCAATAGATCCATGGTCAATTCTCTAACAAATAAATAAGAATTGCTAGTTATACCTTGTGCAAAAAAAAGCTTTTCATTAAATTAGCCATTCCATGTGAATCCAAAGTGCATCTTTATGCCAAATAAACTCATAACATACTTAATATACATGCGGTATATATATTTACTTGCAGCCAATGAATGTTGAGTAACTTAAATATATTTAGTTGTGAATATGTAATAGAAAAATAGTATTATTTCCCTTGGAAGAATATGAATGAACCTGAGATGGGTGCATGATAACCTTCCACTCATCCTCGTATCTGTAATTTATTTACCTTTGAAGAGGAAAAGACTATGTCTGTTCTATGAATCCATTTGGCAGTGAATCAGGGTTGCCACGTAGCTTCTCCCTCAAAGGGGTTGCCCAAACTCTAAAATAATTAAATATGCTTCAGTAAATATGTGTTGAATAATACTTCGAAGTAATGATTGCCATGTATACATACTCTAAAATATGTATATAGTAAAAAGGATTTTACTTAAATAACTGAAAATACAGGATTAAGTGATTTTACATCAATAATGTGAACTTAATGTATGCGTAGGACAAACGATGATGGAATTGTCCACAATTTGTTGGGGTCATAGACTAAGGACTGTCTGTAATAACCATGGTTTGTGTGTAAAATCCAATACAGCAAACTTGACTTTTTCCATTTCCAAGTTAACAATGTCCAAAAAGCAAAGGTGGAATTCGTGAAGTGGCTAGGTGAGTGCACAGAGGAAAAAACATCCATAAAAGAACTAGAAGTGCAAGAAGATTATAAAGGAGGAAAAAAAGAGAGTTGAAAGGGGAACAGAAAAGGGTGGAAATTATGGCAGGATGCTTTGATTATCCTGTCTTTTGGCTTTTGGTTGATGCCTATGAGAGCCATTATTGTCCTCTTCTCAGCTACTCTCTATTTATCTCCTTACAGTTGTGAATTGCAAGAAACCAGAAGGTGAAATCTTTAATATTTTTTTTCCAATCATATGTTTTTAGATTTTTAGATATTATTGGTGAGGAATTAGCAGAATTATTGGATTCATCGTCTTGACTCTTGATCGTTTCTCTGTTGCAAATTCTGTTATGCCAAATAGGCTATGTCATCACGTGGTGCCCTGCAAGAGTCAACTTTGACGATATCGGAGGCTGATATAGAGGTCTCTCGCCATCGTATTTCTTCATTCTTGTCCAGCCATACTGCCTATGAGTTGCTTCCAGAGTCAGGGAAGGTATAACTAGTTTCCTTTCAATGAATGATTTCATGTTTTTGTACTGTACTATTGTTGACACTCGCCCATCTTGTGATTCAAAGTGCGCATGTGATTTCAGGTCATTGCTCTTGATGTTAATTTGCCTGTCAAGCAAGCATTTCAAATCCTTTATGAGCAGGTACCTCTAGTCTTAAAGGATGGAATTGATTAACTGTGTTCCAGCTATTTTTATTTGATGATCATTATGTCTTATTGTTTAAATTTCTATGACCTGCAAGACTGCAGGATAGTAAGAACTGATGGAATGTTTGCACTCTTTGATATTTTTCTCATTAATGAACAATGCCTTGACTTTGCACAATCACTTTTTTATTGGCTGTGGGGCACTTTGATTTGCAAAATGCAATGATCAAATATTACTCATGTTCTATGAACATATGCTTGATAATATTAGGGCATAATTATCATAAATAATTTAGAAATGCTGCTTCATCACCAAACTCAGAGAAAAAAATGTGCATATATTGGTTGGTAGATATTAGCACTAATTTATTGTCAAGTTGTTTTAGAAAGAAATTTTAACTCCAAACTGCAGATTGACGCATGAGCTTGCAACATGATCTATAGGAAACTCTGAAGAGAAACTGATACAGAGCTTTGTTGGGTACTCTTAGGGTCTGATCCAATCTATTAGTGACTTTAATTTAGTGGTGGGCCCATAATTATGGGTCACTTTACATCTTGGCAACACATTTACCAGACACATTGGCAAATCTGAATTCATTAGCATTAGATGTGATTATTTCTTTGTGTCTTTATATTGGGTATCCTTCACGGTTTTCTCCTATTCTTATCCATATTTTTTTTTCTAAATATAGATCTATATATTGATATTCAAATTTTATGTTTACCTGTATCCATTCCATCTGACAGCAAAGTATAAATACAAATACGGATATGCATTATCCAATCTATCTCCATTGTATTTTCGTCTAAAGTTAGCAAGATATAAAATAACCAGGATACAGTGGCTGCAGTTGATTATTGCTTGGTACAATCTATTAGAAGATATTTATTTTGAAGTCTGAAAATTAAGGGGAGAAACCTTGTTCATGGGGAGGCAGTAGACCAGTTAATATGTGGGCTTGTGTTTAATTATCTTGTCCTGGCTGCTTCTTAGGTGGCTAGGCTCAACTTAATAGCAATTCATGCATTGCCGCTTGTGGGTGCCTAGTTGCTTATCTAAAAACAACAGGAAATATGCCCCCTGATTGGAATGTTTTGGCAGAGGACTCTGCAAGCTAATTTTAACACAGTAGGATATAGCTCTTATAATAGTTATATCTAATATTGCATTCATCCTTTTGGTTTCTTTTTTTCGAATCCTTAGACCCTAGAAGGTTTACAATCTGGCATTTGGAATCATTCTTTATTAGCTAGCATCATCTGTTTGGTGGCGCATTTGCCTATCATTGATTTTCTCTTCTGTTCTAGACTTCTAGGCTGGCTTATCTTAGCTTTCTGGTTCTTACTGTCTCATCTTTTGAATTCCATGCATCTCCTACTATCAGGCCGCCTGAATTCTGTCAAAAATAATCTCTATTAAATCCTTATTCTATATGTTCTAAATTATCTAGCTATGGTTTAAAATTGCCTCCATATCTGGGAATATGTGCAAATTAAATGCGTGTCAAGGAACTTTCAAGTTTAGCTGAAAGATATTTTAAACTTGGCATATAAATCAATTGGCTCTCTAAAATAGAAATTTTTCTACTCTTCTCTTGTTTGATGTCCCTGTCCTTCTCAAGATGCTTTTTATGTATGGATGTTTATTAAGCACATTATATCTTTAGAGCAGGACAAGTTCTTCCACTGTTAAAAACTATAAGTTTGATGTATTATACCTTTGCATATTGATCAAAGCTTTGTCAAGTTGTCATCTATGCTTGCTGTCTGAAATCAAATTGCTTACAGGGAATTCCTGTGGCTCCTTTATGGAACTCATACCAGGGGCAATTTGTCGGAGTGTTAAGTGCATTGGACTTCATATTAATTCTGAAAGAGGTGCGTGTGGAATGTTGTTTCTCACTGGTTTTAATCTTAGCCAAGACAATATTGTTCTTTATTCCAGGAAAATTGCTAGTTGTAGTTGGTTCTTTAGTCATTCTCTGTTAACTATGAATTATGACTGGCTTGGTTTGTTAAATTAAGTAATGCTTTCTGTATAGAGCTGTTTTGAATCATGGAATGTGCTTACTTAGAAAGGATTCCTGTGAACTCTTTTGCAAGATAATGTGCCCATTCCTTGTTGCCTGAATGATAGGGCTTGCTAATGTTTTCCTTCATCATTCTAAAATTGCTGGTGACATGTCCGTTGAATGAATTTACTGCATTGATGCTTAAAGATATAATATGCAGCATAACCCTTCAATAAATTGCATCATTGAAGGAAATTAACGTGGAAAATATTATAGCTAGCATTTTCTTTCCTGAAGAATTAGTAAATAAAAGTTTTACTAAGCTTGTTTCAAGGAATAGGGGTCAAGTTGACTTTATTAGCTGCATCAAGACCCATCAGATTAGACTGCATTCTTAAGCTTCATATTACATGATATAAATTCTTCCTTCTTTCTCGATAAGATTAGTTAAACTCTTTTTACATAGACTGATTTGGTAGTGTAGGACAAGGAATGCTGAACGAGTCCGTAACGAACCGGTCCGATCTCTGATCGGTCCGGTTCGGCATTAAAAAATGGTATCAGCTACAAACAGGTGCGAACCGACTCGGTTCGCACCGGTTCCAAATTTTTTTGGGCTTTTGGATGCATAAACCAGGCCGAACCAGTGGCCAACCGGTACCGGTACGCCTACCGGTACCGGTACGGCGATCCTTGGTGTAGAATGATTCTATTCATGTGAAACAAGATATCATACCGTATTGAACCGGACGGTACGAGGTGTATCGTACTGGACAATATGGGGTGTGCCGTACTATACAAATTTTGTACCAGTATGCAGTATGGTGAGTGTATCGATACTCAGTATGCTGAACCAACTTCCTTATCAGGCGTGCCGACACAGTAACAGGGTGGTACCGGCATGAGGCCCAATACCGAAATAGCGTACCTTGGTGTAAAATAATTAGTCATTGATTGATTCTGTTATAATAGAACTCGAACAAACACTGTTCATGGCTGTCTCAAGTCATGTTCAGCTCTTTTAACTTGGACCATAGAACTTATGTGCAGGAAAAAGAAAAAAAAAACTGGTGCATTTCTGTCAAGAAAATAATAAAAAGATCCCAGGATCTGTTGTATGACTAGTTGAGCATAACCATTGCCCAATTTCAATGGCAAACATCTTCTTATTCTCCTTGGTGTCAAAAAACTCAATCTACTTTGCTCTCTCACCTGCTTGTTCATTCAATGAAGTTCCTAGCTGACCCGATTACCTTTTGATTTATTTACAATACGATTCCATATATTATAGTAGAGATGTGGTGTTCTTACCATTGGCATCAATATGGCCATTCTTGATTCTTAATTCATGTGCTCCTGTTTCCACTTTCCACCCTATGTATTCTGTTTGTACCAAGGTTTTGCTACAATACTTCTTTATTAACTTTTAATTGGTATAACTTTTAATCCTGGCCATTGGTTTAATAAAGGGTAAAAAAGGAAAAGACTCAATCAATTGCTCACACCCTCCAAACAATCTATACCATGCTCTGCTGTCTCAGTACCGTTACGGACCAGTCTTTCTTCCCACTAGGCATCCCACTTGCCCTTCCTTGCTCGTCGATCCCATTGCACTTCCCTGCCAACCTCAGAACCATTCCTCCTCTACTTACCACTGACTCCTTCCCCCAACTAACTCTAGGGACAAAAAATGGTAGACCAGTCTAGAAACTATATTGATGAATTGGAGGCAGAATGGAGGGGGTGAGATCATTGAGGATGAGAGGATAACTGTTAGCCAATGGAAAGAGGCGGTGGCTGAGAGACCTGATGTAGGGGAAGGGGCAGTCAAACGAGGTGTGAAAATGAGAGGTGGCTGTGGGAGGAGGGGTATCGTGATTGGAGCAAGCATCATCAGGGGAGGCCACAAGGCAAAGGGGGCACAGAAGATGACTACCACAACGTTGCAGCTTAGGGGCCACAGGATGGACTATAAGTGATGGAGGAACTACTTGGCAGAAGATGGATGGAGTAGTAGAGGGGTTTGAGGACACGAATGAGGTGCCCTTTATAAAGTAGTAAACTGCCCTCCGGGTTGAATTGAATCACTAAAATGCTTTCATCTTTCACTTGTACTTGTATAGCTGGTCAGGCATCCACTGCTAAAATTTAAAGATATGAAACCACTTATTTAAAGATGGACTGTTCGAATGAATTCACCTATATAGCTGTATGGATGAGAACGGAGCATTGTAATAAATCCCTTTTGTCAATTGGCAATGCATGCTGGATTATCCAAGAAACCATATATTCTTCATGAGATTCTTTTGTGTGTGATATGAGATTTGTGACTTCGACATTTTAATTCTATATATAACAACAATAAGGCCTACAATGTTCCAACTTCTATGGCATAGAAAGTGGGACAATAAAGAGGGTTCAGGCAAGCAAGTTTAGCATAAATGAAAATGTCATGATGAATGTGTGGTAAGACTAGAAGGGAGATTAAGAAACGAGGATATTAGAGGAGCTCTTGCAAATGCAAAAATTAAGGGCAAATTGATGAGAAATTACTTGAGATGGTATGGGCAAGTTCAACGAAGACATGAGGTGGCTCCAATAAGAAGAGATACTTTAATTTCTATTGAAGGATATAGGAGGAAAGATTTGAGGTGACATGGATGGAGGTGCGAGAAAAGATATGGAAAAGCTTGGAGTTAATCTGAGGTGGCTCTGAATAGGAATTGCCGAATGAGGATATATAAAGTTGATCCTATATACTTGGGAGTTGGGATAAGGCTTGATGATTATGGTTATAGTTATTAATGTTTCAGTTCTATCTACTATTGTTTTTGAATTGGTTGCACATGCAAGCATGTTCAAAATCCCTTTTTGTAATTAGTTTAGAGTACCCTTGGTTAGAAATTATCAGGAGCAGTACTGTTTGTTTGTGGACCCATTTGAGGAGTCTTCCTGCAATTCTTAATTTATCATGGATCCTACTTTTATTTGCATACCTTTAAAGAACAGGCTTGATAACCATTCAAGCATGCTGGCACTTTTAATATGTCATCCAAAAATTCAAAGTCAAAATCTTGTGAATTTAAGAGTATTGCTTTAGGCAAAACAAATTGTTTTTCTCTTTTTCCGCGTATTTTGATTTGCTCATCCTGTGGGTGGTCGTTAGTTAATATCCACTAATTTCTCATTTTTGTCTTTACCAATTTTGCTGCATACATTCAAGTTTCTATCTGAACATTGCACTAATTTTTTTTAAGCTGTGCTGTGATGACCTAAGAGTGTCCCAAGGCTTGCTGAATCGGCCGGTTCAGTATGGGCCGGTTCAGCACGTACCATACCGGTACCAACCCCCACCGGTATGGTACAGTCACATAAAACGGTTCAGGGCCGGAACTGAGCGGGGAAGAAGAAAGAAGAGAAAGAGGAGAAGAGGAAGAAAGAGGAAGAAAGAAGAGGAAGCAAGAAGAGGAAGAAGAAGAGGAAGAGGAGAAGAAGAAGAGAAGAAGAAGGCGCTTCGACGTGCCTCGGGCCGACCCCCTCTCGAGCACCCCGATGCACGCGCAGCCCTCCCAACGGTTCCTTCCTTGCTCGTGGGAGAAGGGGGGAAAGAGAGGAGAAGAGAGAAGGAGAGAGGGGAAGAAAGAAGAGGAGAGGGTTTGGGAAGGAGGAAGAAGGGAAGGAAAAAAAAAAATTTCCGCGCGCCCGTGAGCGGGGAATTGCTCGTCCCGTGCGCGATTCTAGGCGTAGGAATCTCGATTCCGCGCGGTTCCCCGCGCTCGCACGATTTCCCCGCGCCCGCACGCGGGGACTAGCGCAAAGCAGCGAGCCCATGCGGGGCCGCGTGGGGCATTTAATGCCACAGAGCGCGTCCGTGCGCGCGTGTCGCCCTCTTTTTTTTTTTGGGTTCCGGTTCGACACCGGTTCCAACCGGTACCGGAGCCTACCGGTACACCGCTTCGGTCGGCTTGGCGGGCACTGGAGTGTCCCTTGAAGAAGGTGCCTTATTTTGATGTTTTATTGTGTATGCGGTCGGTTCCATGTGTATATGTATATTTTTTTGATGGCCTATCTTCTTGCATTTTTAGTTCATTCCAAGAAATGAAATTTGGATTCAAAAAGGCACTGTTATGCTTAAATATATTATATATCTATTGTTGAGTACGACAGCATGGGGGTAGATTAACAGTTCCACGTGTGTATTAATTTATCTGTAATGCAATTCAAGCTGGGTTTTATCTGCACGGAAATTTGAAATTGCAAATTAGTGTGTTGTGCAAAGAAATTGTTGCATATTGTGGTTTGATGAGAGTATCTTTGGTTATGTTCCTTCACATGCATATGGTAATAAGCTATTTGATTATTCATGTTTCCTCTTGATTAGGGGTGTTTTTGAGCTGAACTTCAGCAAGCCTGATCCAGCTCAAGCTTTGCATTATATTGATGGTTTGTTGAGCTTTGTCAGTTTATTGCTGTTTTGACTTCAATTCCAAGCTCAAGCTTACGCTGATCAATATCATGTCATAAATGAGCTGCTAACAAATAGCACATCAAATGCTCCAACTTAAGTTAACATGATTGATAGTAGGTGTGGGTGCAGATTTGGGTACTGGAGTGGAGATATTGAGCTGTCAAAATAGTTGAAAGTTAGCAGCACCTCGGAAGCAGGTGCTAGAGTGAGATTTGAAGAGATCAGAAAACAGGTGCAGAACTGTAAGTAGAAATTTGGAGTAAAGATTTCAGGATTCTCTTTGCAGTCCCATACCCTTTGTAGATCTTTGGAGCAAGATCTCAGCTAGTAGACCAATAGACCTGACACACATCAATTCCAAGGTACTCCCCTTGCATTTCTTATTGAGAATTGGTTGTAATTGTCAACCTCGAGTGGTTGTAAGTGTTCTTTTTGAGAACTAGAATGGGAGCACCCCTGGCTGAAAATCCAGTGATGGTGGGGCTCAGCGCAGGTCATTGGTACCAACCAGAATGGCTTTACCAGTTGCAGTAGTTCGCACCTCAGTGCTTGAAATGTTTCTTAATCATAAAGAAATAGAGCAGCAGACAGTTGAAACATTTATGGTCCAATATGATGCTAATATGAAATATACAAAACTATATATTGCTATGGTGGCCATTGCTCCAGCTCACCTCAAAACTTTTTTGAGCTTAGATCCTTGGCTCCAGCATGGCTTGATTACTAGTTTAGTGATCTTTTGCTGAGTCAAAAACAAGTTGTTCACAAATGACTCATCAATTGAAAAGCCTACCTTTATTAAGGTAACATATAAACGAACATGGTAGCTATCTCAGAACAATATGCTACGATTTCATCATTTTTTTACTTCAAATTGTTTCTTAATTCTCTTTCTATTACCCAATAACTGATCCACAAATATTAGCTTTTTTCTCATAAAATGAGAAAAATAAATTAACTTGGTTAAAATAAATTCTTATGAAAATATTTGTTAAATCATTTTCTTGATCTTGTTAAAAGTTGTTTACTTAACCAAGTTTTTATACTTGAATTGAAAATATGCAAAACTTAATATGTAAAAGTTTATTTTCTTTGGTAGATTCATGAAGATATTGTAATAATTTTGGACTGCATGTGCTATTTATAAATTTATATTCTAATTGGTAGTAATAACTTCTCAAGATTTAACCTTTTGGTGTTGGGTGCCATTTCGGCAATAGAGTAATACTGAAATTATTTGGTCATAAATAATCAATCATTGATAAGGGCTTGTTTTAATGATTGTTATGATACAAACTTAAATTCTAAGAAATGATTGTAGAATGAAAAAATTGGTCTTCTAAGTTTCTAACATCTTTATTTTCTTATTCTAGTTTTGCATTGTGGCCTTCAAACTAGTCATTTTATGCTTATTCCTGTTTGAACATGCATGCTTCCATTATTTCACTTTTGTTCTGAATGTGCTGCACATTTAGTGTGATCTATAACAGTATTGCTACATTAGTTGGTAGTGATTGGATTTGCGTAGTTCTGCAAACATTCTTTTCTTCCTTTTCTGTTTCATTTTCTTCTTTCTCTTCCTTTTCTTCTCCTTGTCCCATAATTTTTTCACAGATCTTTTTAATGTGTTGTTAAATATAATACTGTTGTAACTTTTTGCAGCTTGGTAATCATGGCTCAAATCTAACAGAGGATGAGCTCGAAACTCACACAGTATCTGCTTGGAAGGAGGCAAAACAACAACTCAGTAAGCAAATGGATCCACATGGAAGAACATTTCATAGGTGGCTAATCCATGTAAGTTCCCATGAAATTCCTTTCTGTTTCTTTTAAAATTTGGTATGGTGTGTTCGCAATTCAGTGGCATGCATAATGCCTTTCAAACATATCATTTTGTTTGGGTAAAAAACTTACATCTAGCATGTCTTTTTCCCATTTTTCATCTGTCTTTTGTAAATGCCATCTCAAGATCTATATATTGAATGCACTCGGTGTCTACAGGCTGGCCCCTATGATTCACTGAAAGATGTTGCTTTGAAGATTTTGCAAAATGACATTTCAACTGTTCCAATCATTCATTCTTCATCATCGGATGGGTTGTTTCCTCAGTTGCTGCATATCGCATCCCTTTCAGGAATACTTAAATGTAAGCTCTATACTATCTCCCTTGCCCATGATCATATGCACCTGTAGTTGTAATTTCTTTTGGTGTTACTTATATACAAGCCTCATTTAGTCCATTCATTGATGTAATCACAAGTGCTGTAATCTTAATTTTCAGGTATTTGCAGGTACTTTAGGCATTGTTCTAGTTCTTTACCCATTTTGCAACGACCTATATGTACTGTTCCTTTGGGCACATGGGTCCCAAAAACAGGGGAGTCAAATGGGAGACTGTTGTCAATGTTGAGACCCAGTGCAACACTTGGTGCTGCCCTATCTTTGTTAGTGCAAGGTGGAACTCTCTTTAATTCTTGATAACCAAATGAATTAAATGGTAATTGTAATTAGATCTTGACAAATACATTGTAGTTACCATTTGTTTTATCATGGGCTTTGGTACTTAGTATAAGTGTTATATGTATGCGTTATCATCACTTTCATTGGGCCAAAAGCAAAAGTTGAAATATTATTTCATTTGTGCAAATAAATGCATATCAAAAGTTCTATCATTTCTATTCTTTGTTTCTTCTCCTCTTAGTTTTTCCAACTTCCTCTCTGCTATGTATCGGGTTGTTAACACGTTGTCTACAATAATTGTTGGCAAAAGTAAGATATAGCCAAGCTGATTTTGCACTCCTAGGTTAAGAATGTCTCAAAATTTAGCTAGAAATGTGACTCTCAAGTCTCAACTCCGGCCTTGGCTTTGTTATTGGAAGCATGTTAGGTGTGGGTACGTGGAAGCGGCCTCTAAAACAAAATACTAAGAAAATGCTTAGAAAGTGGGAACGAGGATGAGTTTCCGAGGAGACTTGGAAGCGGGTGCACTATCCTAAATGGAAAATTCTCGTTTTTAAGGTCCTTGGACATTCTTTCTTTTTTGCTTTTAAAACATTTTCAATTTTACAGGGCTTGCCCACCTGCTAGGAATGTCAGGACTTGTAACTGTGAGGATGACTTGTAATTCTTAGGAAGATCTCACCAAACTAGCATAACTAGAACCTAATGGCAATTATAGAATAGCCAAATGTAGCTCATTTTTTATGCTAAAAAGTGACTAATTGAATTTATTTGGATGAAATTTTTAATTGGTTTGTTACATAGATGCATCCTTTTGAATTTTTTAAGGGATCAACCAGATGTTTTGGGAGGTATGCTTTTGGCTGTTATAAACCATCGCATACATCACTTGAATGCAAATACAAATTCGTTATGGCCAGTCTTTGTGCAATCTCTAGTATTATTTTTTAAGTGCTAAAAGATACTGACTTTTTTTTTTGTTTTAGTTTCTTTCCAAATAGATAATCATCTTAATTTCTGTGCGAGTTTCATGTTTTTATTCTCTTTGCCAAGCATCTTGGACTTATGCTACTGTATTGATTGGCTTCACAGCTGGAGTTAGTTCAATTCCAATAGTTGATGACAATGACTCTTTGTTGGATACATACTCTAGAAGGTACCCTATGCTTCAATTTAGTGTGACGG
This sequence comes from Phoenix dactylifera, assembly GCF_051530095.1. Taxonomy (NCBI): domain Eukaryota; kingdom Viridiplantae; phylum Streptophyta; class Magnoliopsida; order Arecales; family Arecaceae; genus Phoenix; species Phoenix dactylifera. The sequence continues at coordinate 10,932,692 of NC_143197.1, forward strand.
TTGAATGTTTTAGTTCCCTTTTTGTTTTTAATGCAAAAACTTTGGTGATTCTATGCCCAGTGATATTACAGCTTTGGCTAAAGATAGAGCTTATGCAAAGATTCATCTTGATCAAATGAAAATTCACCAGGTAAATACTGATACTTCTTTTTGGTGAACCTTGGGGAAAAGTGCACTAAATTAATGGTTCTAACTTATTATCCACGAATTGGATATTTTTTTAATGGGTTTTAAAATATATTTTTCTTTACCAGACCGTCAATGTTAAGGTTTTGTAGCCTAAAGATATTTTGTAATAGTGTGAATGTCACTATTAAAAGATATAGTTGTTGGACCAAGATCTGTAGGATTGGAACGAGCACCCGTGCTGGTAGGTCGGTGGTATGGTATCGTGCCATGCCATCCCAATATGAACTGACAAGGGAGAGGGCTGGAGGAGAGAGGAAGAGAGAGGGAGGAAAAGGGAGAGGGAGGGAGGGAGAAAGCGGGAGAGGGCGGTGGAGGGAGCGGGAGAGGGAGAAGAAAAGAGAGGAGGAGAGAGGGAGGGAGGGAGGGAGGGAGAGGGCGGCGGAGAGCGAGAGAGGCCAAGGGAGGGGGAGAGAGGGCTTTTGACTTCACTTTAAAAAATTTCAAAATGAAAAAAGTAAAGTCGGCAAGATTTGCCGGCTTCACTATAAAAATTTCAAACATATATATAAAGGGGCTGAAGCCTCTATCTCATTTCGAAACAAGGGCTCTGCCCTTGTTCTGGAACCATGGGGCATAGGGCTTCGAAAGCCCTCTCTCCTCTCCGCTCTTTGCCTCTCCCTCTCTCTCCCTCCCTCTCCCTCTCCCTTCCAACCTCTCTCTCTTTTCCTCTCTTTTTTTCTCCCTCTACCCCTCTCTCATTGGTTTCTCGATTTGAAGGTCGGAACTGTCCCGATCGGCCTCCGATACAGCTCGATACCTCCCGAACCGTCTGGGACGGAACCACCGACCTTGTTTGGACATTGACTTTCAAGTAGCTCAAAGTGGATTTAATGAAGTATGTAGTATTTTTGTACTATTGTGACTAGGATTGAATGTCCAACATTATCACCTATATTTGGAATGGTGAAAAATTTTAATGCAAGAAGAATCAGATCATGCACCCTTTTATACTTTTGAAGGGTTATGGCAATGACTACGAGTGAGGAGCTCTAATGGTGTCTTGTGGAAGTATATGGGTCTAAGGTTCTTTAGGCATTTTATTGTATTTGTTAAATATTATTTGTAAATTTCATCTAAAGAATGGGTTAATCAGACAACTTTTTTGAATTATTTGCCATCTATGTTCTTTTTTTAAAGGAAAAACTGAGGTCTGCCTCTAACGTGGTTGTTATTTTATATTTGGTTCTAGTTTTTGTTTAATTCGTGGCATGTGAGTTGCTTTATAAAATATGTATACTCAAGGTTAGCCGAACTGGATGGTTCGGACCATGGTATGCTGTACCGATCGGTACCGGACGTACGGTACCCGTACCGATGGGTACCGGTACCGGTACGCCTGGCGTACCGCATACCATACCGTACCAACACTCGGTACGTCTATACTAGTGCGGCACCGGTACGGGGTTCGGTACCGGTACGGCGAACCTTGGTTCGGACCCTACTGAACCGAACTGATCAAGAATCAGAATGGTTTGGGTGGTCTGGAAGGTTTGACCTATAATAAAATCCTAAGGCCTTCCTAGTCCCCTCTTCCAATCTCGCTCGATTTTCCTCTCTCTCTCTCTCTCTCTCTCGATCTCTCTCCCTTTCTCAATTGATTTCTCTCTCCCTCTCTTGATCGATATCTCTCTTCTTCTCTTGATCGAACCGTGCGACAGCGACATCAATGGAAGATCTTGTGATGGTGATGGTGAATGGGCATGGTTGAACAGGTACGACTCTCGACCAATCGATCTCTCCATCCTCTCCCCATCCCTCTCTCTCCTTTTCGACCCCCCACCTAGATTAAGTTTAGGGTTAGGGTTTTCTCTCCCTCTCCCCTCTCTCCCTCTCATTCTCTCCTTTGCTAAGGCCAGCACTGCCTTCCTCTACATTTCTCTCTATCTTTCTTCTCTCTCTCTCCTTCCTCGCCCTCTCCATCCCTCCCTCCCTACCTCTGTTTCTCTGATGGCGGACCACTGCAGGGAGAAGAGACAAAGAGGAAGAAGAAGGGAAGGAGGAGGAAGAAGAGGTTATAGAGACGCAGGAAGAAGAGAAGAGAAGGAGGAAGAAGAAGCAGAAAGGAGGCTAGGGTTTTTTTTATTCAATCATTCAATTTCTAATTCATGAGAGGTTGGCCTTTATATAGGCCTTACATCAGGTCAATCAATTGACGACATACCAAATTTGGATCCTCAATCAATTGACTAAGTCAACCGATTGATTACATACCAAAATCGATCCAATCACTCGATCTAATTACACGACTTAACAACTAACCAAACTGACTCGACCAATAACAAAAGTAACTAATCAAACTGACTCAACCAATAACCAAACAACTAACCAAATTGACTCAACCAATAACCAAACAACTAACCAAATTGACTCGACCAATAATAAAAGCAACTAATTGACTCTATTATCTGAATGAGGGGCTTTGATGTCCCCATCAACTCCTCCCAGATGGAAAAAACTCGATCCCGTCGAGTGTAGGTCTGGCCGGAGAAAATTCTGCAGGCACATGGGCTTGGAGAGGGAAGGGAACACTGCGGGAAAGGAGCCTGTGGAGGGATTAGGGCGCGTGGGCCTGGGCAACAGTGGGCCGGCTGAAGGAGCCTGAGGAAGCCCGCGGTGGGTCGGGCCTGTTGAAGAAATGGGCCCATTGTTGTGTGAAAGGGGGTTGGGGAATTGATGGGCCGCAGGTCACAGGAGGGGGGGGGTTGTTTTGGTGTGTTGGACCCGAGGGCCTTGGTGGCTGCAGGTCAGAAAGAGGGGGGAAGGGGTCTGATGGGCTCGGGCGAGGGTATGTTGGCCCGATAGTGGGATAAGCGGGGAGAAGGAGGGGGGTTGAAACCCTGGGGAACCAAAAATGGGAGGAAGCTGGAGGAGAGGACAGCGGGTGGTGGAGGGCTTGAGGTGGGAGATGATGACCAAAGGGAAAGTCAGAGAGGGAGAGGAGATGAGGGAAGCGAGGGGGGCGGGGGGGGGGGGGGGGGGGTGGGCTGCGGCGGAAAGAGAGGGAAGGCGGAAGGGCAGTGGACTTGTGAGGAAGAAGGCGGCGACAGAATGAAGGAAGAAGGTGGCGACGGGATGAAGGAAGAGGGCAGAGAGCAGCGAGCGGCTCGCATAAGGCGGTGCTTGGAGCCGGAGGACCTCGGCGGAGGACGTCGTGGTGTGGCGGCTGTGGCGCGGTGACGACGGCGGTGGTGGACGGCCACGAGGGAGAGGGCGGTTCCGCGGCGTGAGGGGGCGGCCGTGGGGCGGTTTGCGGCGAAGATCCAGGTGGACCTTGGCGGAAGGAGAAGCGGCAGGCGGCGGGGCTTCAAGGACTGCAACGTGGCGTCGCGGAGGGGCCGATACTTGTAGGAGGTGGCGCTCGGAAGATGGCGGCATTGCTGGCGTTGTGCACGGGGGTGAGGGCGGCCACAAGAGTGACGGGTGGTGGGGAGGAGCAGCCGCAGGGGTTCTCCCCTTTTTCTTGGTGAAAACCGAGAGGGAGGGAGAAAGGCACGAGTCGAGAGGGGAGGGGTTTGTTAAACCTTTATTTTTTTTGTTGAAAACGAAGAGAGAGAGACGAGAAAAGAAACTGGATCGTGGTTTTGGTAGCAGGGGCAAAGATGGCGTGCTCTGATACCAAGCTGATAGCAGACCACTGCAGAGACAAGAGAGAAAGAGGAGGAAGGAAAGGAGGAAGAAGAGGTTATAGAGACGCAGGAAGAAGAGAAGAGGAGGAAGAAGAAGAAGAAGCAGAAGGGAGACTAGAATTTTTTTATTCAATCATTTAATTCCTAATTCATGAGGGGGTGGCCTTTATATAGGCCTTACATCATGTCAATCAATTGATGACATACCAAACTTGGATCCTCAATCAATTGACTAAGTCAACTGATTGATTACATACCAAAATCGATCCAATCACTCGACCCAATTACACGACTTAACAACTAACCAAATTGACTCGACCAATAACAAAAGCAACTAACCAAACTGACTCGACCAATGACAAAAACAACTAACCAAACTGACTCGACCAATGATAAAAGCAATTAATTGACTCTATCATCTGAATGTGGGGCTCTGATGTTCCCATCATTCTCCCTCTCCTTGTTTCGGTATGCTCTGGCACGACATGGTAACGACTTGTACCGTACAATACCAGTAACCGACCGATAAGGGTCATGGTACCAGTTTGGCGAACCTTTATATGGAAATAGGACTAACTGTTCAAAAAGTGGTCTAAAGGACCGAGCAAAATAGCTGAGGACCAATCATAATCAAATGGAAGTCAAACAAGGGACCAAGTGTTTCGTTCCTTTTTTAAGATGGTCAGTCAACTTGCCAAACATTATATGAAATTTTATCATTTGGCTTTAACTAGTCATTTCAATGCTAAAATTATCCATTTAATAACCCTTGAGTTTAAGAAGTCTTATTTTGTCTAAATGATTCTAGGTCTAAGCTTGTATTACGTTATTTAAGTTTTAATTTGATTAGAATTTCATTAGGTTCATTTTCCAATCTCTGTACTTTTTAAACTTTAGTATCAAAATTTGCTATCTTGGTACTAGGACTTGTGAGGAAGAAGGCGGCGACAGAATGAAGGAAGAAGGTGGTGACGGGATGAAGGAAGAGGAAGGTGAGCGGCTCAGACAAGGCGGTGCTTGGAGCCGGAGGACCTCGACGGAGGACGTCGTGGTGCGGCGGCTGTGGTGCGGTGACGACGGCGGCGGTGGACGGCCACGAGGGAGAGGGCGGTTCCGCGACATGAGGGGGCGGCCGTGGGGTGGTTTGCGGCGAAGATCCAGGTGGAGCTTGGCGGAAGAAGCGGCAGGCGCGGGGCTTCAAGGACTGCAACGTGGCGTTGCGGAGGGGCCGACACTTGTAGGAGGTGGCGCTCGGAAGATGGCGGCATTGCTGGCGTTGTGCACGGGGGTGAGGGCGGCCACGGGAGTGACGGGTGGTGGGGAGGAGCAGCCGCAGGGGTTCTCCCCTTTTTCTTGGTGAAAACCGAGAGGGAGGGAGAAAGGCACGAGTTGAGAGGGGAGGGTCTTGTTAAGCCTTTGTTTTTTCTGTTGAAAACAAAGAGAGAGAGAGACGAGAAAAGAAACTGGATCGTGGTTTTGGCAGCAGGGGCAAAGCCGGCCTGCTCTGATACCAAGCTGATAGTAGACCATTGTAGAGAGAAGAGAGAAAGAGGAAGAAGGAAAGGAGGAAGAAGAGGTTATAGAGACGCAAGAAGAAGAGAAGAGGAGGAAGAAGAAGATGAAGCAGAAAGGAGGCTAGAATTTTTTTATTCAATCATTCAATTCCTAATTCATGAGGGGTGGCCTTTATATAGACCTTACATCAGGTCAATCAATTGATGACATACCAAACTTGGATCCTCAATCAATTGACTAAGTCAACCGATTGATTACATACCAAAATCGATCCAATCACTCGACCCAATTACACGACTTAACAACTAACCAAATTGACTCGACCAATAACAAAAGCAACTAACCAAACTGACTCGACCAATAACAAAAGCAACTAACCAAACTGACTCGACCAATAACAAAAGCAACTAACCAAATTGACTCGACCAATGATAAAAGCAACTAATTGACTCTATCATCTGAATGTGGGGCTCTGATGTTCCCATCATTCTCCCTCTCCTTGTTTCGGTATGCTCTGGCACGACATGGTAACGACTTGTACCGTACAATACCAGTAACCGACCGATAAGAGTCATGGTACCAGTTTGGCGAACCTTTATATGGAAATAGAACTAACTGTTCAAAAAGTGGTCTAAAGGACTGAGCAAAATAGCTGAGGACCAATCATCATCAAATGGCAGTCAAACAAGGGACCGAGTGTTTAGTTCCTTTTTTAAGATGGTCAGTCAACTTGCCAAACATTATATGAAATTTTATCATTTGGCTTTTAACTAGTCATTTCAATGCTAAAATTAGCCATTTAATAACCCTTGAGTTTAAGAAGTCTTATTTTGTCTAAATGATTCTAGGTCTAAGCCTGTATTACGTTATTTAAGTTTTAACTTGATTAGAATTTCATTAGGTTCATTTTCCAATCTCTATACTTTTTAAACTTTAGTATCAAAATTCGCTATCTTGGTACTGGGCCTATATCGGTACTATATTGGTATAGCATTAGTATAGGGGTCGGTTCGGCATATGATACTCGGTATGCACTTGAGTATCGGTTCAATACTAGTATGGTATAGTATCCTTGGTATAGGGGTGAACCTTGCTTAGCGTACACCCTCTTATATCGAGTTGCTTTATCTTATCGTCTGTATATCTCAACTTTTGCACAACAAATGCCAAAAACTTACCCTAATAACAAAATAAATTAATTAAACCACCAACGAGAACTTTCTTTTTTCTTTATCTTTGAAATCTTCAAGGGCATGTGCCCAACCATGCCTTAAATGAATGACAATTTGAATTATCTCCTCTCTCTCTCTCTCTGAGATAAATTCAGGCATTGCAACTTGGACAAGATGCAAGTGCTCCATATGGATTCTTCAATGGGCAGCGGTGCCAGATGTGTCTTCATTCTGATACTCTGCAGAAAGTGATGGAGCGATTGGCAAATCCTGGTAATATCTTGTCTTTAGAAAGTTCAGGTTTCTCAATTGTAATCTCATTCTTGATATCCTCCTCGATTTTAGGGGTCCGGCGTGTTATCATTGTCGAAGCTGGAAACAAGCATGTAGAAGGCATTATTTCTCTCAGCGATGTATTCAGATTCTTGCTTGGTTCACCTCAAGCATCAGCAAGTACCTTTTAATTATACTGGCTTGTGATCACATCATTGGCCTACCAGGCAAATGGAATTATTTGTCTTCATTTCTTTCTCTTCTTAAATTAATAGGCCTCATTGGTTTAGAGCCTGGTTTCTGTTGAGAAGGCAGAGGTCTGTAAATGAGGAGTTTTCTTTTACCCCAATTTTTCATAATTTTTATTTCTATACTTTTGTTTTTGCTGGCTTGGATGATTAAATCAGACCCCAGTTCCTCAATTCTGCATGCTGCCAACGAAAAGGGACCAAGAAAGAAAGGGATAAAGATTAGAAAGTGGGAGATGAGGCTGAATTTGATGTCGTCCAAATGCTGTTGAAGTAATTAAGTGGCAACTCACGTCATGCTCATTGTCTTTTGAATTATGTTATTTCGATTGACTTATGAGATTTAGGCGGAATGCAATTACCATCTTCGCTGAAAGTAGTGAAAACTCCTTAAGCTATGTTGGACTTTGCTGATTAGGTTTTGGGGTTGACAGCAGGTTGGATTTGCTTCTGCTGTAAAATTGGATTTGCTTCAGTTGTGAACTAGATAGCATTTATGCCAAAGTTTTAAGCAATAGCAGTAGAACTGTTTTAAATAATACCATACCAGTAGCCGACTGGTATAACCATTACAGTATAAGGGCTGTAGGCATATGAAAACAGGCCCAGCTGATCAAAAATTTGCTTGAAGGACTAGACGAAATAGCGAAGGAGTAGTCATCATCAAATGGCAGGCATATAAAGGACCTTCTATGAAATTTTATCACTTTAGTTTTTAACTAGTCATTCAATGATAAAATGAGCTATTTAATAACCCTTGAGTTTAAGAAGTCTTATTTTGCCTATGATTCAGGTCTAAGCCTGTATTAGGTTATATAAGTTTTCATTTGATTAGGCTTTCATTTAGGTTCATTTTCACCTTTGTATTATTTAAATTTTAGCATTGAAATTTTCTATCTTGATACTAGGTTTCGGACTGGTTCTCAATCCCTATCCCAACCATCCTTCCCCTCCCTACCAACAGTCTACATAAAAACAAAAAAAAGAAAAAAAAACTAACTACCAACAAAAAATTACAATATATATAAATTATGGCTGAAAAAGTTAATGGCTGTTATAATGTGTTCTTTGGGGGCTATTTAACAACCTATTGGTTTTATAAATGGACGATCATAACACGAGGCTAGGTTTAAGTTTTCGTAGAGTCTTGGTTTGTGTCCTTCGTGTTAAAGAAGGATTCACCTTCCGTTGCACCGGTCTTCTTTGGAGTTGGACCATCCGCTGCTTATTTTGAGAGCTGTACAGAATAGAGTTCAAAGTGCTTTAAGATATGTGTGGTGGATGATTCAATGGTGAATTCGAGCAAATGAAGGTGAATCCTTTTCATCCAGTGCTCACTTTATATGCAGAATGGAGTTTGGAGTGCTTTAAGATCTGTGTGGTGGATGATCTAACGGTAAATTCATGTAACAGAAGGTGAATCCTTCTTTCACACAAAAGATACAACCTGAGTCTCCTATATGGTGCAACAAAAAGAAAATATATATACCTCTATGCATTTCCTAACAAATGAAAATGGAAAGCAGATCCTTTTGGGGGGGGATGAAGGACAATTTTGGATAGAGCATTGTTGCCTTGAATATTGCTAAGGTTTATTTAACAATATATCTTGTGACGAACTTTGCAAACACTAAATAGATTAATTCTCGTTCCTCATTGTAAAATTTTGACCATATGGTAAACTCATAAAAAATAATATGTTGATTATGGTAGATTTATATGTTTACAACTAGAAGATTTTTAATAAACAGAATTTCATGACTCTTTGGATTCTAACAATTATCTATCTTAAAAGAAATTGAAATATTTAGAAAAAACATAATGGGTTTGTTGCTATGCTCCTGATTATATATTAAGCTGTTATGCCTATATAACAGATTTGATTTAGGGGAACATTTGGCATTGTATTATCAGGAATTGTAAGGTTTGTTACCGTACTCCAAATTATCTATTGATTACGTGTGAGCTTGAGATTAGGGCCAGAAAAGGATATGGTACCCAATTTGCCATTTTGTTCTTGGAATTGGAAACTTATATGTGCTGAAATCAACTTTCCATCAGCATATAGGCTGAAGATGTTCCAACTAATATATCATGGGCAGAAAAAAGATATGCTTTCACCATGGATGTCAAATCTTTTCATTTTCATGGCCTTCTTAACATCTACATTGACATGGATCTTATTAGATGGGCATTTTTCTTGCACTATTCAAGCATGAAATTTGGCTATCTGCTGCAATTTTAAGTTGCATTGCAACTTAAGTTACAATAGTTGACTTACAAGGAAGCTCATGTCTTGTGTTTGGAAGAGAGTTTTGAGAAAACAAGTATCTTTGATAGACATTCTGTGGAACACCAAGCGAGTATATATGAAGTCGGAGCACTCCATGTACATAGAGTGATAAAGGTGTTATGGATGTAGAGGTTGCCATCAAAACCGTCGATGATGAGGGCCTCGGTGTGGACCTTGGTGCCCACATGGAGGGAGTGGGAGGTGATGTCGGCCTTAAGTGAAAGAAAGGGGTGAGGTTAGAGACTAGAGGTAGTGCATGGCAGTGTAGAGGTGGAGGGGATGGGCAACAGCCACAGTAGAGAAGGAGGCAAAATAGAGAAAAGAAAAAGGGAAGAAAGAAAATCCTTTTCTAAATTACAATATCTACTTGAGTGCTTGCAACTTGTCTCACAGTTTGGAGATGACATATCACAATGTAGCCCTAAGTTCTTAATGAGCAACTAAACTTATAATGCAACTTAAATTGCAGGCATCCAAACAAGTAGATTGGCCTGTGCTGACAACTTAAAGCGGCATACAACTTCACTTATAGAACTTTAAACAGCCTCATAGTGTTGAATAGGCAACCTAGGGCAGGTTATAATTTAGCCCCTATGAATCCCAACATTACTCAAAATGTTGTCCCGAGTCTATTTAGTTCTCAGTTTGATATATTTTGGTCTGAGATTGGTCCAAGGTCCCATGCCCAAATGAATCCCAACATTACTCAATGTCGTCTCGAGTCTATTTAGTCCGCAGCTTGATATATTTTGACCTGAGATTGGTCTAAGGTCCCCTGAATTGCACTCAGGCTATACATTTTTAACTATGGCCTTCATATGATATAATATAACATATATGCCAATTAGACCTAGCTAAGACATTCAATCAAGCTTTGTTAGTGCTGTCGCAAGCTGAACCTATTCTTAAATCAGGTTAGAGTATTTGGATGTAAGCTTAGCTCATATGAATATTCCCTAACATAGGCAAACCTGCTAGTATGAAGTGAAGTAGAACATGGATTGGCCTAGCTTAGAATTGCAGCAACCATCTTTATTATATTTTCTTCTAAAAATCTTCTAATGTTATCCTACATCTTGCAGGAACAATACTAGTCTGAAACATAAAGCTTGAGAATAATTTCTTTCACTTTAGTTGTTATATGAGTATCATATAGTTAAGATGTTCTGATGAAAAATATATGCATAAATAACCTTTACATGTGTATTATTTTGTTTTCACTTGAAACAGACAGTTGTTCTAAAAATTTATATAACGCCAATGTTATTTCCTATAACTTCAAAGATCGAAGGGCTTGGCTAGGAATTTTCGGTCAATGATCAAAACCCATTTTCATAGATCTTGAAACAAGCATGTGGAATTATACCTAATGAGAAGGTTTGATAAAGGTTTATCGATAATGAATTTGAAACAAGATCAGTAAGGAAGTTTAATAGGGGTGATTTGAGAACTAATTTTGACAGGAATGAAAATTTTCACACAATTATTCCCATAGTTATATAATTTTAATTTTATTACATATTATATGATATTAGTTTCATTTATTATTATATATCTAAATAAGACCTTTTAATTAAAAAAAATGTTTTTAAAAAGAGGCAAGAATGCATCAATTTCTCCACACTGAGGTTCATTGTTGGAGTCAACTCCTGGCGACACGGTTGGATTAGATTACACGTTTAACTTGACAATAGTGATATATATTTTATTATAAACGTAGGCCCGCAAATAATTACCCTTTTTTTTTCGGTTTTTCTTTTGAAAGTCTTGCCTGTCCATATCCTGTCCACGCGAAGAAAGCTCCAAATGCGTAAGACAACAAGATTTGTGGGCCCCATCTGGCCAGCCATTCAATGAACGGAGTTTGGAAGTGGGTGTCCTTTAGAGTAGGTGCGACAAATATTTTTTGTTATTTTATTGTTTGGATTCATGCGGCCAAATACAGGGGCCGCACAATGGCACTGGCACACGGTTCCCCCGCGGTGTTCCAGCGCTGTCACATCAATCTCAGCCCGCTTCCTTCTTACTTGCCTACAAAAATTCTTAGATGGATGATGGGGATCCCCTCACCTCCCATTTCTTACTCGCACTTCGATCCCTCAATGGACCGTATTTGACCCGAGCTTCTCACCAGCTTAATGGTTCAACAACTGAGATCTCATCCTACAACCAGAGTTATTTAGGTATCACATGATGGCCCATGATTATTGTATAGGTTTTGTGAAAACATGAAGTATAATGCCTATGTAACATGTAGGAACCTATAATCCGGAGATAGTCATGTGATTCATGGATGGTTATGATTATCGGATATAACATCTGATTCAATCTTAATCTAGATAGTATCCAAACTTGTTTGACTTGAGTACTTTATATTTTATATTAATTTCAAACAAACTTTTTTTTGCCTAGATTTTAAGATTAACACCACTAAATCAAAAAAATCTCAAAATATTTTGCATTATCCATGATTGTAATACGAGCTATAGATTAAATTTGATGACCTCATATGAATAGCATCAGCATCTTATAATTTACTTTCATATGTAAGAAAAATACAATTATAAGACAACACCAAGTTGTCCCACTTGTAGTCATGGTTATTTTATAGGTTGACATGGATATGCAAGAAAATGATATTTCTAGAATATGCTGAAATGAAAACATTGAGATTCACAGATCCAGAATTTGGTTTATTTAGTAGAAGATCACAAGACCAGTGGGAGATCAAGCTTAGCCATGTCATTTGGGCAAGTTTTTATAATTTTCTTGTTATTAATTGAGCGCGTGAGATCGTCCCCAGCAATTGCGGTAACAGTACCCATGACTCCGGGTGCGGTGACCACATCCCTCCAGCTCAGCGTTGGCTATGTGCAGGGTGCCGCCGGGGCTCAAATCGTTATCCCCCCCACCCCAACTCTTTTTTAACCAACCCACTCGTCTCTCTCTCTCTCTCTCTCCCCTCAAATTTCTTTTGATTCTGATCGATCTTTTTCCTCGTTTCGCGGCGACCTCCCACGGATTTGAAATGGAGATTTCTTTCTAATCCTTTCGATTCGCTCGTCGCGGTAGATAATAGCAGCAGCGGCGGTGGGATCGCTCGCGATGGATCAGGAGGGAGGGATGGCTTCCGACAACCAGAGGGTGAGCAGTGTCTATTGTTTTTTTTATCTTTTTTGATTAATCTGCGGTTAGGGTTTAGTGTTAGCGACGCTGTGGCTATCTAATTTTCCAAACTTTATCGTTCTTAATATTTGTTCATAGATTCACGTGATTGAAGGAGTTGTACTCTCTCTACTTCTATGATTATCAATTGAGTGATATTTTCGTCTAATTTCTTTTGACATGGTATATATTGGGATTAAAGGAAAAAAAAACTTACTTTGTAAAATGGTTAAAGCTAGATTATATAGATATTTGGAAGTGAAAGGAGCTTAACTAATTGAGGATTTGTAAGTAATGGCTTCAACGGTGTACTTTTTTGTTTTGGTTGTCTGTTTAATAGTTTAGATTTTGGATGAGGACTTGAAATTTAGTTAAAGTTTGGATTTTAAGTGCAATTGGAATTTGGTACCTTGTGTTTGTATGTTTAATCCTGTTGCTTAGGGAATATAATGAGGAAAAGGTATGGGTGGTATTGGTGGGGTAGCGAAAAAGTATGTATCCAGGCTTTTGCGGAGAGGACTGGAAGAACATATGACAGGTGAATTAGAACGACCCTCTTCTATGACAGAATATATGATGGGACTGATTGGAACAACCCTCTTGTATAGTTGAAGGATAATTCTGAGGAGGTGGCTCAGGGGAGGTTGTGGCATCGGCAAAGATGCTACCAGACAAAATATATAATTTATTATTTGTCAGGGAAAATTATTCATCATAATTATAAAAATAGGGTATAATATGACTGGCCATCTTGTTCATTTGAGTGCATTGCATTACTTGTGGCAGGGCATGCCAATCTTCATAGTATAGATTGCATAGACATCTATGATTATCAATTGAGTGATATTTTCATTTAATTTCTTTTGACATGGTATATATTGGGATTAAAGGAAAAGCAAACTTACTTTGTAAGATGGTTAAAGCTAGATTATATAGATATTTGGAAGTGAAAGAAGCTTATCTAATTGGGGATTTGTAAGTAATGGCTTTAACGGTGTACTTTGTTTTGGTTGTCTGTTTAATAGTTTAGATTTTGGATGAGGACTTGAAATTTAGTTAAAGTTTGGATTTTAAGTGCAATTGGAATTTGGTGCCTTTTGTTTGTATGTTTAATCCTGTAGCTTAGGGAATATAAAGAGGAAAACGTATGGGGTATCTCCTTCTTTAATAGCGGTATCACTACCTGACCGGCGGGCCAGCCGCTCGTCCAGCCGTGTTAAAGCTTCCATAAAAAAAGCCAGACTAAGCAATAAGGTACCCCGTATCACGTTCTATGGGAAAGAGTTGGAGCAGCCTAGATAAGAAAACCCAGGAGCCCTACCCAAGAGAGGATCTTAGCTGTGACTATGCCAGGCCTTCTGTTGTCAGATTGTAAATGTTATGTAATTTGTTTCAACGAAAAAGTAATTAGATCGTAGGTAGGGGGGAAGTGTGCAACAGAGCATAGGGTATGAAGGGCAGCACTGTGGTGTTGGTGGGGTACCGAAAAAATAGGTATCCAGGCTTTTGCAGAGAGGACTGGAAGAACATATGATTGATGAATTAGAACGACCCTCTTCTATGACAGAATATATGATGGGACTGATTGGAACAACCCTCTTGTATAGTTGAAGGATAATTTCTGAGGAGGTTGCTCGGGGAGGTTGTGGCCAGTAGAAATTGGCAAAGATGCTGCCAAATAAAATAGATAATTTATTATGTGTCAGGGAAAATTATTCATCATAATTAGAGAAACAGGGAATAATATGACTGTCCCTCTTGCTAATTTGAGTACATTGCATTACTTGTGGCAGGGCATGTCAATCTTCATAGTATGGATTGCATTGACTTAAATTATATTAATACGACAACCAGATATTATGCAGATATAGTTTATATTGAATTGATTATTCTTTATTTCTTTAGTTATACTCAATGGTTAAGACTGAAAATTACATCATCATCATCATCATCATCATCACAATCAGATGCATGGTTATGTGCATGGAACACGTTAGTTTGTATGGCACTCCATCAAGCTCAAGATGTAAGATTCCAGATCCATTGAGTTATGATTTTGCCGAGAATTTTAACTTAAAAAATGGAAAAGAACCGAGAAGGAAATTGAACATTTATCAAATAACACACAAGTCAAGTGTATACTTACTAATACATGGAAATCAGACTTTTGTTAGTATTTAACTTTCAATACTTAAAAGCAAAGTCTTAAGTCCTGGCGGGAAGGGGTGCGTCCCGGCAGCCCCGCCCCATTCCTGTGAGAAAATGGGACTAGGATGTAGGTTGGGACTCCAAAATCCATTCACACGGGAAAGAAGGGAAGGAAAGATGAAGAAAAAAAATAGTGAAATGAAAGAAGAAGAAGAAATGAAGAAAGAAAGTAGAAGAAAAGAAAGAAAGGAAGAAAAGAAGGAAGAAAGAAAAGATAAAGAAGAATAAAAAGGAAGGAAAGAAAGAAAAGAAGGGATAAGAAAAAGAAACTAGAAGAAAAAGAAAAGAAAGAAAGGTAGAAGAAAAAGAAGGAAGAGAAGAAGGAAGAAAGGAAAGATAAAGAAGAATAAAAAGGAAGGAAAGAAAGAAAAGAAGGGATAAGAAAAAGAGAGAAGAAGAAAAAGAAAAAAAAGAAAGCTAGAAGAAAAAGAAAGGAAGGAAATAAGGAACAAATGAAAGAAAGAAGAAAAAAAAAAAGGAAAAACAAATAAAGATAGAAAGGAATGAAGAAAGGGAGGGAGATGGAGGGTACCTTCTGAGAGTGCCATCAGGATGGGGAATGACAGCGGGTTCTCCCATTCCAAGAAGGAACTAGGACATTACTGTCTTGCGGGATTTAAATCCTTGTTTAAAAGTATCTTTTCTATTTTAAAACTACTGTAGAAATAATTTAGAAGTGAAGCTTATATGTGTAATTTGGTGCTAATAGTAGTTTAAATAATTACAACTTACGACCTATCTACTTGTACTTGAGTCGAGGAGTTTGAGGATTTGATAGTTGCTCCAAATTACTACCTGATTTTAGTTTCCAAAGCAATACTTATTATCTGATTTTTTTTTTTCCTAAAGCAATACCCTGGTTTTGCACCTTGGACCTCCTGAAGTGCAGCCCCTTAGGTGTGGGGTGCCAATTGATCATGATAACAGTTGTTGGCACTGTGATTTTTTGTATTAAAAATGTTGACAAAGATATTATTCGTGTTCATTTATGCTAAGGGAAATCTTATGCGGCATACTTGTATCCATACTATCTCAATTGATTGGAGATAACAAACTAGCACAGCTGGCGAGATCCATGAATTCGATATCTCACCTTAATGTTCTGCAGTTGCCAGTCTTTCATGACCAAAACCTAATAATTAATTCTTTTATTTGTTGTCTATAATTTTTCATTGGAACCTGGATCAGGGAGATGCATATTATCATATGACTTTAAACAGTCCACCTGAAAAAGAAAGGCTATACGAAAACAGAGATATGTATGAAAAGGCTCTCGGTACTTAGATATTACACCTAAATTTGTAGAATTCTTTATTCCTACATTGAACATTAGTATTTGGTTTCTGCTTGAGGCGCCCTAGAGAAAGGGTTGGGGGAGTTGTTACATGGGAGGTATTGAACAAAGGAAAATACTTCTTTTGAAGTGTCGCATAAGCAAAAGGCAATTGAGTTGTTGCCTTCTTTCTTTTTTTGGTTTGTTTTGTTGGCAAGATGCAAGCCTCAGGGCAGTGGCTAATCATTAACCTACCTTTGCCTGCATAATGAAAATTTACTGTTTGTAGTACAAATCAACTATTAATAGTGGTATGTGATGACTGTGCCTATTAGGTTTGAACCATAATTTTGCTTCGAGATGTTCTTAGGAACCTCTCAGTTATATGGTTAGCGTATCTGATAAAATGCAATACTATCCTTTAATAATGGAGAATCTGTTGGTCCATCAACTTGCAGATTCACTGGAAGACTTACTACAAAAACTTGTTTCTTTTAGCATATCAAAGTTTTGGGGTGGTGTATGGTGACTTGAGTACATCTCCTCTTTACGTGTATCGAAGTGCATTTTCTGGGAAGCTACGCCGTCATCAAGATGAAGAGACAATATTTGGTGTATTTTCCTTGATTTTTTGGACATTCACTCTGATCCCATTGCTGAAGTATGTGCTCATTGTCTTGAGTGCTAATGATAATGGTGAAGGTGAGCCCGGAAGCTTCCTTTGACTATCTATTTATTTTTTGTTTTCTTATTCAATTTGTAATGATGATTTGTGGTTTTTGGTATAGGAGGACCATTTGCTTTATACTCTCTCCTCTGCAGACATGCAAAGTTCAGTTTGCTTCCGAATCAGCAGGCAGCTGATGAGGAGCTTTCTACTTACTATAGGCATGGACAAATGTCTCGCAATATGATTACCTCTCCATTGAAAAGGTTTCTAGAGAAGCATAAAAGGCTGAGAACTTGCTTACTTCTTATAGTTCTATTTGGCGCTTGCATGGTGATAGGTGATGGTGTTCTTACACCAGCAATTTCTGGTAACAATGCCATAGATTTGCACTTTTTTCTCTATTTTGATTATTTTCTGCATGATGCCTGTCAATTTTGATACACATTGCCTTTTTTTTATAAGATAATTATTTCATTGTCATTTGGTCTCATGCTACACCTCAGTTTTAAGTTTTTCTTTCCTTTTCTTTTTTGCAGTGTTGTCATCCATTTCTGGGTTGCAAGTTCGTGCGAAGAAATTACATAATGGTATGCATCAATTTTGAAGTATCCCCCCTCCCCCTCCCCCCCCCCCCCCCCCCCCCCCCCCCCCCCCCCAACCCAAAACAAAAAAAAGAGAGGATATATGCAATTTAAAATTGCTGGTTGTTTTTAGCATAGTCACAAATTCAACATTCGGAAACAAGTCGGCTAGATGTAATTATTTGGAATTCGGGGAAAATCCAGAAAATTTTTCGAAAATTCGAAAAGATATCAGGTAACAAAGAATTAGAAAAATAATCAAACTAAAAAAATATGAACTTTCTAAAATATTTGTAAGTTTATTGACTTAAAAATAAGTATAGGAGAGGCAAAATAACAAGTGATAGAAGAAAAACCATTGGTATTAGCAATGATATATGGCAAAAATTTGTAACACATAAACATTTCTCAAAGAAGTCATGAATAATTCATCAATAAATCATAAAATTTGTGTGTAATTCCAGAATAATTGAATAGTTTTGGATTGACTCATTTTGGAGAATTATATAGAGAATCGTTTGGTCAAGAGACAAACCAAGAACAATTTGAGAAATTTTCAATAATTTTGCAAATTTTTTAAGTATGATTTTTAGAAATTTATTTAATATCTTAATGTCAAACTTATAATTTCTAAAACTATAGGATTACTTTTCCCTTTCAAATGAATAGATTCCAATTTGAAGCTTGGAGGTGTTTCTCCAAGTATTGAACCTAGGTAATTTCACTTGTTGGTTTTTTTATCTTCTTTTGCTACAAAGAAAAGAAAACAAAAGAAGGTCCTGAGAGATGAACTTGGATGCATGAACCGACCACCTTTCTTCTAATCCAATAGTCTAACAGTTGTTGTTACTTGTAAACTAGGAATTATTATGATAGTGGTACCCATGACCTGTGATTGCGTCCCGCCATCTTTCAATTTTGGTCAGGCTTTCTCCTATCCTACTACTTTTTTTAAAAAAATTTTAATTATGCATTGCTACTAAAGCTTAAAGTGTTACTCATATCTTGAATTTTAAATATTCACTTTTGAGTTATTGCTCATATATATATATATATATGTATTTTTTAAAAGTTTGAAGCCATGTGTGATTGTATAATATTGGTCAATCCATCTTGCACTCATGTATATGTGTGGTTATGTTAGGGTATTGGTATTGTATACACATAGTAGTGAATTTACTAATACACTGTTTAGCTTTATGAGCAGGTACTAGGAAGAGCCTATGAAAATTGTGATCTTTTTATTTATGTAATGATCATTAACATTGGGTGCATTTAATGTAAGGGTTGTGTGATTCGAAAATCCTCTAATGGTTTCCACATCATGTCAGATAAACCATTCTTTAATCATTTCACCACCATGAAGCACATTATTTATGAGTCTATCACCTATATAATAGAATTTGTCCTTATGCTTATATGAAGTGCAATAAATATTAATATGTAAGGTAGTAATCTTTTCTCTTTCTTTAGGCAGAAGAGTAATAATTTTTAGCTATCCGAAGTGAATCACAACATAAACATTTTTAATCATATCATCGTTCATACTATACATCAAACTAAAGTCGGTGGAACCGTCCTGAATTTGGCGGTTTCGGCCAATTTGAGCCGTACCGATGGTTCACCAGTACGGTTCCGGCAACGTAAATAAGACCGCTATCGGAGCTGGAGAAGGAGAAAGAAAGAGAGAGCGAGCATGGGAGGGAGGGCTGGCGGAGGCCGTAGCAGGTGAGGTCATGGCCGGTTTTTCTATTTTGAACGAAATAGGGATTTGACCACGGCTAAAAAATTTGCCGACTTCACTTAAAAATCGCAAAATTTTTTAGTCGTGACCTGCTCCCTTCGTCCTCTGCGGCCTTTGCCCCTCCCCCTCCACGGCCTCTGCCAACCCTCCCTCCCCTGTTCGCTCTCTCTTTCTCTTTTCCTCTCTCCCACTGTGCCGTGCCCTCTCTTGGTACAGGCTCAACACGGCCCGTACCGAGTCATCCCGCCTAAAAACCGGTATGGTGCCCGGTACCAGGTCTCCGACCTTGCATGAAACTAATTGGATTTGTTTAATTCATTTGGAATATGAAGTGGCGTTTTTGCACTGATAATGATTTGGAAGTTATTGGTAGATATAAGGCCTTATTTTGGCTACTTTATAACCTTGATCAAATTGGATTAGGCTTTTAGTGTTTAGGAGTTAGGATGGGAAAGATTAGACCTTTTGGTTGGTTTGAAGCAAGCTAAATATATCCGGCATTGTGTATACTTTACTAACCATATGGTGTCAACACTTGCCATGTCTAGCGCAGAGACTTATAGGATGGCATCAACAAGAATGCTAGAAGCATGCTAGCATGTCCTAGTTAATGATAAAGTGGACAAGCCCTTGAAGCACTAGTAGGCCCCTAGGATAGTGCTCACAACTCAGAGAATTATGGGCTAGTCAAGGAATAGATTGGGTGATTAGGAAGGTGATGAAGTTCATGGTTAAGAGACATTAAACCAAGGATCGCCGAATTGGTACCAGTAGGCGTACTGGTCGGCTACCGGACTGGTACGGTACCGGTTCAGGCCGATACGAATCGGTACCACTGGTTCGGTCTGGTTCACACATCTAAAAGCCCAAAAAAAATTGGAACTGGTACGGACCAGTTCGGGCCGATACGGGACGGTACCATCCGGTACCATATTTTAACGCGCGACCGGTATGGGTTGGTTCAGCATTCCTTGCATTAAACATTATTGGAGAAAGAAGTGGAGCAGAAAATATTTTTGGGATTTACCATGTTTTCTTTTCTATTTCTTATTTTCTCCTCTCTTTCTTTATCTCTCCCAGATAGGGGTGTCAATGGAGGTCAATAACCCACTAACCTGAGCCAAAATTGACCCAAAACTTAGGGTTTAGATATGAAAAACAAACCCAATAAGCTATTGAGACAGGTTTGAATTCTGAAATTAGACCCAAGTCTTATTAGGCCGGGTTTGGATTTAGGTACATCCATACTCGAAACCTGAAATCTGACCTGACCGTATGCATACATATAGAGTATACGCACACACACATAGATACATATATAAATACATTCATGTGTGTAACTTACATTTTTATATCATTATATGCTTTTGTGTTCATAGTTCATGAGGTAGCATTTTGGGTGCATTAAATAATTTGAGAAAATAGTCCAAAAGTGTAGGAAAAAAATTATCCATTTCTATCTGTAACCCGACCTAATACTTGATATTTTTGGGTCCAATATTGTGTTTGTGTATAGCGTTTAATGGGTTTGGGTTTGTTTGAATTTAACAAATATATTTTGGTTAGGTATGGATATGGCCAGATCCAACTTGAACCTAATCCCTTGAGACCCCTACTCCCACTTTACTTGGGTGCCGAACACTGGATCCCCTCTTGGTTCCTTGGTTAAGTTTCATTTTTAAAGGTATATAATTTACAAGTTAAGCCTTAAATTAGGTTGTAGGTTGGGTACGAGTCCTCATAAAATAAATGACAATTTATAACCCGACCTGCCAGTTTGACCCATAACCAACCCATGTTAGGCAGGTTTAGGTTTGGCATAAATGGGTCCGGATCATAAACGAGTCGACCGTCCTAACCCGTTCATTAAATAGGTCGGGTTCAGATTTAGAATCCTGACTTGCTAAACCCATTTTGACCATTTATTAATTAGGTTAGGCCATGACTTGACCCATTTCACTCGCTTAGGACTTGCTTAACCCATTTAAGACTTGCTCAACTCGTTTAACCAGATTCAACCTATTTTTTAAATGGGTTATGCAGGTCTGGTCAGATTACCTATTTAATAAAATGTCAGCTTTGGGTTTGGATTTTTGACTTGTTTAATAAACAATTCAGTTTGAGTTGACAGATTTTCGACCTGATCCATATCTAACTTGACCTGTACCTGACCCTACTGCTACTCTTAGTAAATGAGTCGGACATGGGTTTCTTCTTTTTAACCCAATTGTAAATTGGTCAGTTATAGGTTAAAGGTTTTTTGAGATGACCTGAATTTGATCTGATCTAAGCTAGACACCTAGACCTGGCCTGATCTATTGACACCCCGAAAATCAAAGAAGACCTTTTTTTCTCCTGTGGTTTTTGATCTTTGCTATCATTTCTTTTCTTTCTGCATGCAAATCTCTTGGTTATTGTGATGAAGCTACCATCTTTCTTATCCTTGCCTTCTTGGTGCTAATTTTCTACCTGTTATTGGATCTAATCATCCACGAAAAACTCAGGAATTCTACATAGTTTCCTTTCTTCGCAAGGCTTATCACTATTGCTGAGATTACTAAAAATTATTTTTTCAAGCAAATATGTCAGTTGTGGTTGGTTGCAAACATGATATTCTATTATTTAATTAGCATTTTTAATAACACCTGCTTAATAACAACCTTTATAGATTTATACCTGTTACAGAGAAAATACTCTAGTTTGACTTTGTGCAGAAATAATTCTAAGTTTTCCTGCATCAGAAAATGCTTGTTTGTCATGACATCTATATTAGCTGTTTATATAACAAAATGTAAAATATCATTCATTAATCTGCTTAATTTCTGAGAATGCTATATTATCTAATGCACAGCTGAGGTGATTATTATTGCCTGCATTGTGCTGGTTGGCCTCTTTGCTTTACAACATAGAGGTACTCAGAGGGTAGCCTTTCTGTTTGCACCTGTTGTTATCATTTGGCTCTTGTGCATTGGTGTAATTGGTCTATACAATATTGTTCGCTGGAACCCCACAATTTATCATGCTCTTTCTCCACACTATATCATTAAGTTCTTCAGAAGGACAGGAAAAGATGGCTGGATTTCTTTAGGGGGAATACTCCTTTGTATTACAGGTTATTTTGCTGAACACAGTCCAAGATGCTTTTCATTTTCATCTATTAGTAGCATCTTATGTCGAATTTTCATGATATCTGCAGGTACTGAAGCTATGTTTGCGGATCTTGGCCACTTCACTGATTCATCCATTAAGGTGTGGTAGTTAAACATATCTGTTTATTTTCTCTTAGAGGTTTCAGTGTTTGTGAAAGAGAAGTGATCAAGTAGAAATTGTCTAGAAGAAGAAAGTGCCATTGTGAATATGATGATATGAAAGCAAAAATCTTTTCTTTCAAATGAATATTAACTAATGCAAAAGCAAACTTGTCTTTTTTTTATTACTTGTCATGACTAAATATAGAGTTGTGCTTGTGATCATTTATATTACTGTCTCCATTGGGTCACCCTGCTATAGTAAACAGCAGTGGATGCCCATTATCTTTCTTTTCCATTTTCTTCGACTCTCAAGAGACGTCAAAGTTCCTAGTTTCTGATGATGCATAGCAGTGATATATCATATGTAATATTGAAACTCAAGAGGCAAAGTGATAAAAGTAAATGCTTACACGCTTGAGGATGTTAAGTCAATATTGCAAAATTAAAGCACACTTTATGAGCAATGACACCACATTCAAGAAATCATGTACAGAATTCATCAGTAGACTATAATTTGGAATTCTAATGATAGAACTTATACATAAGAATGAAATGGTATATACAGGCAAAACCTTGAGTTATGTAGTATAATAAGCACTTACTTGCTAATAGACCTACTTTGTCTATGCCCCTTTTCCATCTTAAGGTAGATCATGCACTATTTTGATGATCATCCGAATTACAGAGAGGTTTTTTTTTGGTTAATATTGAATTTTCAGACAAACCTCTCAGTCCATTTTCGTCCTGATTTGATGAAAAAGCAGGCGTTTATGTAGTTTGACGACTTTTATGAGTAATTCATGATCTCATGCAAATGAGTAATTTTCTGAGATCATTCATATTGTATCTTATTGTGCTTATTAATTGAGGTGTCTCTTATAGTTTGACTCTCTCTTTGTTCTATTATTTTCTCGAGTTCTTGATTTTTTAATACAATTTGTTTTGAATATCTCGAAATGTTGTTGAGCATGACCATAAAATAAAATAGCCAAACAATGAGAAAGGAAGGTGCGAGAGAAGTGGTATACAAAGATGAGAATGACAGACATTAAATGGTTGAGGTTTTCTGTATTTGGAATGAAGTCAAGGTGCTGTTTGAGTACATATGACCATTAACAAGAGATGTGTGATAAGCAGGACCAAGGTCGGTCGGATTGGTATTGAGGCTTGTACCAGTTGGTGACTGGTTCGATACGATATTGGTCCACACCGTACCATGTTGGGGCGTACCACAATAGGGAGAGGGAGAAGGAGAGGGAGGGAGGGGGGAGAGAGAGAGGGGGGTGGGTGGGGTAGAGAGAGGGAGGGAAAACCCTAACCCTAACTTTGGGAGAACCGAGGGTTGGAGGGAAGAAGAAGCGAAAGAGGGATGGGTAGATGGGGAGAGGGAGAAGGAGAGGAAGTGAGAAAGAGGGGTCGTCGGAGTTGTTGTCGGGATTGATTGAGGGAGCGTCAGAGTTACCATCACTAGTGGTCTTTGGCGACACGCACCATAGAGCTTTGAGCTCCATCATGCGGAAGAGGGGGGGCGAGATCAATTGAGAGAGAGGGAGAGATTGGTCGATCGATCGAAAGGGTTGAGACCTGGGGGTGGCTCGGTGGTTTTTAAAGGACCAAACCATCCTGGTTCTTGATCGGTTTAGTTCGGTATGGCCTGAATTACCCAATTCAAGATGGTTTGGCTGACCTTGGACAGGACCTTTGCAGTTGATGAACAAAGGTTGTAAGAGCAATTCTGTGAAAAATAATAGGTGCTAAACAAGCTGAGTTGTTATTTAGCGAGACCACATGAAGCATGATTGGTAAGTGTGAGATTTATTTGCATGATGATGATGACTTAAGAGAGGCATTTAAAAGTACTCTAAGCTTCGAGGAAAGCAATGGACTGGTATTGAGTAAAACAATTTGATTGATATGAAGTTTTAGGTTAAAGAGGTTTGGTTACATTAATAAAAGGTTAAAGAGGTTTGGCAAAGCATGATCATCCTGTTTTGCACCTAAACAACACATCCTTGTATTTTTTTTTTTGACTTGGGCATCTATGTATCTGAATGTCATCTTTCCATTTTTTGGCTAGTTTAACAGTTTTGATGGCACTTTCGTGCAAACTCAATATGAGCCTTGATCACTCAAATCTCTTTCTAGAGGCATTTTGAACTGCAACTAGTTGATGCCAAAATTAGGAAGCAATTAATCCAATGGAAAATGCTTGGTGTTCCCCCATGACCTCCCTGAAATGGCTGCAACTCATGGTTTTTCTTCAGCTGCCAAGGGCAGAGTTGGCCTTGTGGCCCCAAATGAACAACCAAACCCCCATGTACACCTTTTTTTTCCAATTAAAACTGGGTGTACTGCCCTTCTGCAGAAGATCTTGGGGAAACATAGCAGCACACTAGTGCAATTGGGAGATGAGCTGCCAATAACGACCAAGAGAGAATGAAAATTGCATCTTATAGCAAGAAAATCTAGATAATGAAGCATAGGTGTAGAGAACATAGAGTAATGCGTATGAAAAATTAGTTCTTCATGGACCTCTACTAGTGTGGAATATGTGATGTCATTTTTGAGCATCATGGTGGTAAGATTCTTCCACCAGGGTTTGAACCTTGGACCTTTCCCAAGAGCAAGCTCTGAGGAGGAGGTGCCAACAGACCATGCTAATAGCTGTTGATTGTTCAAAGATGTTCTATATCACGAAAGAAAGACAATTGCAATAGAAATAGAAAAGTTCAAAGTATTTGGGTTGTGTCGAATTACTAATTGAGGGCTGCAAGTGCAGCAAGTGAAGGAAAGTGTGGTACACCAAGCAAAAGAGAGGATGGCATGCATGAACGGCCAAGAGACAGAATGAAGGCAACTGATGAGAATCTGCATTATTGGTCAGGGGGTGGGGGGAGGGGGGTCGTTCTGTTATTATGATTTTTCTATGAATCAGATTTAAGAAAGTTGAAGAAATGGATAGGCTTTTTCATGATGCTCTACTATATAAGAGGAAGTTTCTCATTGCTGCAGTTCTCAAAATGAGGAAGGGAGAGGCTGCACCACGTGATACCCCCCTTCCAACCCCCAAAGAAGCTTTCTTTTTTCTTTTTTATTTTTAATAATTTATTATTATTATTATTATTATTATTATCTTTGAACTTATTCTCCTCTACCCCTAACTACCTCATTCTCCTTTGAATTTCTTTCAACCCTTCAAGGAATTTTCTTGTTTCTCATATGTTTGTACCATGGTCGGTGGAACCGTCTTGAACCGTCCGATTTGGAGCGTCCTGAGCCATACCGGCGGCGGACTGAGATTGTTCGACAACCAAACTGAGACCCGGTCGCCGGTGGGGGAGAAGGAGAAGGAAAAAGAGGAAGAGAGAGAGAGAGAGGAGGGGACGGAGGGAGAGGGAGAGAGAGAGGAGGAGAGGGAGGGGCCGGCCGGCTGAGGCCAGAGAGCCTTCATGCGAAGGAGGCGGAGGCCGGGGAGACGCGGAGGTGGAGCTCCGCTGGCCTTTTATTTTTGCAGATTTTTAGTTGAAATCGACAAACCTATTGCTGACTTCGCATACTATATTTAATATATATATATATATTAATTTTGCAATATTTAAGTGAAGTTGGCAAATGATTTGCCGACTTCATTTAAAAATTGCAAATTTTTTAATGGTTGGATCCCTATTTCGAACGAAACATGAATTTGGCCCTGGCCTCCATCGCCGGGGCCTCCGTCGGCCTCCTCTCTCCCTCCCTCTCTCCTCCTCTCTCTCTCTTTTTTTCTTTTTTGTTCGCTCTTTTTCGTTCGCTCTCTTCCCTGCCTCATCTGTTGTGTCGGTACAGGCCTGACACGGCACCGCGCAGCCCATACCGACTCGTACCGCCTGCCAGCCGGTATGGTGCCCGATACCGGCATAGCAGACCGTGGTTTGTACCATAAAGAATTCACTTTAAGGTTGAAGGAGCATATAGATTTTGTTTTGGTGGGCACGTTGGCACTGTTTTTTTGGAAAGGTGATGCATCTAGTATTACCTACTTGTATTTCACCTATAATCTTTGCACGTACACTTTCTTACCTGATTCATGTGATTTATACTGTGAAACTCGATGACATTCTTGCTATGTGCAGGTTGCTTTTGTTGCTGTCATTTACCCTTGTCTGGTATTGCAGTATATGGGGCAAGCAGCATTTCTTTCTAAAAATTTTTCTGATGTACCTACAAGCTTCTATGATTCCATTCCGGGTAAGCGTCAATACCTTCAGATTATGCAAACATTTTCTCAGGCATAATATGTTTATGTTGTGTTTGCATTTTTCTTGCAGAACCTGTGTTTTGGCCTGTTTTTGTGTTAGCCACTCTTGCTGCTATAGTTGCTAGCCAAGCCATCATCTCAGCAACATTCTCAATTGTCAAGCAGTGTCATGCTTTGGGTTGTTTTCCACGTGTCAAGGTTGTCCACACATCAAGGTGGATTTATGGTCAGATATACATACCCGAAATAAACTGGATTCTCATGGTCCTTTGTCTGGCTGTCACTATGGGTTTTCGTGACACAACCGTTATTGGAAATGCTTATGGTAAGTGACTATATCAACTTGATAAATATTATAAAGCAAAAGCTCAAAATTTTTTGTCTATTATTGCATATTTTCATGGATGTCCCAGAAATGATGCTTACATATCTTTGGATATATTCATGCTACCTTCTGCTCTTAATTTTTGTGTATTGGTATTAGGTCTTTTGTATACTTAATGCTAACTAATATTACCAGTCACCCTCATATATTAATTTCTAAGCTGGATACTTGTTTTATAATTTCAGGCATTGCATGCATAACCGTAATGTTTGTGACCACATGTTTGATGGCGCTGGTTATCATCTTTGTATGGCAAAGGCATGTCGTACTTGCTTTGTTGTTCCTTATATTTTTTGGATCAATCGAGGCTGTTTATCTTTCATCTTCTATTATGAAAGTTCCCCAGGGAGGATGGGCACCTCTTGTGCTATCATTTGTTTTTATGGTCATCATGTATGTCTGGCATTATGGCACTAGAAGGAAATATCAATTTGACCTACAAAACAAGGTCTCTATGAAATGGATCCTCACTCTTGGCCCCAGCCTTGGAATTGTTCGTGTTCCTGGAATTGGGCTTATCTACACAGAGCTGGTTACGGGAGTACCTGCTATCTTCTCACACTTTGTCACCAACCTTCCAGCTTTCCATCAAGTTCTTGTCTTTGTTTGTGTGAAGTCGGTGCCGGTCCCCTATGTTCCAATGGACGAACGGTATCTTATAGGTAGGATTGGTCCTAGAGCCTACCGGATGTACAGGTGCATTGTGAGATATGGGTACAAGGATGTGCAGAGGGATGACGACAACTTTGAAAACCAATTAGTGATGAGCATTGCCAAGTTCATTCAGATGGAAGCTGAGGAAACATCCTCAGGGAGTTACGACACATCTCCTGAAGGAAGAATGGCTGTTATACGAACTTCTGAAACATCTGGCTCAAGGCTGTTAATGAGGGAGTCTGATGAGAATGCGGGTGACTCTACCATTGTGAGGAGCAGCAAATCAGAAACCCTTCGAAGCTTGCAATCACTATATGAGCAAGAATCACCTAGTGTGAGCCAAAGACGGCGGGTTCGATTTGAGGTGTCAGAAGAAGAGTCTATGGACTCACAGGTTAGAGAAGAGCTAATGGCCCTTGTGGAAGCAAAACAGGCAGGAGTTGCATATATCATGGGCCACTCTTATATAAAGGCCAGGAGGACTTCATCATTTTTAAAGAAGTTTGTCATCAATGTTGCCTACTCTTTCCTCCGAAAAAATTGCAGGGGCCCGGCGGTAGCCTTAAACATCCCTCACATCAGCCTCATTGAAGTGGGTATGATCTACTATGTTTAGCTGGGTGCTCTTTTTGCATGGCAGCTGAGGAAGGTAAGCTATTCAGATGGTTAAACTTTGGCCGTAGAGTATCTGTTCTTTTCTTTGCTTTTCTTTTTCCCAAGTCTTTTAACTAGATCTGTATTTAGTAATTTATTTTACTCAGGGAATTGTAAGAAAATCAGTATAAAGGACTCAACATAGTTATGTGTGGCCAGGAGTGGCATATAACTCGTGCAAGCGTTCCAGTTTTTGATATGTTACCTACGGAAGTGTAATTTAGTCGATAGTGGGTGCTCCATGTTTGCTGTGGTCTGGTGTGGCAAAATACTCGCATTAGTAAGTCGTTTATAAATATTGTCTCAGTAACTTCAAATTGGTCATCGAGCTACTATGGTTCCCAGGCTACAATCAGTTGTATAGCTCATCATGGTGGTGATAAAAAAAATCCAATGTTTCTCAGCAAAATGGGCATGGAGAAACGATAATGCACTGTTGGAAAAAAGACTGGCATTTTTATACACAAATTACTCACGAGTCAAGCTAGATATGGTGGCTGCTTGATTAGAAACCCTTTTGAGAGAAGGAGAAAGTCTCATTTTTTTTTCAGTTAACTGAAGTGAGAAAGAACCAGGATTGGTTGCTAAGAGAGCTTTTAGATTGAAGGTCATGTTTTCAGTTGTTGTCTACTGTGTCAGCTAGAATAGTTACTAATGATGCTCCCTGGTCTTTGCCGTGCGAACAGGAGATAGCTGACTGCTCAAGGAGGAAAGATGCGAAATTTTGAGTGTGTTGTGGTGACTTAAATTTCTGACAAGAGAAAGTGCTCGCCATGTTTGACATGGAAAAGGTATTGAAGGCAATCACTTGGGAAACCCTTTCAACAGCAAATTACCGGCAACACTGCTGGTTTAAGTCTTTAATTCTGTATCAAGCAATATGCCACTCACATCTGAGCTGCAAACTTATCCATTACCGAATTATTTCTTCTCATCTCTCGAGTTAATATGCCCTTTTCGGCCATTTCTTTCTGTAAAGAAAGAACCTTGCGTTCATCTTCACATTCTGTAAAGTTATAAATGCCTCTATTAGGAGGCATATTCCTCTGCAGCATCTGCTGATGTAATTCATCATCTTCTTCCATCCTTCATTACACATTGTACTTATTAATGCATGATATGTGATTCGAGTTGGTTTGATTCGTAACTTCTCCATCTCTTCATATACCTCCAAAGCTCTATGTGTATTGCTGCCGTTGCAGCGTGCCGAGATCATCATATTGCATGTAACCACATCGGGCCTCAGACCACCATCTTCTAGCCAAAGGGTCAGTTCTTCAGCTTCAGATATACGCCCTTCTTTGCAGAGACCTTTTATGAGAGCATTATAAGTTACGGTATTTGGAGAGATCCCTCTTCTCTTCATGTCCTCAAACAGTGCACGGGCTTTCTGGATCTTACCTGCTGCACAATATGCATCAACAAACATGGTACGGGCCTGCACATTGGGTGAAATTTCTCTATTCACCATGTCATGGAAGATAGCTTCTGCTTCGAGGAGCTTTCCCTTCTTGCACAAGCCATTCAGAAGAGAGCCATAGGATACCACATTTGGCTTAAGCCCCATCTTCTCCCGCATCTCATCAAGAATTTCTTAGCACCTCTCGAACCGGCCAGCCCGTCCATGGGCATCAATCAGGATATTGTAAGTCTCCACACTCGGGGCCACTCCATTCTTTTCATTCTCCATCACCAATTCCCCTGCCTCAGCCATCTTCCGCAACTTACGCGGCCCATGCACGGCGAATTGTAAGTTAGCAATTTGGTTTCAGTGCATGCAACTCCATCTGCCTCACCGGTGCGAATGCCTCCTCCAGGTCGCCAACCCGACGGTATCCATCGACGATGGTATTGTAAACCACCTGTTGTACGTCCATGGCCCCTTCCGGCTTTGAAACCTTCATATCCTTGCAGAGCCTATTCAACAGAATGCTACATGTGTAGTCCCCTATTTTACCACCTTTCCCTGCCATTTCTTCGAAGAGCGCCACAAAGACTTCTGAATTCCCACATTTGCATGCTCGTCGAATAAAATACTATGCGTAAGCCCATCCGGTACGAGCCCAGTAGCCTCCACCTATTCTTTTCCTAACAGAGACTTCTCAAGGGCATTTCGAGCCAGCCCAACCATTCTTCTTCGGCGAGAAAGGATTTAACGCTGGGTCTGGGAGGGGTTTTAACAGAAGGAGAGGGAGAAGCCAGACTTCTACGAGTCCCGCATCAGCTGTGGAGACAACTATTAACTATAGAAAGGGAGGGATGGGCTAGGAAGGTAGTTTTTTTCTTCTTGATTCATGTTCATAGGATATCACCTTCTATGGATGCCTCTTGCTTTGTTGAAGCAATGACGAGACTTGGTTTTATCGCCGACGTCTTCAACCATGGTTTTCGAGTTAAACTAATGTACGCACAAACCTGCATGCACGTATACAGATGCATGCATGCATACATACATACATATTGTATATATACATAAACGTACATACATAATACATATATGCACACACACACATACATCATACATATTGCATACATATACACATACGTACATGCGTACGTATATACATACATACATGCATGCATACGTATACATATACAAATATACATGCATATATATCTTAATGTTTCGTCACACAGTATCATTTGACCAATCTGGTTTAGTGTATGTTCTATCTCGTGAAGATGTGCTGGGTTAGTCTAGATATGGACTTAGCTTTAAAGCTAGTAGTTTTCGTTGTGCTAGGTTAGTCTAGATATGGACCTAGCCTGATCTAGTTGTAGCCCCAAGATCTAAATGATCATTGGTGCAATGCTACCCAAAAATTCCTTGTCATTGTATTTGTTCTTGGTTTTCGATCTGCTTTAAATTTCTCAGCACTTGTTTGCTTAGCTTATCAAAATTATCTGAACCAGCTTGAGTCAAGTCATGTCCTCGGACACCTCAGCCAATTGCAATCTGAATTCAAGTTATGTTGAATTCGCTATTTCCACAAGCCCACCCAAAGTTTGGGTTCGGTATGGATTGGAAGCTCTATAAGAAGATCAGTATATTACGTAAAATATAAATGGCAAGTGGCAATATGGTATAACTTTATTCCGTGGAATAGTTGGTTATAATTCATTTTTTCTCAATTAAGAGAAGAAGAAACATTAACCACACGTCATGAAAGTTAAACCCGACGACGGGATAGACCGACGACGCTTTGGGACCGACGTCGGAATAGACCGACGACGGGATAGACCGACGACGCTTTTTTGACGCGTCGGGTTAAACCCGACCCACGACCACCTGCCCGACGTGTGACCCACGCTTTGTGAAGCGTGGGCTGGGAATTCACCGACGCTTATAAGCGTCGGGAGAGACCAAAAAAAGCGTCGGGAGATACCCTTTCTTTTGTAGTGAAACTTCTAGAAAGTCGAAAAAATATTATTTGATTCCTAATTTTATGGTATGATCAGCTGCATCCAATATATGCATGGTTTGATCAAAATTACAACCTCACCAAATTATGAATGAAAAAATTAAGAAACATTTATCTCATTAATTTGTAAAAGAGTCTAAATACACTAGTCAACACATTGAATATCTACGAAAGCACATGGGTGGTAAAAAATAAATCTAAAAAGAGTTTAAATACACTTTTCAACTCAATACAATATCTACCTAAATACAAGAGAGGTGATAAAATAGAACAACTATAGAAATCCAAGTGCAAACGCATCCTCTCTAGCTTCCAAGATAGCTAGCTGCCCACTCTGAGAAGATTGGAGATCTGGTTGCAAAAGAAGATGACTATGCTATCGGGCCATCCTCAGCTGCTACCAAGCTATCAATCCACTCTAAGACACCGGCATCACTAAGGTTTCCACCATTCGATGACATAGGCACCTCCATAGGTTGGTTGCCAAAAGAAATTGATGTAGGAGAAGATGGTAGTGTTAAGAACACGTTGTAAGCTAGCATTGCCAGAAGTGGAAGGGGGGACAGTGGTGCCGGTGGAGCGATCATCCACAGGTACTCCTGGCGGTGGCACCTCCATAGGTTGGCTACCAGAAGGAACTGGTGTAGGAAAAGATGGTGTTGCTAAGATCACGTTGTCCACCCAGCTCAAGATGTCAGAGTCGATGAAGCCAGCATCACCAGAAGTGGAAGGGGTACTACTATTAGGGTCCTTATAACATTAGCCTCCATTCATAAATTAGTGATTCATCAGATGGATGTTAAGACAGCTTTTCTAAATAGAGACTTAAATGAAGAAATTTATATGAACCAGCCAGAGGGATTTAAAATCCCAGGCCAAGAAAATAAAGTTTGCAGACTAGTCAGATCTCTTTATGGTCTTAAACAAGCACCCAAGCAATGGCACTTGAAATTTGATGAAACCATAATGACATTTGGATTTGAAATCAATAGCACAGACGAATGTGTATATCATAAGAGAGTTGGACACAAATTTGTGATCTTGTGCCTTTATGTAGATGATATACTGATCTTTGGGACAGATCTTCAGATAATTGATGAAGTAAAACAATTTTTAAGTCATAAGTTTGATATGAAAGACTTGGGACAAGCTGACTTAATTTTAAATACCAAAATAATTAGAAGTGCAAAAAGTATTGAGTTATCCCAAAGTCATTATGTTGACAAGATACTTAATAAATTTAATTATTCCGATTGTCAGCCTGTCTCTACTCCATTTGATCCCTCTACTCATCTTAAGAAGAACTTAGGAACTCCTATCCTTCAAAGCCTATATGCTCAAATCATAGGCTCACTAGGATTCCTAACAAACTACACCAGGCCAGACATAGCATATGCTGTAAATAGACTTAGTAGATATACTATTAATCCAAATAGAGATCATTGGACAGCATTAGAGAGAATTCTTAGGTATCTTAAGGGTACCAAGTCCTATAGTTTGCACTTTAGTGGGTTTCCTGCTGTTCTAGAAGGCTATAGTGATGCCAACTGGATCAGCGATACCTTAGATGTTAAATCCACCACAGGATACGTCTTTCTCCTAGGAGGTGTTGCTGTGTCTTGGAAATCCACCAAACAAACCTTAATATCTAGGAGTACCATGGAGTCTGAACTGATAGCTTTAGACACTACTAGCATTGAGGCTGAGTGGCTCAGAGATCTACTAATAGACCTTCCTGTAGATGAGTCACCTTTACCACCTGTCTCTTTACATTGTGACTGTAAATCTGCAATAGATAAGTGCAACCAAGAAAATGCCAATGTAAAAATGAATAGGCACTTAAAAGTGCGTCATAAATCATTAAGATATAAATTGAAAAATAATGTTATTGTCTTAAATTTTGTTAAATCAGAAAATAACTTGGCTGATCAGCTTACTAAAGGCTTGTCTAGAACAGTAGTTCTAGAGTCGTCGAGGGGGATGGGGCTTAGCCCATAAAAATAGATCACCACGGTGGGAACCCAACCTTAAAAGGTTCAATGGGTAGAAACAAACCGGAGTGTGACTAAGAGGAGCACTATTTCATGTTTTCCTCATCCCTATGGCGCTAGTGCTCATAAAAGCAAGCGGTAGGATGAGTTCGTTTGTATAACTCTTAATGAATCCGAGACCCAAGTGGCAGGAGCTTCCTTGCTAGCTTCCTTATTAGGACTCACCTATATGTGTAGTCGTGAGGCCGCGATTATGGAAAATGGGCGATTTCCTAAAAAGCACATGATAGATATCTGCGCATGGCCATAACAGCGCAACCCGCTTAGAACCCAGATCGGGCTATATTATGTGTGTTGTTGATTTAATCTGAGCCATGGACCGAGGTTCAAGGTTAAGACCACCTTGGCTCCACAGATGTAATCAATTGTCACTAAGTGAAGGTTCAAACCGAAAGGTACCTACACCTATTACATAATATAAGATATCCAGCATTTTGTTTTGATTTTAAAAATTATTTAAAAAAATTAATTTTTGTGGGGATTGTAGGAAAAATTAAATGCGCACGCGGCCGAGTCTCGGTCCGCGTGCGCGTTTGGTTTTGGAAACAACCGGGCTTTTAAAGAAGGATTTAAATGCGCACGCAGCCGGTCTCGGGCCGCGTGCGCGTTTGAGAAATAAAACGGGCGTGCCCGTTTGAATTGGAAATGGCCAACGGGCGTTTTTGGTTTAAATGGGAACACGCCAGCGGGCACCAATTGGCGCACGTTGCCCACGTTTGCGTGAAGAGCGCGGATGCGGACGCGGACGCGGACGCGTCCGCCAAAAAGACCATTTTGCCCCTGCGTAAAACCCCTATATAAACCCCCTATTTCATCTCTTTTGACACACGAAAAATTTCAGAAAAATAGTGAAAAAATTCTGGAAAAATTCTTCTCCCTCTTAGCCACTTCCAAATTTTATTTTTACATTTTTATTCAGTTTATTTAGTTCTTTTCATTCCGTTCTTTGCTGGATCTGCAAGTCCGATTGGGTTCGCTTTGACTTCTTCCGAGACGTGCCGAAGAAGAAGTTGTAGGGTCGTCGTATCTCCGAGAAGGATTGCCGGGTGACCTGTACGTGGGGGCAAATACTTCTTTGGGACAGCGTCTACGCGCTTCGACCTGCCTTCAATCAGGCTACTTTCTTCTACTTTTATTTTTAATTTAATATTAGTAGATTTGTAGGATTTGAATTTCTATAATATAAATTTATTAAATGCATAGATTTATTTTGTGCTAGAATAGATTTATTTTGTATTAAAATAGAATTATTTGGATGCCGAATAATATACACGTATATTATTCCCTTTAAAATTTTTTATTAATTAAATTAATAGATTTATTGTTTATTTATATGATATATTGCTAACATCATCTACCAGTACTCCTGGTGGTGGCACCTCCATAGGTTGGTTGCCAGAAGAAACTGATGTAGGAGAAGATGGTGGTGCTAAGATCACGTTGTCGACCCAGTTCAAGATGTTAGAATCGATGAAGCCAGCATCGCGAGAAGTGAAAGCGGGGATAGTGGTGCTAGTGGAGCGGTCATCGACAAGTACTCCTGGCAGTGGCACCAACTGAGATGCAATCTTTTGCTCCGTCCAAGCAGTAGTCACATTCACAACACCATCACTGCTGCTGCAATCGTTGGCCTCATAGGCCTGATCGAAGAGCGGCGTCCACCTCGTAGCATGTATCCGTCTTCTCTTGCGGTCATGTGCGGCAGGAAAATCATCACCAGCTTCTTTGCTGTTCCCCTTGGGATAAATTCTGCATAGAGCCATCTTCTGAAAGAAAGATTCTACCAATTAGTGCTAGAAAATTCTAGCAAGGATTGAAAGAAAGAAAAACATGATCAAATTTCTCAAAAAGTAATAGATAATCAAATATATCAAACAAAACCATGACGAAAGATCATAACAAAATTAGATTCATAAGAAAGAAAAAAAAAAAAAAAATTACATACCTTGCCATCAGGAGAGTGGAGGAGGTACTCGTGCATGATCCAGTTAGGGTGCAGTCTCTTCCTCTGGCTGTCTCTGAACTTGAAGACAAGGGACGACTTATGCCTGATCACCTCGGAGAAGCCATCCTTGAAGATGAGCTGGCCCCGAGCATTGCCATGCCAGAAGCCCTCCCCAGTATTGCGGTTCGCCCTACACACACTCCCGTTGGCGCTCGCCCTATGCCTGGGAGTGAAGTAGTACACCTCCTCCCCTACTCCATGCATAAAATCCCCTGTAGATCGAGTCAAGAAAGCAATCCAGCCATCAAACCTTTTTTTTCCTTTCTAAATAATTGGAAACTGGAAAACAAGATTTACGATATTCACATTAATGTAAAAATATAGAACCGACGAAAGAAAACAAGAACGAAAGGCAAGAAGGAACTACAGGAAACTCCACGAAGTCTGGAAGCGAGAGTCGAACCATCGGTTCACTTGCAACTTGAAGAAAAAGGAGGAGAAAGATGGGGGAGAAAAAAGAAGAAGAAGAATCTTGGGTTTTTGTTTTTTAGGCAACTTAATATATCAAGAACTCATGCTTGTTGCTCTCGACTTTTTATTATGCAAAACAATATATCAAGAACTCATTCTTGCTGGTCATGCCAGAAAAAGAAGAAGGATCTCGGGTTTCAATTTGGATTTTAGGCAAGGCAATATATCAAAAACTCGTTCTTGCAGGTGATACCAAAAAAAGAAACAAAATATAATAACATGAAAAACGAAACCGAAAGAAGAACAAGAAAAGAAAAAAGAGGAGGGATTGTGTACTTGGACAATGAATGTACACATATATATGATAGAGAGACACTAGGATTAGATCAAGTTCGAATCTTGTGAGATCCTAATTGGACGATAAGATTCAACATCGATGATCCAAATCGTTGCATGTTATCTACCACCTCTAAAATATTTACGCACCAATCCCCATCATTCAATCATGACCCAAACGGATTTGAGTAAAGAACCACTTAACCAAATCATAATCTACCTATATATATACACGTGGCCAGCAAAAGTATAAAAACAGCAATATTTGCTAGGCTTTAAACAGAATTGCCAAGGCACCATATATGTAGTAGTTCTTACATATAATGGCAATAACACTATAAAACTATAACTATCCAAAATTATCTTCACATATTATATTGCTTGTTTTATAAGACAGAAGTACTCTAGGCGCTAGGGCAGTCTGTTGGATAAAAAATTCTTATCAAACCCAAACAAATCGAGTTGCGTTAAGATCGAGTTGGGATCAGAACCTGATGCATTGATAGGCTACGAAAATGAACCTGTTGAGATACTTGCACTTAGGTCTGAGAGAAACAACCAATCCATCATTCTCATTAAATTTTGGATCAATGGGGAACCAAAAGCGGATATTTGATATGTCCCAGAAATCTCAACCTCCTAGCAAGTTGTATCTCATATGAGTGAGAGGTCCGGTGCCGTGAACCAAATCTGGTTTGCCCTAATTAGGTTGAGGTCAAGCCGATGGTCATCTGGGTCGCATGGAATCAGGCCAGCCTAGGCTCAGGTCCAGCTCCAACCATAACATCCCAAGAAAATCAGCAGTTAGGGGATGACCCATGCAAGATTTCTTTTCCTTTTTAGTGGAATGGCTTACTGTCGCGAGAGGTTTTCTGCATTAATCCCTTTCAAATTTAGAGACAAACGCTGCCCATCTTGAGAGGAACACTACAAAATCTTTCATGAATGCTTTCCCAGAATCATTAGAGGGTGACCTGAAACTAATTCTGATGGTCAAAATGTGTCCCATGCCAAATCCAAGAAGAATGTCCGAATGGCATTTACATAATTATTTCTATGATAACAGTGGAAGATTGAGTTTTTCAAAACCTTCTAGATATATAACAACTAGAGGAATTAGAGGTGATATTCACCCATGAATTATCATGGATGACCAGAACAGAGAATTTCTGAGTCCATGCTAATCCAATTGTCCAACCTTAATTTCTGAGCAATTAAGTTTTGATTCTAATAATTCAATAACAATTTGTACCAGAGCAGCATGGAGAACATGAATTACATATTCCCATTCGGCATTTTGGTCCAATAAAAATACTATATCTTATGTTTTGGTCAGATGTATCGAATTTACTTCATCAATAAAACAAAAAAAGCTATCAAGCTTGAAGGAATTAATAAATTGACTGTGGAAAGGTCATGGTCCGTTGCTCCTATTGGTTAAGATACTTTTCATCATAATAAATGCAACAAAAAAAGATGTCAACTATTTAATTATAAAACTGAAAAAACCACTATATAAAAGTTATCTTATTTTAAAATTAGTATTCAATTGTATGGAAAATGTCTAAAAGACGGAATTATATTGTGGAGCTATTTACGGTTAAATAACATGCCCAAACCCAAAGAAATCCTGAAAATAAAAGCACGAAACAGGACCCAAATTCATATCCGATCATCTCTGACACTTGAGCTTGATGGATCTAACTAATTTACACGTCCAAGCACCACACAGAAATTGATTGGATTTTCCTTGGCTGATTAAATTAAGCATTCAGAATTTCTCATGATAACACCGTCCCTTGTGTCAGGTGGACAGCAATCATATATTACATTTGAGTCTATAAAGTTCTGCTCAAAATAAATATGAGAAGATACAAAGATAAGAACCTGAACAACTGGGAGAGGCAAAACCATGGCAGCCTTACATGTGTAGACGTGCTTGAAAGCCAGAAACTGGAGGCTGCTCTGTGTCGAATTATGCAACCATTAAGGCAATGAAGCTAAAACTGCTAAGTAGGGAATGTAGAGAAGCCATGACATGTATGATCCTTTCTCATTTCGAAAAGATCAAATCATGAATAGACACCAGCAGGCAGACACATTTGGCTTTTAATTTATCAAAGGGCTTCCTGTTGCAGTTATTGGAAAGGGAGGGGGAAGACCCTAGTGCTTTGCTATGCCTCTTCTATGTTGACTATAGCTTATTTGAGTGGCAAAAGTTGGACTGATAAAGATTGTATGAACACAAGGACTACCAGAGCGTGGGATAGACCAGAGAGAGATGATAGAAACAAGAATAGAAATGGAGACAGCCTGAAGCATCTCCACTCGTGTCAAGAACAATGTAAAACCTGTTGGGAGTTCCAAACTTGTCTTGAAGAAAAATTTGAAAAGAATACACTTCAGATTTTCTCAGCTTGAACCAGATATCTCACCACCATGACCTATGTTGCTGCTGCTACTCAACGTAGAAGCTTGTGGTTGAATGAGGGAGTGGGGAAGGAAACTCCCCCTTGAAAAAATTGAACCAACAGAACCACTAGATGTGCTCTCAGATGATGGCACTCGGGTAGGGAAAGACTCCTTGGTAGAAATGAATTCAGGCCGTAGATCTGAAGATGATGAGGATGGAGCCAATGTCGCCACAGAGAATCCAATTGGGTAGGGAGCAACAGGCATATCAGAAAGAGAAGAAGCAGAAGGACTGTAGCTCAAAGTTCCCATTGGATGATCAAATTTGCATGTTGGCCCAAACTTACACACTCCATGTTGAGCATAGTATGCACAAGGCTGAGCCCCCTGTCATAGCAGCAAGATATTCATTACAAGTAAGAAACTATTACAACTCAGCTAATAATTTCAAAAGAAGGAATGATATGTCTATTGTCATAATAAACAGAATTCCAGAACCAATAAACACTTAAAAATGTGAACAGAATATTTTATAGTAGTTATACATAAAGAAACCCTTTTATTTGGAAAGGTAAAAGGAACGTATTGATACAGGACTTTATAGTTTATACTATGGTTCGTTGACAATTTATTTTCGCATTCCTCGCTACTTTTTCTTTTCTTTCTTCACACTGAAGATCCTGCCAATGCAAAATAATAGTGTTATGCTGAGAGCGCAAGTAAGCATCTAAAAGACAAACTTGATGTGAAATTACAGAGAATGTTCTTTTGCCTAAGAGAATTCTCCAGCATGACTATGGAAGTTTGAAAGTACAATCACTGGGCTTATTTTCTAAAGCTCCTCTCTAAGCTCTCATTGCTCATGTAACAAGTAACAGATTCTGCTACGGAACTATGCAACTTCTGGTACTCTCTTTACTAAAATGGACTAGATGATTGCTGGCGTGCAAGGATATTGGATATACATTAATGATGAATTCAGAAGGGAGGAAATCACAGCTCATGGATTACAATTTTGCCCACCATGCAATTTAAGGTTTTTGTCCTACCAAACCAAGACGGATGCTGAAACAGCTATATGAATGTTATAGGCCTGTTTGGGCCTGTTTCACAGGTTTGATGAGAAACAATGGCCAAGTGAAAAACCTAGATTTCACTGCATTTGGAGGCAATATAACAAAAGCTTGCTCTATGTGATTGATTTCATTTTTTTTCTAAGATAGAGCTTCTACAAAATTTATCATTAATTAAATTTACTCACATTCACTATTATATGAAACACTCATACATCAAATTGTAGCATACTGAATTTTCTTAAGCTACACAATCGATACAGTTAATGCCAAAACATTTCTAGAATATTTTTCATGTTGAATATCATGCTTCCGTCTAATTATATGTGCTGCTTATCTATAAATTTCCAGTTCACTTTTTTAGCAATTTCCATCTGTAGCAGCCTAAAATAACATGAAACTAACAGAAATGGGCAGTTTATGCTTTTGAACAAAAACTTCAAATATTGAAATAAATATGAAACAATATGAAACAAAGGGAAAAATAATATGAACTATATACATGTTCATCTTCATACAAGAAGAAAGTTGAAACACATCTCATTCACAGACTCAAGTTTCTCATCCTGCCAATTATTGTGATCATTTTTTCTTCCATAATGCCCAAACAATGAATAAAACTTCCAAAAGAGCACAATAAGTAGAAGCTATTACTAAGATTCATGTCCATCAAAAAATAAAGCAGTTCTGATTTTCCTTTTCTAGATATTTGTTCATGTGCATTATTCTGTACCAGAGACACAAAAAATGACTTAATTTGTGGGGGTAGATATAACTAATGAAAATAATCAGTAGCTGGGATCACCAGTACTGCCATAGTAAAACAAGGTTATAGAAGTAAACTGTGTTTTACTCTAGAATTTGTTCATCATTGTTCTTTCAATAATAGCTCTGGATATTCTATAAGTTTGTTAACATTGTTCAGCAATTTACATTCTGTAACATGAAAAGGGGGATTTTCTTTCACACTAAATACTTCATGCGACATAATCTTCAGAAAGTCTTCCTAATCACTTCAACTTTTTCTATAAAAAAATCATAAAAAGACAGAATGAATAGATAAAGTATGATTCTCAAAGATAAAAGCTTTGCAACCCGCATAAAAGGTGCCTCAGATGAATGGACTTAAGTGACCCAGAACTATCAGCATCCACATGAGCCGATTCTAAGCCAATTAGTCCTGCAATCATAATGTTCATACTTGGTCTTCCAATCATCCCATCTCCAATTTTGGGCTTCAACATGGCCCGGAGCTGACCTAAAACCAGACTCAAGCTGGCTAGCCCGTGCATATGAACATTGTTATTGTTCAAAACAAGAATATATGAAGAAGTAAAGAGATTGGGGGGGCGGGCGGACTCCAAAATCAGAGACAAACATACTAATTTGAAGACCCCAAGCTTATATGCTTATTAGTAATCTGAAATTTCCACAAGCCTTAAAACTTGCTGTGAAATTTTAATGATGGACGAAAACTTTAAAAACAAATTCGAATTTCTAGATTTTCTTTGCTATATAATATTCATGTACAAAAACAAACAGAGAGTGTACCCTAAGTCATATTTGCAATTTAAAATATAGAGCGGAAAAGGATTCAGCACTTCATTGTCAACCAGCCTGCCCCCTAGCCAGTAGCCTTGAGATAAAACATAGAAGAGAGGAGAACAACCTAGGGCAGTGGCTGGCCAGGGAGAAACTTAAGAGAGGAGAGAATTAAGGGTTTTCTTCAAAGAGCTGTTTATCAATTAGATAAAACCTTTTGTACTGCAATGCAGCTGGGCTTAATTTTAACATGAAACTCTAGGTTCTAAAGACCAAAGTTCATGTTAAAGCCTAGCTTTTATACTCAAGAATACGAAATCACAATTCTTAGACTGGTCCTTCAGGCCTATTGGGCAGCCCTAGATGACCGATGCCCCTAGTCCAGTGTCTTTAACCAACTAGATGACCTGATTCAACTTGTTGATCTATATGGGAATATAATTTTGGACAAGAAACGTGGTTTTGTCATATATACAACTTCTCTTAGACAGAGTTATTTTACATCCATCAGTCAGAAAAACAGAAAATAAACATTCAAACGGACATGAAACTTTCAGTTGCAAAGTGCTGACTTGACCACATGAAATAGTTGAGTTTTATTTGGTTAAGAAGGCATCATTTTCTTTTATGACTCGACAATATTCTAGTCCCATCCTCAGAGCTCATCATTGGAATGTAGGGCATAAATAATTTACTTCTTAGATGAGGCATTGTTCCTTTATCCGTCTCATAGGAAACTTCAAGGATTTTTAAATTCATAATTACATGCCATGATTGATGCCAGATGTGCAAATAAGCAAATGGTGCACATACAAACTCATGATGAAGAGTAACCGAGTAATCAGATAATCATCAATCAGACAGTCCCAAAAGAGAGCTCTGGCCGTTGATTGTAAAACTAAGGTTAAAAAAACACTTCTGGAAAGCAGAGATTGTAAATAAGAAAAAAAAAGATTGAACAATATGCTGATGATGTCATAATGAAATAGCAATTTAGTTGATGAAGCTAGAATGGTACCCTCTGATGTGTCCCTAGAGTAATTGGTCGGCATTAGCCTGAAATGATTGATGTGGCAAGAAGTTGATTTATGGCTGTAATTAGTAGTGGAACAATATAAGATGTTCTGGACATGTAACATGACATAACCAACTTTTCTTCACTTGTAACAAGCACATGTATCTCATCTCATTAAGGCCTTGTTTGTCATTGCTATAGGTAGTAGAGCTTTGGGCAGTAGAGCTTTCGCTAATAGAGTTTTAAATAAAAAGTTGTTTCTATTTAGTAACTACATTTCTAAACTATTGTGGAACTTCAATATCTATTTGGTAACGAAATTGAGAAAGTGCTTTTAGTATTGAAAAAAATGATAACAAAGGACACTACATAGTGTTTTAAATTGTTAACTATTTGTACTTTCAAAAATCATTACTATAAAGTATTCTTGGTTTATAAATTATTTAATTTTATATTTAACCTAAATATATAAGATTAATAGATTTTAAGTTTATATAACATATAATAATATTTTTATAATATCATTATAATATGATATTATTATTTTACTATATTATAAAGTATTATATTATAATATTATTATAGTATAATGGTATTACATTACTATAATATGATCATTATAATATATTAATAATGACAATAATATAATATTATTATAATTTATATAATATTCTTCGTATTAT
Source organism: Phoenix dactylifera (assembly GCF_051530095.1). Classification (NCBI taxonomy): domain Eukaryota; kingdom Viridiplantae; phylum Streptophyta; class Magnoliopsida; order Arecales; family Arecaceae; genus Phoenix; species Phoenix dactylifera. Next base: position 10,975,783 of record NC_143197.1, read on the forward strand.
AATGTTATATTGTATCATATTGTATTACTGTACATTCAAAAATTGATGCTATAAAGTATTATCAACTTGTAATTATTTTAAATTATTATTTCTTTAAAAAAATTGATTGATAGGACTCAAATTCGGGTCTCTAGAGTGAGCTTTGCCTTTAAAAAAAGAAGTGCTTCCAGATGCATCTTAAATAGAGCTTATGCTCCAAAAGCTCCAAATTGGAGTTTTTCCTTAGTATACCTTTTTTAACTTTTGGAGGAGCCAAAAAGTTGCTCCCAAATCCTTACCAAACACTTCAAAATCACTCAAAAGAGCTTCTAACCCTCTAAAAAGTGCTTTATGGCGCTCCAAAAGCAATGCCAAACAGAGCCTAAGAACCACTATATTTTATCAAATGCTATTATCTAATTTTTCTGAAAATTTACTCTTTTCAGGCTTGAAAAGCATGCCATTTCATACTCCATCAACAAAGTGAAGTCCACTCACCAATAAAGGTGAGTTGTCAAGCAGGATATTGAACATATTATTAACATAATGAAAGGTTTAGGTCAACAAGTATGTCATAAATCCAGCATTTTTCAAGCAAGGAAACAATAAATCATAGGCTTTAGGACATAACAATGCATCACATTACCATCTACTACATGGGAAACAGGACAAGAATGGTCAGATATGGCAGAAGCAAATGGTGAGGGATAGTGAATCATGCAGATGAGAGAAGTTTTCTAAAATTCATGCATGCTACAAGAAAAATTAACTGACAATATGTAGCCAAACCCAACTAGTTTGGATTAAGGCTTAGTTGAGTTGAGTTAATGCAATATGTGATGCTATCATTCATTCAAATAATCATGTATGCACAACTAATTTACAAGCTTTACAAAGAGATTCTAAGAGCTCTATAAACAAGCCGAGCTTAAGCAAGCTGGGCCTAGCTCAAGCTTAGCTCATTTTGTAAAGTTGAGCTCAAGCCAGCTCATTTAGTTCCTAGCTATACTTGAGCAGCTCACAAACAGCTCATTTAAGAGATCTTATGAAAGCATGGCATCTTTCAAGACTCATGCATACAAAAACATGTACCTGCAAACATACATAAACATTTGTGTATATGTATATTGAGCTAATTTCTACCATTAAATTTTGAAATATAAACTATATTATTTTTAATAACTATAACTAAAAATAAAATTTAATTAATATGCAATATATATTTATTATATATTTATTCCTATTTTAAAATTAAGCAAGCCAAATTTTGAGCAAAGCATAAGCTATTCACAAAGAAATCACTCATTTGACAGCCCTAATTTTTAAGTTTTAATGCTTTATAATATGGAAGTATCATTGACTCAAGCAAGTTAGCATGACTTGGAATTCTTTTAAACTTCTTGTGCATGAGTATTATTAGGATAAAATATTTACAATGAATTATTTATAATCATCTAGTCTGGCATGCCATAAGAATTCCACTTTCTTGGGATTATTTGAGCACATTGGGTTATCCTTTTTTTCCTTCTTTATGCAGTCAAGAGCTGCTGCTTAACAAGAGAAAATTCCAGCTTAAAGTTTGGCAATTCACATCTCCACATCTAGTTTGATACATCAAAGCAATCTTTAGTGATCATTATTCTTTATCAAAAAGGGTGATAATAAGATTCAACTTCCAAATATGCGTCAAGTTCAAATGAATTTTCCCCATTATATCACCAAATACCCCACATACATTAATCATTTAATTTTAAATTATTGAAGTTTTTCAAGGGATCCTTTTTTCTTCTTTCACAAGGGTTGGGAATGGTGCACGGTTCCCATCAACGAAAGAGCAAGTATATACCAAATTGACGGGGACATGGCAGGCAATATCTTCTCTATATCTTCTCTATAATGATCTTTAACCTTGATGCCTGATTTAACAAGTAACTAACATTAAGGCTAATCTCAAAAAAAGAGAGAGAGAGATGGTTGCGCATGCTGATGCCTGTCTATCAAGATTATTCAACAAGCATAGAATTTGCAATCACAACAAGTATTTTATTCAACCAGCTAGCTCAACTTCCTCAAACTCTTCCTAGTCATAACAAACTGAAGGTGCTTCAAGTTTACAATGTAGTCACTTCGTTAGACAAACTTATCCTTTCTTGTTTTGAATAGTAATTAATTGGAGTCCAGCATCTCATACCATCAAGTTCACCATTATTAATTAAGATCCCAGAAAAAACCAACAATTCCTCTACACACCTCTTCGCCTACAGAGTACTTATGCTTTTCATCTTGAACTTCCGAACACAAAGAGGGTTTCTTTTCCCACCGGCCATCTCACACAAGTTATTTGGTAATACCTGCCTAGCCATTTTTAAAGCAAATCATTCACAGAGTCATCCCCCTGTCAAGACTTTTTGTTTAAATCATTCAAGATAATATGATTTAGAACATCTGATATACACTATCACACTCATCAAAACTCCCACTCATCGCTTTTAAGTCAAACCCATGAATCTCTCGTAGGGTGTGAGATATAAATGCTCAACTAATAGACAACTATTATCCAAATTATGTCTCTTATCACAACTCTGTGTTTATCTTCTCCAATATATAGGTTTCCTTTCGCAAATGTGAGTTTAGTAGTTAGAGTTAGTTGTGGAAGAACTCTCTGTATATCAAAAAGATAATGTGATTCATAATTCTTCAAAACAAGAAAATTATCAATTGCAGAAGTGACAGGATTCCCCGTACAAATGGATCTAAAGTAACTTTCATAGTAAAGCAATAATGGAGGGGAATGCAGTCAAACCAAGATGACAATTTAAATGCCCCAGATACACATATATACCTCAACCATGTCCTCCAACTAGGTCCCTGATTCGTATTACCTGATGCCATACCCTTAGATCACGACATGTTCTAAAGGTTCTAATGTTAATTAGTTACACAAGGAAATCAACATATGTTTAACATCCAGGACTTTTCGGTAGAGTACTAAGAGAATAACAATTTTTCATCATGCTGAAGATTTAATAGAAGTCACAGGTTGTACTACAACTTCCAGCTTAAGCACTGTTACAAAATGCAAATATCACATCAGCCTACACATCCCAGTTGAACTTTAATGTAAAAAGATAATAATTTCATTTCTAGATAATCAACAGTAGGATGAGGGAATCAGCCCACATTTTATATTACAAAAGAGACTAAAAAGAGGCGGTGATGCATACCGGACGAAGAGGGAGACCTAGAGGGCTAAGAGCACAGTTTGTTTTTGGTATGCTCCAGTCTCGTGGATGATGGTATCTACATGTGGCTCCAAATTTACAATCTCCTGTCCTCATGTAGAACTGGCACTCAGGTTGGCCAGGTCGCTCTGGAAATGTGTGTTCCCTCTGACTACTGCTTGAAGGCCCAGCTGAGGAAGATACTGGAGTATAAGGTCCTGGGTAAGCAGGGACTGAAGCAGTTTGGCTGGATAACCCATACAAATGTCCTGCTTGAACAGTTTGTTGCCCACCAGGGGAGACTACTGGACTTACAGGAGCCTGCTCATATAGAACAATACAGAATAAGAGATCTCAACTTCACTCTCTTGTCACTACACACAAAAATAAGCGTAAGGCAAACTTATGCGCCAAAAGAATTTTACAAACCGGATAAGGACCCCAACCCTGAACTGGAACAACTCCAGGAGAAAGCAGCATGGGACCATAAGACCCTGGCATGTATGACCCAGGCAACACTGAAGGCCTTCCCACTTGCCAACCGCCTAAAGATGAATATGGATGAGGTGAAGGAACTGTAGGAGACTGCACCGTTGGATAAAATGTAGGTGCAGGTGAAGGCACTGAAGCACCAGCAGGTTGTGGATGATGGAATTTACAGGTTGACCCAAACTTGCACTGTCCTGTTTTCATATAGTAGGAGCACTCTTTTTCACCCTGCATTTTGTAATCCCACTACTATGATCAGCAATGCCCAAACAAACTACATCAAACCAACAAGATAGAGCCCACTAAACAAAAAAAAAAAACGTAGTCGACATAAATCTAGGAAAAAAATCACCAACCGGCCGTAGCGGGAATCCATAATAATTGAACAACACTGGCCGCACAGATCCACCTCCTTGTCTCGGGTGGTGGTACTTGCACGTAGAACCAAATTTGCAAGTTCCGGTCCTCATGTAATACTGCAAAACATTGGGCGTGTCATAACCGAAAACAAAACAAAGTTTTTCTTATCCATCGAACCACCATTTCCACCATGACAGTGGTCCAATTTCAATTTGTTTCAATATACCAAGTTCCAAAATTAAACAAGACCACATGCCAAACTAAGCATAGTACCTCACACACAGGTTGGCCCACGCGCTCTGGATACTCTCCCACTCCGGTCCTTCCACCGCCGCTTCGCTAGATAAGGTATCCATAAATACCATAAATTCAATGAACGATGATTTAATTGTCCAATTATCAGCAAAAGCTATGAAGCATAGAAATTTCACATCTCGCCGGATTCAATAGCTCAAAAATGCGAAACTTGCTTCATTAAATTCATATTTAACTACTCCATAACTCAATCAATGAACTTAACACACTTCCAGCTTGACTCGAAAGCAATAAAACCACACACATTACAAGCAATAGCAATATCGAAGCCCTAGTTGAATCAACTGCAAAGGAAAGATCAAAGGAACCTTACCGCTCCGCGATCGCGGGGGTGATTGTAGCGGCACCTCTCGCCATAGCCACACGATCCGGTGCGCATGTAGTAGGCACAGTCGGGCTCGCCGGGTCGCTCCGGGTACGGCATATCACCGCCGCCGCCGCCGCCCAATCCCAACCTCCACATGGATTCTACCGCAGCGGCCAACAAAAAAAGCCACTATCTCCCATCAGCCCAATTCCACACCCAAACTCTAAACCCTAACTACTCCCCCAAATTTCCGCCCCCAAAAATATCCCAAAAAAAAAAAAAAAATCTAAGAAAACAAGTAGCAACTACCTTCCACGCCAGTGTCGGGATCCGGATGGGCGCCCTCCGTTGCGGGCCTCCGTCCGTGCAGCTCCATCCCGGGAATCGCGGGCGGCCGTGCGTGTTGGCCTTCTAGAAGGCTCCCGAAGGTTCTGGAAGCCTCCGATCGAGCAGGATTGGCCTAATGGAGAGAGATTGAAAGGATCGATTCCCCTCGTCTTCCACCGCGTTCGACAATTTTCCCCCCTCTTCACTTCTTTTTTTTCCCCCCCTTTTACTCTTTCTCTCTTTTTTTTTTCGTGTTTTCACGCTTTCTGTCTCTACTCTCGGCTGCTCTCTTTTCCTTCCTCCCCCGTTTTCAAAGCGCTCTGATCTTTTCTCGCCCTCTCGCTCGGCCCTTCTCGTCTCTTGGTTTTTATACCCGCCAAGCATAAGCCAAAGTTCGTATCTATTTTTTTGGTACAAAAAGTTCGTATTTATTAATTGCCCCCTCTCGAACCGTAATTCCCCTTAAAAAAAAAAAAACTGCAAACTAGTCCTCGAATTAAATTAATCCCTTCCTGTTTTAGCGAAAACCCCAAAATTTGTGAAATTACGTTTAAGCCCCTAGGTCGGATTTTTAATTGGACGGTATTGCCCGGTTGCTGACGCGGCGTTCAATTCTGCGCTGGTGGATGCTATCAGGGATGATTAGCCCCGTGGAGAAACGGAGGGATGTACGCCTATGGCGTGATACGTGGGCGAACAGTACACGCGGCGAATGGTCATACGCTGATGAAGTTGTCCTTTTTCCTCAGGGGTTCAGCGGATCTGCGGCGTCCTCGGAGATGGGAGACTGTCGGCAATGCGAGCGGGGGGGTAGTTTGGTAATGTTCGAGCGAGGTAACCAAGAGTGGCAGAGCGGTGGTTTTGGCGCGACGGGTACGGACACGGGTTATTCGACGCTCGGCGACGACCAATCGGGAGAAGACGCGTGGGCATCAGGGAGCGAGTTGCTGCTCGGTTGTCCGGTCCAAGGATGGGTCGGGCGGTTCGGGAGGAGGAGATCGTGGACGGATGATGGAGAATGGACGGTGAAGATCAAGTATCAGTCCGCATTGATGGATGGGAGTTGGGGAGTAGGTGGGTGTCGTACTGGGAAACGCCGGTGACGCGGGGGGGGGTTTGGGGGTTGGTTACCGGGGGCAGCCGGTCAGCATGGGGAAAACTTGGTTTTGACTGGGGAAGCCACGGGCTCCGATCTGGTCTCGGACTTTGACGAAGTTCAGCTGGTGTTGGCAGGCAGGATGCACGTGGAGCCCGCAAGAAGTCCGTAACGTGTTTGATAATGATTGGATATAAAGGCAGCTGCTGCATTAGGTTAGACAGCAGTGTGAACCCGGAGCAGCGGCGAATGATGGAATGCGGTCGGTGGCTGCTTTCCGGACCGTAGGATCAAGGGATTCCGAGAGATACTGCGCGGGGATTTTTATAAGGCTTGCGTTCATTAAGAATATCGTTCTATCGTGGCTTCTAGCATAGTTAAGGCTACAAATCGGGTCCACACCCGTGGCCTGACCCAGTTCTAACCCAATTAGATCAGTCTAATCCATATTCGAAGATCCATGGATGAGCTAAAGAATTAGATGCTTCTAAATTCTAGGTTGGGTTTGAATCTTGTATCATTAAACCATCCAACCCGATATCATCCAAGCTTAATTTAGGTATAAAAAAAAAGGGCCGGAACTGAAATGAGCTTGATCTCGCTCATCACAAAAATCCAAACCATGTAAACTACCTCCATTTGAAATATCTCTCTTAATTCATTGAATGAACTCTTTTTCCATCTCAATAACTACATCTCACATGCATATTCACTTTATTATATTTAAACATTTATATTTTATTATTTATTTTGGTAAATTCTTATTTATAATATTCTAAGTATATATATAAGTTTGTAAAATTAAAAATAATCAATTTCTTTGATGAAATTAAAAGTTGTTGAATGAAATTCAAGTTTAATATGAATTTTTTAGTTATATTTATTTTTAAACAATTTCATATTTAATTATCAATTACTATATTTTAGGTTTAAAAAAGCTAATGGTTTATGTAGACTGCAAACTTGATTTATCCAATCACAATTTGAGCCTAAACATTTTAGGCTAGTTGTTTGTGGACCGAACTTGGCCTAATCAACTAATAAGTTAGATATGGTTCCAAACCATGATCCAAATATGAAATCAAGTTGTGTTGGGGCATACCCTAGTTCAACCTGACCCATTTGCAGCCCTATTCTTTATTACTAAAAGAAAAAAATAAAAAACTATACTTTTCTTAAGATATTTCTATATTTATTTATTTAAAAATAAGTAGGGTCAATTATGCTTTTGGTTCTCTAAGTTTAGATTGGTTTTTTAATAAGTTTCTAAATTTCAAAAGCTCAAATTTGGTTTCTATTATTTTACAATTGTTTTAATGTCATCCTTTCCCTCAATTCCTGCAGTTTTTCTGATCAGAAATTCCTGCTGGTATTAACCAGTGTTTACGTGGCTAATTATGTGGCAGAAACCGCTTAGATAGGTGATTGCATAACCTATTGGTGATGTATTGCATATAGGTGATGATGTGGCAAATGGGTGATGATGTGGGATGGAATTTTTTGTCCAAAAGGAACAAAAATCATATGGTGCGCGCACCACTAGATCGTATGGTACGCGCTCCTATTTCGGCCACGTCAGTATGGTACGCGAATCTTAAAAAAAAAATGGAAGCCCACACTCCGCCTCGAGTCCCCGCAGCGCCCCACGTTTCTAAGTAACCCCCACCCTCTCAATTCCCAAAATACCCAGTTTAAACCAGCATCTCCTCCCATCCCTTCCTCTGTTCCAAGGAGAAATAATTATACCACCGTATCCTCTTTCTTTCTTGTGTCCCCGTATCAAGAAGAGAGACTATTCATATCCTCTTTCTTCTTCGTTAAGCTTTCCCTTCTATCCAATTCTTCATCAAGCCATCTCTCCAACCCATCTCTATCCAATTCCCTTGTATGAAGATTTTAAATCAAGACAAACAAAACCAGTTGTTTATGTTCGAGGACTGCCTATGTTACTTGAAGCAGCTGAAAAATATACAAGACATGTTTCTAGTGATTTCGAAGAGGAGTTCAAGAGCCAACTTGCATGTCTTTGTGAATGTATAGGATGTGAGGGCGGCAAATACACTTATAAGATTACTCCATCAGATGGTTGTTATCCTTGTTTTGTTGAATTTAATTCGCTTGATATCTTAGTTAAATGTAGCTGTTTAAAATTTGAGAGTATGGGCATTTTATGTTTGCATGCACTGAAGGTTCTTCATTATAATAATATTCTTCATTTGCCATCTAAATATATACTAAAACGATGGACTAAGTATGCAAAAGATGGAGCATTCTCAAACAGTCATCAACCTAGGGGTCCATTCAGATGACAAGGAAACATTGGCTTCTTATTATACCAGAGTATGTCAAAAGGCAATCGCTGTTGCAGTCAAAGGTGCTATTTCAAGTGATATTTTAAATATTCTAGAAAATGGACTTGATAAATTGACTACGGAGGTCGAAGGGATGCTACATCAAATGAATATAAATAATGTTGACAATGGAAAAGAAAAAAATGTTGTATCAGAAATATGTAATATGGAGATACCTAGCAATCATATAACAATCAAGCCCCCACCTATTAAGAAAGGTCCAACCACTAAAAGGATGAAGAGTGCACTTGAGAAAAGAAGGAAAAAGAATAGAGAAGCTATATCGAAAGGAGATACAAGTAAGTGATGCTAATTGATAATCTATGAATTATAATACTTAATATGTCAATTGAATATTATAACTTGTTGTGTGTGACAATTTCTTATTAACATCTATGTGCTAGGAGGATCTGGTGATGTTGTTCCTTCTCAAGAATCATCTATTCTTTCACAAGAGCACATACACCTTATTATGGATGCTCCATCAATGTTTGAGATTCAATAATGCAAGGAAATATGAATCATTTAGTTAATTGAACTCCTCAAACATGCCCATATCCATATCCAAATTCTTCGGTGCCTTATCATCTCAACCCGCATATGGTACAAGTTAACAACATTTTTAGTATTAGTTGGTATCTCTCATTAATATATATCATGATAATATATGTATTTATATTTTGCAGTATTACATGGTTCCAAGTCAACAACAGTTGGTGCCTCGCAAGCTAAACTTTGAGAAAAGATATGGACATTTAACTAGAAGTCTTTACTTAACATTACTATTCATATTTCATTTTAAAGTTTTAAAAAATCTAGTGAACATATCTACTGGAGCTCATCAAGTTTTTATTGCATTGCAGGTAATTGATTGGAAAGAGGTTGCTGCTTGGATTATGCGTACCCTTTTTTGTTCATTAGAAACTTTTAGTTGTAAATATCTCTCCATTTTTGGCACTTTTGTATGCATTAATGTGAGATGAATATATCATTGAAAATTTGAAGAGTTGACATATTCTGACTATAGATAATGTATCAAAAAATCATATATATTGGCGAATACCATGTTTTAAATATTATATTCTGAAAACTATGTATCAATATTCTCTCTTTCTCTCTTTCTCTATCTATCTATCTATCTATCTATCTATCTATCTCTCATGGTGTTATCCTTTGGAACCAATGCTCTGTTTTTCCTTGGAACAGGGGAAGGGATGGGAGGAGATGCTGGTTTAAATAGAGGAGAAAATGGTAACGGGGTGCATTTTGGGAAGGAAAAATATGGGGATTAGTCTGGGAACGTGGGTTGGGTATTTTGGGAATTGAGGGTGGGGGGCACTTAGAAACGTGGGGCGCTGCGGGGACTCGAGGCGGAGTGTGGGGACTTCCGTTTTTTTTTTGAGATTCGCCATACGATCTAGTATGGTACGCGCACCATATGATTTTTGTTCGTCCAAAAGTATTTAGTCAATGAGTGCCACATCATCACCTATATGCCATGTCATCATTTATATACCATAAATTATGTTTTTAATCCTCTAAGTTTCACAATTGTTTTTATATAGTCCTTATATTTTAAAATCTCTAATTAGATTCCTTGATTTTCAAGTGTGATTTAATGTAAAACTACTATGAAGAGGACAATTAAAACTAATACAAAGAGATTATATATAAATATATGATTCTACTCCATCTTCAATCATATCCTTAACTCCATCCACAAGGGAAAAAAAGAAAAATCTACACTACCATGGCTCGTATATAACACCCCATCACATATTATTCATCTAATCTTCCATTCCATCTACTGTATCCATTTTTTTTTAAATGCAAATGGAGAGAGTCTGATCCGAACCCAAGAAGAATAGAAGGCAGAAGAGGATAAAAAATAAAGAAAACGATTTCTATTTTTAATTCATTTATTCTCTTGACTTCCTCATTCTACTCCAACCCGAGCAAATGCCTGAGCTCCTTAATCGCATATTCCACAATCACCAACCCATCCTTCTTTAAGGAGAGACTCAGCAACAACAACGAGCTTGATGATGGTGAGACCGAGAACATTGAGCCTGTGTACTTCTCCACTATTGCCACTGCGGCCACGACCCTGATATTTAGATCCCCAAACTTGATCTACTTTAAGACCATCTCCGGATCTATCCCCAGCCTCCTCGTTTCAAACACTGAAACCTTTTCTAGCTTTTTAAACTCGTCTCACTTCAGAATCGTCACCTACCCCACCGCAAGGCTGGAAAGGTTACATTAAATCATACTTGAAAGCAAGAGACCTAATAAGAGTTATTAAACTATAAGAATCATGTAAAAATAGTTATGAAACTTAGAGGACTGAAAATATAATTTATGGTGAATGGGTGATTACAAGACATATGGGTGATGATGTGCATATGGATGATGATGGGGCACTTGGACACTTATGGGCAGAAAATTCCACAGCATGTGCCCCATTATTATCCATAAACCGCATCATTGAAATAAAAAAAAATTCATATGTTATGCCACATCATCGCCATTCGGCCAATTAATCATCTATCTAAGAGGTTTCTACCATATAATCAGTTACGTAATCATCGGTTAATGCCAGAAGTGATTTGTGGTGAGAAAAATAGCCGGAATAGGGAGGAAATTAGAAGAGTTAAGAAATAATAGGGACCAACTTTGAGCTTTTGAAAGTTTAGAGACTTATTAAAAAACTAATCTAAACTTAGAAGACAAAAAGCATAATTAATCCAAATAAGTATAAGAAAACAAAAATAATCAATGACGAGCTATTCTTATATATCAGTGCTAGGAATAATATACGGTATTATTAATTTATAATGCAGAAATTCTTTAAATTAATCATGATTCTAAATAAATTGTAAATATAATTCATGAATAATTAAATAGTTCTGGATCAATTCATTTTTGGCAATAATTCAAAGAATAACCCATCAAGAAAAAATTGAGAGTAGTTCAAGAATTTTTCAAAAACACAGAGAATATTGTCACCATGATGGCTAGAAACCAATATATAAGCAAACATTGCATAATTGTTATGTCTAATTTCTATATGAACCATCACACGGATGTCCATGTTTTTAATCTTAACTAAGATCTTAGTGGACATGTTGATACACCCCCAATACGATGTATAGTAGATCTCAGCCCTTAATAACTCAGTCCACTAATACCTCAATCAATATAAAGAAATATACCAAGGTATTATTCAATAAGATATAAAAATATCTATGAGGACTCGTACGTGCATGTATTTAGTCCCCTAATTGTTATTCGTTGAAGAGATCTTGGATAATTATACAGAACTAAAGAACCAAAAAATACTTCCCAGCTAGCTTTTTTGGGTAAGATCTTGGGTTATAACAAATGGTATCGGAGCGAACTCGGTCCATAATTTATATGGACTAGAGAATACTGCAGCATGGGTTTATAGAAGCTGACCACGAGCCGATCGTGGTGGTTGTGATTAAACTGAAATGGATTTGAACCCTTATCTTGACGAGAACGTCAGGACTTGAACGGGAGGAGTATGTGGGAACCCGTGCGGATATGTATTTAGTCCCACATCAGTTATTCGCTGAGAAGATCCTGGGTACTTATATAGGATTAAGGAACCCATAAAAAATATCCAACCAGCTTTTTTGGGTGAAGTGCTGGATTGTAACAATATCCGCCAATATTATTCAACCACCTTCTTTTATTTCCTAATTTAGATTTTAATTAATAAACTTTAAAATCAATGGCCTAATAAAGTTATTAATTTTTAATTTACTATATTGGCCGAGATTTTAATATCCTAGATTTTTAACAAAAGATTGGATTCTTTGCAATTTTTTTAACCTTCCGTGGTTGAGATCGCTTGAGACCTTAGTTTTCAAAATCAACTTGGACATGAGAGAACTATTTCCTTATGAAAGGTGCATATTAGTCTGGTCGGCTCAAAACTTTGATGGTCTAGGTTTGATTAAACCATCTGCAAAATATAAGTGGTGAAAGTGGTCCATTTACATGATGTCGATGCTATGAGCCGTAGGTATGGGAACTTTGGAGTTGAACTAAATGAAGAGCCATACGACAAATGCCCATGACATTGGTATGGAAACTTTGGAGTCGAACTGAATGGATCGCCATGTAACAAATGCCCATGAGCAAAGAAACATCATCAGAGGATGCAGCAGGACATTTGTTGATCCAGCCTAATTACATTGGTAGAATAATGCGAAGACAGCATTGGAGATGCACGCCCACATTGGATGGTTGTTGAGAATGATAGCTGGGCCCTGTAAGAAAACAATAACCCACTTAAGCACCACAGTGGCATAGTGAATACAATGTATAAGAAGCATAAGGTGTTCATTTTGCCAACAGTTGCCTATGAAGTAAATAATATGATTCACTAATTCGAATACTGGATTCACCCATGCCGGGTTGAACTAATAATATAAACTACTTTATCAACATAAAGATTATTTTTTTGAAAAAAAAACTCAGCAAAGTGACAATGCAGCACAAGACAGACATGGTCTCAATTTAATTTTCATGTTCAAAATGTGCTATTAAGATGAAAGTTTTGGCCCATGTTTTTTCACACTTGGTGGCCATGGTTGCATTATTATTGTTTTTGGCACTGCAAGATCATCATAGTAATTATAACACTCAAAAGTTCTAAGAAAACTTAAAATACAAGATCATCATAATAAGTGCCTACTTTGTCTCAACAACCCACTATGGAGGTTTTATGTAAAAGTAGATTTATAAAGCATTTTTTTGTGATTAGAAGTCATTGACTCCTGTAATATATATCTTTCTTACTCATTCTACAATTCTTGATTGTTCATGGAAACTTATAAGGCGAGTACCTAACTTAAAATTGCTAAGTCTATAACTGCTTTAATCACTGTAATCATTGTTGTACTTGGACATATTTTAATTGCATTGCATTGGATATTTTTAATTCAATGCAATGCTTTTCTACTTACAATCATGTGGATGGCAATAATTCATTGCCATCATCATTGTTTTTCAAATGACAGTAAAGGTGAAATAATGTGGAAATCTAAGAAGGAATATGAAAGTGGAAAACTTTGTCGCAACTTGGAAAGCAAATTTTGCTAGAGCAAAGTGGTCTTAGGTGAAATTCTTTTTGATCACAATGAGCCTATGATCATCCAAACTAGACATGGTCCATGTATCTCTCCACATATGTGATCGATGAGAGGGGTGGAAGAGACATATAACAAGTTCATTTTTTTTGATGTTTAACATGATATGTTTATATTTTTGAGAAAATTACAGAAACACCTCCTCAACTTCAGGCCAATCTCTAAGACACTTCTTGACTTTAAAAAATTTTAAATGAATTCCTAAAGTTTGCAAACTGTTCCAAACTGATCATTTGACTCCCCGAGCAACGGATGGCATTAGTCTTGCCATTTCAGTTGGCGAAAATGCCCTTTCTCTCTTTTAGCCTATTCCATTATTTTTTTTTTAAGATCTATGCAGATGGATGAATAATCTAAATTATCCACATGGTCACCTTGAGATCCATGCAGGCAATTGAATATTTTGATTGCTTCGAGATCTATGCAGATGGATGAATAATCTTGATCATCCACTGATCGCTTTTGAGATCTGTGCAGGTGGATAAATATCTAGATCATTTGCAGTTGCTTTGAGATTAGTGATTGCTTTGAGATATATGCAAGTGGATAAATATTTGAATCATTTGCAGATGCTTTGAGATTTGTGCAACGAATGATATCTGGATCATCTGCGGTGCTTTGAGATTAGTGTGAGCATCATCCCCTTCGAATCACCTCTTCTCTTATTCTTCCTCTTCCTCCACGTTGCCAGTGGCCGGCAGAGAGCACAGAGGGTAGTATCGTTGAGCCTCTCACAGTAGCACTGGCAACACCGACATGCCATTGCCCCTCAACTTTGGCGAATCTTTCTTTTTCCCCAAAATCCAAGGCTCCCCATCCTCCCAAACTCTAATTTCCCCCCAGTTTTATCTAATCTCTTGATCTCCAGCTTCGAAGTCTGCCTCGATGATCTCCGATGCGGCATTGTTTCAACCTCTCCAATTGCCCCAACCCATTCTCACCATACCAAACCCAAATTTCTCGAGCTCGAATCATGGGACAAGGCATCACCAATATTGGTTGGGATGGAGGAAATGCCCTTTCTCGTTTTCCTATTCGCATGAATCTCGATCATCCATCCAATTTTGAGATGTGTTGATAGATAACTAATCTAGGCTTTGAGATCTATATAGGTGGCTGAATAATCTTAATCATCCACTAATTGCTTTGAAATATGTGCAAAATGATGAATAATCTGGATTATCTATCTGGTTGCTTTTGAGATTTGTGCATACGGATGACATCCACTAGTCGCTTTGTGCAAGTGGATGAATGATCCTAGTCATGCACTGGTTGCTTTGAGATATGTGCAGGAGGCTGATAAAGGAGTTTGAAGCACTTTGAGATCTATGCAATAGATGATCGAATGGTGGATTCATACGAAGGAAGGTGAGTCTTAACACTATTGTGCGATGGACGATCCTTTTATGATATGAAGGGCAGTTTGGTTATAATACAATTTTATGTTACCGTATGATGGTGATGTGATACTACCCAGTTAACTGAGATGAATTATATGACTAGTTTGGAATAGTTTACAAACTTGAGAGATCCATTTAAAACTTTTTAAAATCGAGGGGTTGCCTTTGAGATTGGCACAAAGATGAGAGGATGTCCTTTCTAATTTTCCCTAAAGTTTTAGATGTATGCTAGCTAGTGCATAGGATTTTGAATAAATTATCCCCTAGCGTCGCAAATTGCAATAGCTAATTGTCATGTCCTCCATATAATATTGTTCCAACAGTTCTAACTCACATAAACTGACCACCAGTGGAGTAGTCACTATACCTGTATAACATTATGAATTTGTATATTAATTTTTAATAGCAGTTTTTTGGAACTCCAATTGTTCAAACGTATGAGTGCATGGAAGGATGAAGTGCACTGATGAAAGACAGGGGCCCGGAAGCATATTTCTTCATCCTTTGGAACATTGTTCCCCCAAGAATAAGGAACGCACACTTTCCTGTCACATTATAAAATCCACAGACAGCCATTCTATGAACTGCAACAGTATATTAAACATTTTGCATACTTTCTTCATTTAGCTTTTAAGGTTTTGGGACCAGCGAGTTGGAAAACAAAATCGAAATTGACATCTATGGCTCATGCAATTAATCCTAATAGCAGAGAATTAATGATACCATGCCAATATCTATGTAAGCGAAGCACTGCAAATGTCTATAATACAGGGTAGAAAACAAGAACTTATGGGCCAAACTTTGCTAGCCTCAGTTCTCTGGGTGAGGCCCATCACGGGCATCTGAACTGGCCATTTTTTTGAATCAATGATTTCACTAAATTACTAAACTACTAACCTGCTACTCTTTGAGATGAGAATTGGACCTATGATTGAGCAAGTTCCTATTTGTTATCATCATTGAATTCATGTTTTTTTTTTACCTTGACCATATGTAGATTGATGTTGAAGATAGTATTTGTAGAAAACTTTTATTATTCTTTATGTTCTCTCTTTTTTCGAAAGACATAAACCCTTGCTATCAAAACTCTAAAGATTTTATAAACAATTTACAGAAACAAAATAATTTCATCGGGTCTTAAAAGAGACAAGGAACTTAGGGCATATTTGGTTCGTGACCAGAATCGGAATGGATTGGAATGAGAATTGGAGTGGCCAATCTGCCAACATGTTTAATTTATGATTGAAATCAAAATAGAATTCAAATACTAAGGGAGAGTAGAAATTGAGTTTTGGGAGATTGGGGTATTCGGATTCTCCTTGGAATTATAATGGAAATAGAACTCCCTCTAACCAAATGGCTAGAATGGGAGTCACTCATTCTTATTTCCATTATAGAGTCTAACTCCTCCTAACCAAGCATGCCCTTAAAGTAGCGAATGGGTTTTGCATGCCTAGTGCCTAGGTCAATCAATCCTTTGGTGACTATTGTTACAAATATACACATGTGCATTTTATATTTAGGTTTGTAACTATTAAGTAGAAGTGACCACTAAACATTACTTCAGATAATACTATCTCTTGCCACTTTAGACAAAGGGTGGGGGTTCGATTTAGAAGAACATCGACCCCTCTTTGAACCCCTATTTCTCAGTATCCCAATTCTCCGAGCATTGGATTCAGTTTGACCAGGAGGGACTTGGGTTTGGTAGAGAGTTGGGCATGGGTATAAAGTGGGGTGTGGGGTTAGAATCTCTCATCATTCTTTTTTTTCAAAAAAAAACTAATTAGAAGTGAGGGCATAGATTTTTTGAATGAAAGTTTGGGTACTGATCCTTTTATCAGATAATTAATGGCACAACCTCTGAAGTGCATTAAAGAGCTCAGAATAAACTCAATAATCAAAACCATTCGTGTTGGCCCTCCCCAGTCCAACATCGGTCTGGAAAGGATCCCAACTCTCTCAATTTATCCTAATCAGAAAGCAACAAATAGAGTAACATAGAGGACTTAATGGTTATATCCAATCTAGCAAAAGACTTCTAGCGTGCTCTGGCACAGAATATATTAGCCATTTGACCTACCCTACCATTGTGCTAAAAACCTCTATTGAAAGGCGAACTAAATCTTGAGTTGGCCCATATGATAGCTTACGCTTGCTTTATCTACAGTACTCTTAAAAGCAAATAGATATATAGATTTTATTATCCTCATGGAGTTCTCCAAAATGCCTTGGACTGATACTAATGAAGATATTACAAAATTATGGCAATTTCGTCTACAAATGCGTGCTAATTAATTACTCCTCTCTTTGATTAAGTTAGCACCATTTCTTTTTCATCGAGGTATGTCTTTCTCTCGTGGTTGTCTCTTGTCAGTTCATATAATTAACTAGCCAATCCAAATTAAATCTCACTATGGCTTGCAAACCCTTTAATTCTCCATTAAATTATAACTATTTTGAAGTAAATATTTTCAATAGTTACATAAATCAATGGTCATAAAAGCCGAATATTTGGCTTTCCATATCGCAACCAATATGCTAACTTTCCAACCCAAAAAAAAGCTCATCCCTATGGGTTTTCCAGCTTTCTTATCCAAAGTGTTTGCAAGCATGGATGGTATATATGTGGGTATGGGATGGTATATAATGTGGAATGGATCCCAGTTCTTCCTCTTGCAAAGATCTTTTTTGGTTTTTTGGCTTATCTCAAGGTGATGGTAAAAGTTTCTTAGAAGTCCAATTGCTTTGACTTCAAGTGCATAGTCAGCAATGGCAGCAGAGTGGTGTGTGCATTCTACTATAGCTTAAACTAGTCCAATCTACCATCCTTGAGCCTCCATTTGCCACAGGCACTCCACATATACCCCCTTCTATAACAGAAATATACCATAATTAGTTCAAGTTCAGCTTAGAGAGAAACGAGAGTGCAATAGCTAAATCGGGAGTTCAATTATCAGATGTAGGATCACACCCAAAACCATCAATGCATCCTCAAATATTGTCACTTCACCGACTCATTAGAGGATAGATTTTTTTTTTTGGTTTTACTTACTTTTGTTTAGAATATTCTCCAATACTTTAAAGGCAATATCAATATGTTAGGTATATAAAAGTGTGGCTATCTATTTTGCTTGTTAATATCAATATGTTAGGTATATAAAAGTGTGGCTTTCTATTTTGCTTGTTAAATGTATGAGACAACAGTTGTAACCTAAGCATTAGCTTAGTCGTCGGGATGACAATTCAGCCAGGTCAAATTAGATATAGGTCGGGTCGGGTTAAAAATTTGTCAACCCGAACTCGACCTATTTTTTAATAGGTCTTGAGATGTGAACTGGACCTATTTGTTAAATAGGTAACTCAACTCGACCCATATAACCCATTTACTAAGTCGGTCGAATCAAGTTAGATGGGTTAAATAGATTAAACGAGTTTTTAACAAATTAAATAGACTTAAACAGATTAAATAGGTTAAGCAAGTTGGGTTAAATAAAATATTTTAAGTAAATTTTAAACATGGTTAAGCATGTTAAACAGATTTTAAACAGGTTAAATGATCAGATCATGGTTTGACTCAACTATCAAATGAGCCAAAATAGGTTAAATGGATCAAAAGTCTAAATACGAACTTGACCCATTTAATAAATGGGTCTAGGTAGGTTGACTTGGTTATGACCCAAATCCATTTATGTCAAATCTAAACCTACTTAAAATAGCTTGTTAGCAGGTTGGATTGATGCATTGGATAATAAATTTCCATGTTTACTTATTAGTCATACACCCTCGTTTTCAGGTAAGGAGTCGGGAGTCTAAGTTTTCAATTGTATTATTTAGGCTTGCACATATTAGGCTAGGCTTTGCATAAATCAAAGTCACATCAAATAATTTGGATTGAGCTTATTCAAAATTCGATATCATAGCTATTTTGAGGATTGAATGATATAAAGAAGAACATGATCTTTAGATGTTTATATGAACTTTTACATTCATTGATATCAAGATGAACATGTTCAAGATAATTAGGCCCTCTAACTTTCATTGAAAATGAAGAATTCAGAGGTTTATATGACCTCCTTTAACTACTAAGGCTAACAAGACATATTGAAAGCCATATGCTATAGTGTGTTCTAATATCTTTGAGCCTCAAAGGTGATGCTCCTAGCCTAGTTTCTTTTTGGACAATTTGGAGAAAGCAGAGAATCGTGCGCGCCATAGACAAGGAAAGCGTCAGAAGCTATTTGTCAACATTATAGAAGAAGAGGAATCATTGTATCTTTCTCAAATAAGCAGTCTTGGTTCACTCTATAATCATCTCTCAGTTGGAGTTACCTCCATTCAGTTGTCTGCAGTGAGCCAATATACCCAAGATGCCAGATAAGATAGTAGCACTGCAGAGGTTTGTAGTTTGAAGATAGAGATAGAGCAGATAAGGCAGAGCTATCAGATAGAGGAGATAAGGCAGAGCCATAGGACCGATATTGCGGAGTTGAAGCAGAGCTATGAGTTAAAGATACAATCTTTGTAGGATCAGCTTGACCAGATTTCATCTTTATTGCAGAAATTTGTCTCTCCGGCAAATAACTAAATCTATTTGAATATTTTACATAATTATAACATATTTTTGCACGAACATAATGACTTTCGTATTCTTACTTTCTAAAGTGTCTTCTTTTTTCTTGTAGGTTGCTAATACTTTATCTGCTCGTAGAGATGATAATGCCATCGACCCTTAGGGCTGTCAACGGGCCGAGCTGCTCGGGCTCGGCTCGGGCCCGGCTCGGTAAAAGCCCGGCTCGAGCTCGGCTCGTTAGTCAAACGAGCCCGAGCCCGAGCCCAAAATGAGGCCCGTTTAAATCTGAGCCCGAGCCCGAGCTCGAGCCCGAGCAGCTCGCGAGCCCAAACGAGCCCAAAAGAGAGCTCCAAAATCGAATTGGATTGGTTTGGGTTCGGACTTAGCCCGTTAACCCAAACCCAATCCGTTAATCCTTCCCTCCCACCTCCTCTTTTTTTTTTTTTTCTTTTTTTCTTCTCCTTTCTTCTGGGTTTCTCCAGAAGCTTCCGGTGTCCCTCCCCTCCCCTCTCGCCTTTCTCCTCCGCCGCCGATGCCTCGCTGCCTCCCTCCGCCGCCGATGCCGAGCTCGGTTCCGGAGGTTTCGATCGGAGACTGGATAGGATTGTCCCTCCCCCTCTTTCTTCTCCGTTTCTCCCCTCTCTTTTCCCCTCTTTGCCGACTCCTCCACCGGCAACGGCGGCGAGACTGCGACAGAGGAGGGGAGTCCCTCGCACGGGAGGGTCGGGCTATGGCCGGCAACGCCCGCGGCCGAGCCCGCGGCGCCCGTGGCATCCTCGGCCGTGCCTGCGGCCGAAGCCCATGCCGGCGGTGCTCGCGGTCGAAGCCGGCAGCCGCCGCACACGAGTCGCTTTCGCGAGGATTCTTCTTCTGAGACGAACCGCCGGTCGTCGCTTTCGCGAGCTCTCCAGATCCGAGCTCCCTCCGCCGCCCTTCGTTCGTCTCAGAAGAAGAAGGCACCGGTCGTTAGGGCTGTTAACGACCGCGAGCTCTCCAGATCCGAGCTCCCTCCGCCGCCCTTCGTTCGTCTCAGAAGAAGAAGGCACCGGTCGACGAGGTGAGTCATTCTTCTCCTTTTTTTTTTATTTCTTTCTATCCTTCTTTCTTCTCTTCTTCTTCTTCTCTTTCTTTCCTTCTTTCATTCTTCTCCGACGAACCGCCGGAACTGAGCTCGGCTGGCGGCTGCTCGTTCTTCTCTCCGACGGTCGACGGAGACAGGGATGGGGATGGGGATGGGGCGGGCTCGGGCTCGCCGCTCGGGCTTGGGCTCGGGCAAACGAGCTTCACGAGCCCGAGCCCGAGCTATGCCGCCTGAGCCCGAGCCCGAGCCCGAGCCCAATACTGGGCTCGGTACCGAGCCCGAGCCCGGGCCGGGAAGTTGGTGAAACGAGCCGAGCCGAGCCTGCGGAGGCTCGGGCTCGGCTCGGCTCGTTAACAGCCCTATCGACCCTTGATATATCGTAGATTATTTATTTAGAAATTTGATATGTATGTTTTTAATGTTTTCGAAGTATAATGTAATCAAATATGATAATATAAATATTTCGAATGAAAAGTTCTTGTTTGTGACGTGACTTTTGTTATCTATGTGATTTATATTGTGTGTTTCTTGTGTTGGAAAGTAATGTATACAAGTTTAAAAATTACTTATATATACATTTAAAAATAATCACTATTGCCGACGCAATAAGTAAACCGGCATGGCAAGAGGTGGTCCAAGCTTGGGCCGATGCTTTTAAGCATCGGAGAAAGCCCAACATGCTTTGGATTCCGCCGACGCTTAAAAGCGTCGATAGAATCCAAAAGGAGCCGACGCTAATTAAAGCCGACGCTAATTAGCGTTGGCAGAGTCCAAAATGGGCCGATGTTAAGAAGCGTTGGCCTATATTCGATTTCGGCCGACGCTTATAAGCGTCGGCAGAATCCAAAATAGACGATGCTTAAAAGCATCGGCGTAGAGTCTGTTTATAACAACGCTTTCAAAAAGCGTCGGAAAGAAAAAAATCCCACCCTCACCTGTCCGATGCTTTAGCGACGTTTTTGGAAGCGTCGGCACAAAAATTATCGACGCTTATAAGCATCATTAAAGACTCTAAAAAGTGCCGGAAAATGTTATTTCTTTTGTAGTGTGCCATAGACAAGGAAAGCGTGAGAAGCTATTTGTCAACAATTATAGAAGAAGAGGAATCATTGTATCTTTCTCAAATAAGCAGTCTTGGTTCACTCCATAATCATCTCTATGACTCTATTATCCATTTTCAAATTTTGGGTGCACTCTGCAGCCCCAAAAATACACCTTTGATTCATAGCTATGCAGAAGATTTGAGAGCTTAATTGTAAAAGGTAACGGTATGTGGCAGCCTCTTTCTATGCCTCATGTATATTCTTCTTATCATTTAATAAAAGCTCAAGGTGGGTGTATTACAATATCTCCGCATTCCCATATAGTAGGCTAGATAAATTTGAGATAGTCAAGATATTCTCATATATTGATCAATATATAATGACCAAGATACCAACATATCAATCTAAATAGTAAAATGAGATCAATTACCACATGCTAGCTATCAGAAAACCTCAGCTCATCAATTCACATCATCTTGGCCAAAATCTCAAAATATATTTGACTTATATTATTTGAGACTATGGGGGTCAATGCTTCAATTTATTACATTAAACTACCAGTTTGATACCCCATCTATGTTGAAGACCATGTTTAATCATTTAAAAAAATTGGGCTAGATAAGGAAGTAACACAATGATCCAACTTAATGTGCATCCCTATTTACATCAAAATTAATATTTAAAAGAATTGTGAGAGAGAGAGAGAGAGAGACTTTGGTGATCAATGGCCATTTTCTTTGGTCAATAACCATTTTCATTTGTCAAATTCTATCCTTCATGCAAAGCCCAATTTGCAAAGTCACGCAAGCCCTTCGGTCCAAAACCCAACCTTTTGGGAGAAGTTTGTTTCTGACTCCCATTCACCCTGGGAGTTGAACTGGAACAGTGACACCTTTCTTTCATTCATCTTCATTCGGGAGAAGAATGGAGGATATTCTACTCAGACTGCACCCATTCCTCCTGCCATCAATTGGACACGTCAAATCCTGGAGACCCGGCCACAAAGATCTCGATCTCTAGCTCTCTCTCTCTCTCTCGCCCCCTCTCTCCCTCCCCCTCCCCCCTCTACGTGAGCTATCTCTACTCTATCTATAATATTAAGGCTGGGTTGCCGTATCTCGCTGTAGCACGCGCAATCGAAAACCCCTCCCCTACCTCGGTGGAGATCGAAATCGAACCTACGCTCGCGAGATCCCGCCCCCCACGTACCTATGTACGATCCTGTAGGGCGCTGTAGTCGTCGCCCATCTCCTCCTCTCCACTGTTTCAATCCTCCACTGTTTCATTCTTTCAGTCAGCATTTCCTTTGGATGAGGGCTTCACACTTCTTCCAACCATGGAGACATAAATGAACCAATGAGAGAGAGAGAGAGAGAGAGAGAGAGAGAGAGAGAGAGAGAGATGCAGTTATAATGAGAACAACCATTAAGATTCATATCATGAATCTTAACGGTTGTTATAAAGAGAGTTTAATTTTGGTAGCTGCTCTTAGTTTATCTGACAACATGCAGCATTTCTACTAGTTGTGCACCATATGCCCAGAAAAATGTGATGCAACTAGGACTCCTGAAAACAATTTTGAAGAAACTGCAGGATAATTAGCACCACATAGCTACGTCGAAATTTTATAAAGCTTAATCTTACTTTTAGCATTGTTTGTGAGGCTTATAAGTTATTGTACCATTTCTCTTAATTGTTTACGATAGAATTCATCAGCTGGCCGCTATCTCACTAGATGGACATGTGTGTCATGCATTTGTTTTTTGAATTCTTCAAATGAATGGCATAGATATATAGCTAAATACTACAACATGATGCTGATACTATTACTTTTGTTGTAACTAAAGTAAACGTTTAGTTTCAGCTAACTGCATTGTGATCATATTTCCAATCTCAAAGTTCTCACCTTACAATAGAGATCACCCAATAATAGAGCATTGAATAAATTGATACCCTATATACATGATCTTACGGTCATGGCTAAGTGAGTTGGAGTTTCTCTCTCTCTCTCTCTCTCTCTCTCTCTTAGAAGCCAACTACTATATATCCTTTAAATCCATATGAGGAGAAAATTTTAATGGATTGAACAAATTATATATCCATGTCCCTGAATTTCCTAAGATTTTAAACTCGTTAAATGAGAATAGCTTATTTTCACTGGTCACGTTTCCAGATTGATAAGACTTCTTGCTCAAAAGGAAGGCGATGGAGAGAAATCATAAGCAGTACGAGATTATATGCATATATAAATAAGTTTATCATTCCCTAGGCGAGTTTATTGAATGACAAAAGTTGTATCAACTGATGGGGAACTAAATGAGCTTTGTTCAAAGTAGGCTCATGGAAACTTGAAGTATGGCTGGGCCTACATTGGCTGCTTTTGATGCATAAAACTTTATCTCAATTCGTTTGCAGATGAATGTGATATTGATCATCTCCCATATATCCATTATTTTTTCCCCCATTCTTTGGTAGAGCAACGTCAAAATCACTAAAAGTCTGGTGTTAAATGTCAGTTGCTTTGCAAATTAACATGATATCTGACAAATACTAAAATCCAAACAAGTTATGGGTACCTTTTTATCGTGTACTACGTTTTGACCAAACAATGGGTGTTCCCTGAACTTAGCAGTGCATAATGCTAGGCTTGATATAGTTCACCCTAAGTCTTAGTTATCCTAACTTGAGTCCAGGACCTCCAGTTCTGGTCGATACTGAAAACATAACTCTGCCTGAACTAATTTGGCCTGGCCCAAGTTTAACTAGAGAGAGAGAGATTCATTATGCATTGCTCAAGTAGCACATGTTTAGTGCATCCACTATGAGAATGCCATATAAATAATACATGTTACAATATACATGGTCCAGTTTAGAAGGCAGGCAATTGAACTCAAAGTTAGATAGCTTGAGCATGACAAGGACTCAAGTTAGGCCAGATAGGAGAAATTATATCATACACTACGTGCATTATATGTCGGTGCACCATGCCAATCACCTCATCTCATTTCTCTGGGCTCCATTCATCACATGCTTGTTTTGGATTGCCGTCTTGCTCATCTCGTCGGAGTTTATTCCTATGGTGCACTGTTGATGTGGTGCTCGATGGCGCTCAACATGAGCTAGGTCATGTTCATCTATAACTTGGCCTTCAGCATTTTTGACAAGCAATCTATCTTTTTACAGGAAAAACCATCCAAGACTTCTTGGAGGAAATCCCATGCCCTTTGAGACTTTGAGATGCATGAAGCCATGAACATGCTATAATGTCCATCATTAACTTCTTTATAGTCCTCGTTTCATCATGTTAATTAAATAAGGAGATTAAGGTGGGCAATCACCAAGCATCTCTCTCTCCTACTTCTTTCCCCCTATTATAAGCTGAAGTCAAAGTAGTATAAAGACATCCCCAAAATCCCGGGCGACCTATAGTAGGGACAAAAGCATTTGTTTTGGGTGTTGTGCCCCATCCATTTCTACTACAATTTGGTAAAGAAAAACTCACTCACCATTTAAATTTTATTATTCTCTCACCCTTCCAATGAAATCACCCACCCTCACTATTTTCTTCTATTATTTACTATCATTATATCCCCACATAGACCACCTTTCCTCACACCTTTTTAGATGAGCATGACTCTCCTGTTATAGCTATTATGTTCTACATTTACCAACTTATATTATCAATCTCATAGAAGGGAAGATGTTCAAAATTTCATACAAGCTTATATACACCTAAGGAAATGATCAACCTTTATGTAGTTGTTAGAGCCTGATAGCTTGTGGAGGACCCTTTTGTTCTGTATCAAAGATTGAGAGTAGGCAGACAATGCTAAGATTGGAGTAGTGCTTGAAATGCTGCTTCAGTAAACTAGGCACACAAGAAGGGCAACTTCTCAAAAACATCTGCTATTGTGGAGCCTGTTCGTTTTTCTACAACTGGGGAGGATCAAAGGGAGCTCATCATATGCCTCAAAATAAACAAAATACTAAGTGGAGAAGTCAAGGGTCATAGATTCCGAGACCGAACATGTTGCGTCACGGACGTTTAAAACCTAATAAACTTATTCATAATTCTTAGCTCAACCTCAGGTGAGCCTCTTGATGTTTCTTCTTTCTTTTCCAATCTTATATATCAGTATGATGTACTTTTATAATGAGACTAAGGCTATGGTAGTGACTGGTGGGGCATTGGGGTGCTTTGGTTATGGCTTGCCGAAAACAAGAAAAAGATGCAGTAGGGCCATTGGGTTAAATTTGGAGTTTTGTGTTGGTGTTGTCAAGACCCAAGTTTTTGATAAGGTTGAGCAAAAAGGATGCAAAGGCAAGTCCCCTGTTTCCACTTGTTGTTCTTCTTCTAATCAAATTAACATGAGACCCACTAAATAGTCTTCAGTGTTGGATTAGGCATTATATATGCTGATCCTTTTCTCTCTTTTTGACCCCTCAATGTCCTCCTTGCCTTTCCAAATTACTTTTGATGACATGAAAGACATAGTTCTCTCCTTTAGCTAATTTTGATATGATTGCCTCTTGAGTTGTTATAATTAGGACTTATACGAGCACGCACCCACGCACTAATCTAATCCCATTGTTTTGTAATCTAAGTTCATAATCCTTTGTGCCTGCCCACTTGTTTCAAGCACATGAAGCAAACAAACCGAAGGTGGCTCCATTGAGGGAGTCAAAGGGAGGAAATCCATGGGGCCTACTAAGGAACCCCCTCATGTGACAGTCACTTGAGCTTTATATTTCCCCCACAAAGCAAGACAAAACTATTGGAAAGAATGTCTTGATTTGGTCAAAAATTTTCCATATTAATTATAAGACCATCCTAACTGCTCCATTTGAAAATTTTGAAGCAGACAAGTAGCTCTTCAGCAATTTGATCCATTTTTATTTCGCTTAAAATGCGGAAGCACATGGCGAAGCTTACGTAGGAAAAGAAGGCCTAGTAGGTCTGTTTTAAATTCACATGTTGAGAAACCGACATGGCCATGCGAATGCAAATTATACGATTAACATATCAATCTCTGCCTTCTCTACTTGGCTTGATTACAACTTTATTCACATCACATTCATACATTATGATGACACATCAGATATATATGTAGAACTCTTTGGTTAGAGGTTAGGACTATCAGAGAAATATAATCCCAAGGCAATCCAATGTGGTTCTGATTCTTAAACAAGGTATTAGGTACTGCAAGGTATCCGACGATATTATATGAATTATGCCCCGAAACTTCTTGATACAAAATTACAAATGCGAAGCAGCGAATAGGTGGAGGATCCACAAAAATTCTGTGCTATCTTTTACACTCCCAATACACGGTATGTCCATGTGCAGCAGATTAATTTAAGAAGAACATTGAAGAGAGGAACTATCAGTTTACTTGAATAGAATAAGGGAAGAACTGAACAGGATTAGCTGACAAAATCTAGTAAGTTTGGAGCATCGTAATACTACTTATTTCCCTTCAATTATGCATTCATAACTACTAAAAGATAAAAAAGAAAATAAAAGCCAGGAATGAATACAATATGAAAGTGCTATTTTAATTTGTGATGCTGGTCATGAATCCATGACATCCCCTATCCCATCTACAATGTCCTTTTCCCTCCGAACATATCCAACAGCACACATTTTAAATCCCCTATACCTCTCTTCACACCCACCCCACTCCATACCCAAACAACCTCACTCATAGCCACTTCTGCCTTCCTTCAGCTCCCTCTCTTCTCTTCTCCTCACCTTTCCAACCAATGTCTTCCTCAAAGTCCTTGGACACCATAGCACAGAAAGCTCAAGGCCACAGCACACCCCTGATGGGCTTCTGCCAAGCTAAAACATCACATTCACCATTCTCTTCATCACCATCAACATCATCTCCAACCCCAGCCACCTCACCTACCGAGAGGAGAGGGAGGAGAAAGCCCACAGAGCCGGGGAGGTTCCTTGGTGTGAGGAGAAGGCCTTGGGGGAGATATGCTGCTGAGATAAGGGACCCTACAACCAAGGAAAGGCATTGGCTTGGGACCTTCGACACAGCCCAAGAGGCTGCCCTGGCCTATGACAGGGCTGCCCTCTCCATGAAAGGCACCCAAGCCAGGACCAACTTCATCTATACCGACACCCCCATCTCCACTTTCCATTCCCTCCTCACTCCTTTCCACTCCCAAAGCTTCATCCCACCACCAATGCCACCACCTCCAACCCAACCACACCACCTCCTTGTCCCTACATCCATGCAAACTACCAATCAGAGTATTCCAAGTGAGTGCCCCATGAGCCACCACTTCGCCTTCCAATCCGGTGGCAACACTAGCACCATGCCCACCTCCAATTCATCGATGGAGACCGACATTGCTAATGACTTCCTATTCTCCGATGACAGCCGGTCCGGTTACTTGAGCAGTATAATCCCTGAGAGCTGCCTCAGGTCCTCGCCAAAACACTCTTCTCCAAGCCAGGATATCAGCAGCTCATGTGAGTTGAATGCCCAAATCCTCTCCCCTCCTAGCCAAGTTCAGAGTCATGGCTCCAACAGTGCCTCCTCTTCTTATTCTGCAACAAATGGGGCTCTTTTTGATGCCTACAGTGGTGGAATGGGTGCAATGACCTCAGTGGACTTCCCTTGCCTCACCGAAATGAACAGTGGGTTTTGGTTGGATGAGCCACTGTGGGAACTTAGTGCATGCGAGTTCCCTGCCACCACTATTAGTAGCATGGGGGATCTTAGCTCTTCCTTGATGCAAGCTCCGGTTTGTGGGTCATTGCCTCAGGTTTCGGACTCCTCTCCACCAGCTTCCTCACTAACTGATGTTTTTGAAGTAGGTTACTCACTCTTTTGAGCACTCAATGCTTGAGAGATGCTTGCTTTCTGGCTTAAAGCTTCAAGACTTTAGTGGTACCGGACATTTCTGTGCTGTTTTTCTTCCCCTTTTGTTTTGGTCCTCTATGGTTCCACGCAAATCAGGAGCCCTCGAAAGGCTTAACTATTTAGGATCGTAGTATGTGCTAGCTGTTGCCTTTAGTAACTTCCTTTCCCTTTCAACTCATGAATGGGCTTGTAAAGACTATGAGTATCTTAGTATCTTGCAATATTTTGTTCTTGGCTATGAAGAAAAGGCTTCATTGTGGGGAAGCATATAAATGATCACTTCTTAATAGTCATTCTAGCTAGCAACATTGCAGATGCTTGGATTGTCATGCTCTTTGTGATGCATATATTATAGATTCAGCGACCGGACCATCTTAAGTTCTTATTATCAGCAAACACTCCCTTAATTCTTAACACAGCTTACAAATTTCTATAGTTTGATTTCAACATTAGTTCTTCCTGGTGTGTGTGTATATATATATATATTTATATATATAGTAGTTACTTTATTCAATATGCAAACTTTATTTAAATAATTAAAATCAAATTTTATTGTCTCAAAGAACCAACTTACATCAAAGTTTAATCAAATCCTTGTCTAAATTAAAGATATCAAATTTGGCCTCTAGTCACTCTCCTGATCATAACCCAGTGTCATCTTAGTTCTCAAAATTTGAAAAAAAAGAAAGGATAATGAGCTCGATAGCTTAGTAAGTAATGAATACCCTATCTAAATAATTCATATAATAATATAAGATATAATAGTAAAACACAAATAACTACGGATCAATGTAAAAACATAACTAATTCGGTTTCAAAATACAAATCCATTAAAAATCTATATCTTTCAAATATTCATATACGTATTTATAAATTTGATTCGAAACGAATCACATTCAACTTAATAGCCTTCAACTATGTCCACATTTATACCCTATGACTAGTCAGAAACAAAATCTTACTTATACTTTGTGGAGTGGGCCGAAATAATGCACTTATATCTTGTGGAGTAGGCCAGATTACCTCACTTATACTTTGTGGAGTGGGCCGGATTGCTGCACTTATATTCTATGGAGTGGGCTGGATTGCTGCACTTATACTCTACGGAGTGGGCCGGAGTACCATATTTATATCCTGTGGAGTGGGCTAGAATACTACATTTATATCGTGTGGCAGGGCTAGAAGCAGAATCAAATGAGCTTAATAATAGTCAGAGTCCCAATGCATAATCCCTAATTGGTAGGGTCCAGTACATAGTCAGGATAAGAGTTCAAATTTGATACATGTCAAATTTCATTTTACCAAATAACATATACATCATAATCCAATCAATATGCATATATGATGTAAGATCATTAAACAATATAACAATAGTCCAAAAAAATTACTCTAGATTACATATTTATTTTTCATTCGAAACATCCTCTCATAATATAGTAGCCCAGCCCAATTTACTTGGGCTAATGGGTCGGTCCCAGAAGAATAGGTCTATTAGCCGGAGCTTATACTGTTGCATCAGGAGAGGAAGAAGAAGACTTCGAATTGGAGTCTTCTTCCTCTTCCAATTTCAGCAAGATCGAAGGCCATCCAAGTTCATCTAAAACTCGAGGGCTTCATCTATTTAATCCTCTTCCTCTATTGAATTCCATCACCAATCTCTCAAGGTATAGCTGCGAATTCCAAGCTTCTTCTCTGAATCTCCTCATTGATTCCTTGCTGGAAATGCTGTCGAAACTTCATCGGACTGAGGTAATGGGTCAAGCTTCTTCTTCCTCTTGGATTTTCGGCTTCATGGCTGCTGCCACTGCTTGATCTGGGGCTGACGAGCCACCGGAATGCATGAAATAGGGCAATCCCTGTTTCACCTTCCTCTTCTTCTAAGCTTAGCCATCTTTGGAAGCCAGTTTGGCCGGGGCTGCGGTCGCCTATGGCCACCGACGAGTAAGAGCCAAGCTGCCATGGCTGCCCCCTTGGACTTGTGGGGAAAGGAGCGGTGGAGGAAAGGAGAAGGGGCGGACAAGCCTCCTTGTTCATGAAGAGAGGAAAGAGGGGGTTTCTCTCTCTTCTCCCCTCTTCTCTCTCTTTCTTTCTTCTCTCTTATTTCTCTCTCTATCTTTTTCTCTAGAATATCTAAGAAACCCAGAATTGGGTCCTGTTGACCTAACCAATGAACCCAAGTTGATTCCTGAAAAGAGGCCCTAAATTGTTCTAGTGCCCGCGTCACCTATTGAACCAATCACTCGACCTTGTCAAGTGTCCATGGAGCCCACTGATGATGAACTATGTTAAACGATCTTAGCCCTGATAGAGTCCATGCCTTATGATTTATTGATTGAATCGCTCAGGCCTGACCCACCTGAAATTGTCGAAAGCTATCATCCGGTTAATCGTCTCTATTTCTTATTATTTTAATTCAATTAAAAATTATAAAATATTTTAATATTCTATACTATGAAATGCTTATCTTGGAATATCTATTATTTTTCTTAAATGATGCATTGACATAAAAAAACTTATGCTTGATTCGGTAAGATAATGAAAGGTTTACTTATCGAGCCGTGTCACTCATATACCTTTATTTTTTTCTCTCTCTAGATGAATAAAGTTAATAGGAACGAAGAATGATCTAGGCTTGGAGTTCGTGCTAATAAGTTTGGCGATATATATAACAAATCAGAACTTTAGTTCTTCAGTTGATTATAAAATTGTAGTCAGTGATTTTCTGAATAGTAAAGATTATGGATTTTGTACTTATGTTTGGATTAGACACTTTGAACCAATATTAGTTTTATTTAATGGATGATAAGATTAGACTTTTAATTATTATATTTTATTTGTGATGGAATTGAAAGCTAAATGTAATGTTGGCTTCATATTATTATAGGTTATACCCCTCGATAGCATGACAATGTCATGCTTCGGATTTGGAGCGTGATACATAAAATTCATAAAATCATATATAAATTGATTAACAACTTATTTGATATAAAAATAATATTATATAAATAAAAAATCTATAAAGGGCAGATCATACTTACCTTGCGAGTGAAACAAAACTATAGGTTCAAATAATTTTGACAATCCCTCTTAGAACCTAGGATTCTGGTGAGTGCTTAACTAAAATCTTTGGTGCGCATCATGAGCTAAGGCCATTGGAATTCAATAGGAGAAGGAGAATAAGGCAACAATGGTGTAGCGGTGGCAATCAACAATACCTATCAACAGTGAGGCGAAGGGGGTGTAGGGTCTTTAAATGGCTGTTGGAGGCTAGGTTTTCTAGCTCCATATAGAAAATCAAAATGGAGGAGTCTGTCTCCTACTCCAAGTCGAACAGGGCTCTATCCTTTTTTTTTCATCTTCTACCCGAACTCTTACATTTGGGCCGACCAAGTGAACTATGCCTAGTTCCTTATTAGCTGGTCGGGTGTTACATTCTCCCCATAAAAGATTTCGTTCTTAAAATTTTATTAATAGAGTCTTCAAAGAGTTGAGGATGCTTCTTCCAAATCAGGTAATCATAGTTCTCAAATCAAAGTTATCGTATCTGACTAATTTTAAAAAAATATAAACCATGCTTTCGTTGCACAACTCTAATCTAAACCGCCAATATTCTCTAGATTCACTAAATGTCTTTCAATGAAAAGATCCGAAAATATCAAATAGATGATGTACAATTTTTTTCTTTATTTAGAAATCCTCCAATAAGATGTCTTAATTCTTCAAATAATTTATTCTATAGTCAATATATATTTACATTCTCGAATAGTGTCTACCCATCTGCACTCATCCTATGTCTGATTCTATATATTATCATTTATCCACTTATGCTCTAATACCATAATAATTGTCACACCCCAAGTCGAAATTGTGAGCCAGGGGTTACGACAACTGTTGCATACTCTCAAAAAACTTTCTCCACAAGTATGCAAGGCATCTCATTTTGATATCATAAACAAGCAGCAAAATAAATTTAAATAATCAATATTCAAACTTTAATTTAAATAACTATAATCAAATTTTAATATCTCATAGAACCAACAATATTTAAAAGATCTTATATCAAACTCTAGTCAAATCCTATTCTAAATTAAAGATATTAAATTTGGCCTATGGTCACTCTTCCGATCATAACCCTGTGCCATTTTAGTTCTCAGAATCGAAAAAAAAGAAAGAATAATGAGCTTGACATTCTTGTAAGTAATGAATAACCTAATTAGATAATTTATGTAATAACGTAAGATACAGTAGTAAAACAGAAATTACTAGGAATCAGTATAGAGACAACCAATTCCGTTTCAAAACACAAATTCATTAAAATTTATATCTTCAAATATTCATATGCGCATTCATAAATTTGATTCAAAACAAATCATATTCAAATCAACACTACCAGAAAACACGCGTATAGTGACGGAGATTCCCGTCACTATACTGTGTTTCCGGTTACTAATATGGAATTTGTGACCGGAGCTCCCGTCACTGACTTCGTTGCAAAAACACGCGTCGCTAAATTCTCCGTGACGGCGGCGATTCCCGTCACTAACCTCCGTGACAGAACCGCCGTCACTAAGCCGTTACAAATTCAAGAATTAAATATTTAAGAAATTATGTATTTCCCGTCACTATCGAGTTGCGGAGTTAGTGACGAAGGCAACTTGGTCACTGATTTTGTCACAGAATGCGGTCACAAGTTTGGTCACTAATCTGTCACGACCTTTAGTGACAGATTTAGTCGTCACAGACATGGTCACACATTTTGTCACTACATTTGTCATTAATCCCGTCACTGACCTAGTGATAAGTTTACGGTCACTAATTGGTTACAAACGCGCTGAGCAAAATCAATTTTTATTGACCAAAATCCTGTCACTAAGTTTATGACTGCTCGTCACAATAGTTGGTAAACAATTTAGTAACCAAAATTTGGTCACCGATCACAATCTAATAACCTGGTACATTTGGTACATTGATTGGCACATAATAATAATAATCATTAATAGCAAAGGCATTCAACATTACGCAAAAGTCATTTTAAATGTCATTCAAAATTGGCATCAACATGTCCTGAATCCATCAAAATCAAAGTCTAAAAATATGTCATAAAGATCAACAGAGATTTCATTCCTCCTAGGAATGCAAAGACCTATCATCTAAGGCAAAAACAATTATAATGAAGCATGATCAGCAGAACCAGAATCACCATTACTCCCCCGATCTGCATGCCTTGGTCCAAAGCCAATCTCTTCTCTCATCTTTTGAAGAACCTCCTCTTGCCATTTTTTCTTTTCCTGCTCAAGAATACGTAGAAGGTCTTCATTAGTGTACAGCTCTGGAGCTTGACTTGTAGAGGTGGAAGCAGATGATGATTGCCCAATAATTCCAGTGAGATCCTCTAGGGGACTAAAGCCATAGACATGGCCATGAGTTGGGACACCAGTTGCCTCAAACCACAAGTCATAATCACGTGGAGGAGCATCTGAGGTGGAGGCATCACCATATTTTTTGGAGTATTCAGCTGAATACTTTGCCTGCCAGTTGATTTAAAAGAAGAGAAAAATATTATGGTGGATCAAACAAGAGATAAACATGAGCAAGCTCAATAATATTTATGAATCATAAAAAAATTATACTTACCATGACAGCTTCACTTCTCTTATCTACATATCCTCCCATGCCTTGCTTTGTCTTATGCGTCCGATTAAAAGATTCAACTATTGTTGGCTCCCTGCCTAACTTTAATTTCTACAAAAGAGAAAAGAAAAAATTCATTAACATTAAGAAGGCATTCAATCTTTACAAAAAACTGAACATAAGGAATTAACCTTTACAAGTTATCTGTTCATTCATCTAATACCAGCAATATTCAAAAAGCATTTAATCTTTACAAAGACAAGGAATACAAGTCAAATCATCCAAATTTACATATGGAATACTATCTGCTTCACATAGAACAAATGTGAATATACATGATCGCCTCTAATGCTAGGAAAGCATGGTACTTCTTAGCAAGCTTTTTGACCAGCTTCTTGATTGCACACTGGAAATAACTCACAACCATGAAGCAACACCACTTTCCACCACTTTCCATTATTCCTTGCAGATGAACAATGATTGTAAAAATGAATAACATGACGAAAAAATTAAAATCCATGAACTTTACATAATCCCAACCCATCAACCCTCAAAATTACAACAATAATCAGTGAAGCAGTCTAAATATACGCAAACCATTGGTAGGACTAACAAATGTGTCAGAATAAAAATGCATAATATTAAGGAGCTCCTCAAGTACAACATTATTTTTGTCTATTTTAGCAACAGTAAATTCGACACAGTGCCCGTATCATGATTTATCCAACCAAGTGATGTGTCCAAGTATCATAATAAAAGCAGCTACTCAGATATATCATAGTTGCTTTCGTCTATTTTAGCAAAAAAAAAAAAATCCCTCCTCTCTTTCTCTGTCTATTTTTGTTTAGATGGCATGTTTATTTATTTATTATTTTCCCCCAAGACAAGTAGGGGCTAACACCCCACCTTTTCTACTCTATACAACCTTAGGGGCTCACTCTAACCAGAACCGAACTACCAACTTCTTGCGCAAATGGCAAGAGATGATGCTATCCGAGTAACTACTCGGCAGTACGATTGTTTAGTAATCGATCCTTCAAACTTGTGTCAGCTCTTCTTCTTACCATGCTATCCTCAAATTTTTTTAATGCTCCTTTGCATTGCTTATGCAGAAACTCTAACAATGTTTCTCTTAAATTATATACCCAACACTGCACACAGTTCATGTTATTCTACAATTTAACATCCATCCATTTCACATTATTTCCATAAGAGATGCTCATCTTATTTCCTTTGGCTCTTTGTCCTGTGGTATAGGACATGAAGCATCATGTCATATTTTGGTTATGACCCTCCTGATCAAATATGATCTATTTTGTAGTGACTGTATCTAATATATGGGTAACCAAAAATTGAAACCATGATATATCAAACAGCCACTTAGCTAAATCAGTTGGCTATATATAGAACCTTTTATTTGACCATATGTTTATATCCTCTTATCTTTATTTCTGGAGTTTGCTGGTTCATTGTTCTGCTTAAACATCATAGAATATATGAGAAACTGGATCTTTATATTATCAAAATAAGTTTTTGTGATCACATCTTGTGTCTCAGCTACAGCTACTATAAAAGATTTGGGTTGGCTTCTAAAGCCAAAAATAGAGTAGTTTGAGCCAATACTTAAAAGAATTTAGTAGTGCTCAATTGCCTAGGAAAAAATTAGCAGCGCTTGATGCGTTAGGTTCTATTATATAATTTATTAAAAGGTCAAGCTGAAGCAAAAATTATGAAATAGATACAAGGGAAATAAGTTGTTTCTCTTATCTCTTGTCCATCTACGTTGTATAAGTCTTGCTAAATCTATGTCCTTCAAAAATGGGATCTTGTTTCTGAAAATTGTCCCAGAAGTAAAATGGCTTCCTCTTACAAATGGAATGCCTTGTCCAATCAACTTGAGATCTAATATGCAACTGAGCCCCTAGCTTCATGGCATCTATGTAACCATGTTAGGATGAATGGTGCATCTCATTATGTTCTAAGAAGAATACAAATTTTGCTACAGAATTGGACCCGCTAAGTAAAGATCCTGCAAGTTCATAAGAGAAGCAGAATAATCACATTATGTCCTCCCTAGAACAGCATGATCTGCAGGAATCATTAGATGGGGTTAAGATTAGAAAGCATTCATCTGTGACGTTTTGCCTAGAATATAATTGGCATTGCATCCTTTTCAATTCAATGTGTGGTTAAGATTAGAAGTTTCTCCACACCTCTCCCTCTCTCTCTCTCTTTCTCTCTCCGGGCTTGGGCAAAATCTACCGGGATCGAGCTTGAAGAGGAGGAGGAGGAGAAAACTCTTACCGTCCGGGGAGGTTGTGAGTCGGTGACCGGAGCCGCGGAGGTTGCCGTCCGGGGGAGAAGGACGCGAAGAGCCGCCGGCCGGTCGTTGAAGAGGCGACGACACCGAGAGGAGGCGGCTATCAGGCTCTCAGCGAGGGAAAAGGGGGGGCGGGGGCGGCGGCGGCGGGCGGCTCTCAGCGAAGGAGGGGGGCCGGCGGCGGCGGCTCTCAGAGAGGGAGGGGGGTGCGGCGGCGGCTCTCAGCGAGGGGGTGCGGCGACGGCTCTCAGCGAGGGAGGGCGGCGACGGCTCTCAGCGAGGGAGGGGGGTCGGCGGCGGCGGCTCTCAGCGAGGGAGGGGGGGGTGCGGCGGCGGCTCTCAGCGAGGGAGGGGGGGGTGCGGCGGCGGCTCTCAGCGAGGGAGGGGGGGCGAGGGAGTGGGGGGGGGGGGGGGGGGGGCGGCGGCTGCTCTCAGCGAGGGACGGGACGGGAAGGGAAGGGAAAGAAAGGTTAGGGTTTTTTATTTAAGTCGGTTTGCAAGCTGATTTGGGCTAAATCGTGATTTGGGCTAAATCGGTTTGCAAGCCAAATTTCATATTAATTTTTTTTTTTTATTTATAAGGCTGATTGGATGGGACTTGCAAGGCAAAAATATTTTTGAACTATAAAGTATGGTAAAAAAATTCTATAAAACAGGAAACTTGCAATAGGGGTGCAAATGGGTCATGGCCGACACCATGAGATTTTAAAATGAGAAGAAGAAATTTGAGTTTTATAGAGAGCGATTGGAATTTGGATTATCGAAGAAATTTGGGCGGAACGGCGGGCACACTTAGTTTCATTTTGGATATTCCTCCTTTTATTTTTTCTTTTAATTTAGGTTTACTCAAAAATAATATTTTTAATATTTTTGGAATTAAAAATTAAATTTGGTGACAGAAATTTTTGTCAATAATCTGTTACTGCCAAAAATAATCTTTTAAAAATTTATAAATACTAGGGTTACTATATTTGTGACGGCTGCATTTGTCACTGTCTGGTTGCAATTTTGGTTATCATATTGCTGACAGATATCCCGTCACTATGATGGTCACTAAGGTTTGGCGCCCATCCTACCCGCGCATTTTGTGACCGGTCTGTCACTAAACGGTCACTAAGTTTACACCACGGTGACCAAATTTCTGTCGGTCACTAATCCGTCACAAATAGTAACTGATAACGGTCCGTCACTAATTTTCCGTCACTATACGCGTGTTTTCTGGTAGTGCAACAGCCTTTAAATATGGCCACACATATACCTTGTGGCCAGGCGAGAAACAAAACCACACTTATACCCTACGGAGTGAGCTAGAATACCACACTTATACCCTATAGAGTGAAACAAAATACTATATTTATACTCTACGGAGTGGACCAAAATACCATATTTATACTCTATGACGGGGCTAGAAGCAGAATCAATGAGCTCAATAATAGTCAGAGTGCCAATGCATAACACCCAATTAGTAGGGTTCAATACATAGTCAGGCTAAGAGTTGAAATTTAATACATGTTAAAGTTCTTTTTACAAAATAATATATACATCATAATCCAATCAAAATATTCATATATGATGTAAGATCATTAAACAACATAACAATAGTCCAAAAAAATATTACTTTGAATTACATATTTATTTTCCATTCTAAACACCATCTCATAAAATTTATAAAATCACATATAAATCGATGAACAACTTGTTTGATATAAAAATAATATTATAAAAATAAAAAATCTGAAAAAAGTAGGTCATTACTTATCTTACGAGCGAAACCAAACTATAGGTTTAAATAATTTCGACAATCCCTTTTAGAACTTAAGACTTTGGTGAGCACTCAACTGAAATCTTCGGTGAGCATCGTGAGTCAAAACTGTTGGAAGTCAAGAGGAGAAGGAAAAGAAACTAATGGTGGTCTAATAGTGGTAATCGGTAAAACCTGTCATTTTGAGGCGAAAGGGGGTGTAGGGGTCTTCAAATAGTCGTTGGAGGCTCGGTTTCCTACCTTCTGTGGAAAATCGAGATGGAGGAGGAGACTACCTCTTACTTCAAGTAGAACATGGCTCTATTATTTTTTTCCATCTCCTACTCCAACTCTTATGTTAGAGCCAGCCAAGTGGACTAGGCCCAATTCTTTATTAGCTGGCTGGGTATTACGATTACTAAATACCAACAGTGATGTCTTGGTTGGGGGTATCTTCTAGTTTATATGGAAAAATGGTAGTGTAGATGAAAGTGATTCAACTATTAGAATGTTGTGCATACCTGATCATTTAGTTTAAAGCATCTACATAGTACATGCAAAAATAATAAATAATAAAAGAAATATGTACACTTGTGGATTAGTTCTAGCATGATTAAACACATGAGAAGTAGGAATTTGTGCAGGCATGACAAAATTAACATGTCTTGCATTAACATGATTCTACTCATGCTCAGGTATTTTCTTGGATGAACTTATCCTCTATGAGTGACACTATATTATACCAGGAGTGTAAGTAAGAGATAACGCAAATCTTTGGTTATGCTTACTCCAATTAAAGCAAGTTACATAACCCCTACAGTGAAGTTGAGGTAGTTGCATCGAATGTGCAAGTGTCTCCCCCTACATCATGTGCAAATCGACCCTGCTCATATATCTACAATTTGGTAACATATAAATTGAGTCTCATTCAAAAATTTGAAATAGAAATGCAGATATACTTTTTTTTAAAAAAAAACCAAAAATTACTTGTCACTCAATGCTCTAGATTTCACATGGCCGCCTCTTATTTTTTAGCACTTGGCTCTTCGAGTATCCTTACTAGCTTCACTAAATGCTTATGGGTTGTTGAGGAAGCAAGTAAAGTTGTATATAATGAAGTCGATAAGTAATAGATTTTCAAGAATAAAAAGAACGTGGACGCCATGCATGCGTCCTTCTATCCAGCAACCATCTATATGGTATTCTTCTACCGTCACAACTCAAGACCTCACCCAAAATAGCTAGCTGGAAGGTATTATTTGTGTTCCTTGATCCTATATAAGTACCTAAAATCTACCTAGTGAATAATCGATGTGGGACTAAACATACGTTCGCACGGATTCTCACATACTTCCTTCATTAAAGACTTGATGTCCTCGTCAAACTAAGGGTTCAAATTAATTCAAATCTATTCACAGACATCATGATCAGCCTGTGGTCAGCTCCAATGGATCCGTGCTGCAGTGTCTCCTAATCCACATAAGTTATGGGCCGGCGGCTAGGGATCTGGCTCCGGCCAAGGACTGCTGTAGGGAAGGGCTGAATCTCTTGGTGACGAATGCCGATGGCAGCAGTGGTTGGAAAAGGAGAGAAAAACAATAAAAATAGGGGACATGAATAGGGGACGTGAACATGGGATGCAAATAGAGGGTTTCTTGGTCGATTTCCGGTCTTTTTGGCCGATAGGGGTCATATCATCAGGGAAGATGAAGAGAGGGGGGTACCAAGGCTCTTACCTACTTTGGCAAGTACGACAGCCGGATTTCTAATGAACACAATAAGGGGATGCAGCAATTTCGAAGGGAGAAAAGAGAGAGAAGGAGGTGTGATCATCATTAATGGAGAGCCATAGAGGGGAGGGGAGTACGTTTTATAGAGGAGCCCTAGGGTCTCGACGACCCTAGGACTCTAACTTCTTCCCGGAGACGTCGGAGAGGAGAAAGTAGTCTTCTGCTGCTGGGTCGCCTGCTCGTTGGGCCAACCATGGGCCGGTCAAGTGGATCAAGCCCAGACGGGCCTTCATAAGAATTATTTTATATATTATTGTTACCCATGATCGGAAGCCTTCATAAGAATTATTTTATATATTATTGTTACCCATGATCGGAAATTAAGGCAGTTGGATGTGAAAAATACTTAATTTGTTATATGGAAAGTTAAATGAAGAAAATTTTGGGGCTCAACCACCAATTTGTTTTTGATCTTAATCATCCCAAACATGTTTCAGAGTCGCATCATGCGATTCTGCGACAAGTACCCTGAGCTTTGTTTTGGAATTTTGGACAGCTCTTGCTGCCATGGATTTTAGATGCAGTCATGCTAATCCCTGAATATTTAATGGAGAATCTCCTCCAATATAATTATTCTTCTGCTATATGTTGATGAAATTATTTTGACCGGTTCATCATCACCTGCTATTCAATCAGTGATTTTTCAATTTTTCCTCACAGTTCTCTATGACCTCGGTGGTATTCACTGCTTTCTTGGGATTGGAGTTTCGCATGCACGAGAACATTTGCTCAACGTAGTCAAGGTTTGTACTTTCTTTGCTCTCTCATTCGGATATGTTAAAGTGCAAACCAGCTGCTACTCTCGTTGCTTTTGGTAAGGAACTCTCTTTATGATGTTTTATTGCTTCTAGATCCTAATTTCCGGTATTGTAGCACTGTTGGTGCACTACAATACGTCACTTTTACACATCCAAGTATCACTTATGAAGTTCAATAGATCTATTAGTTTATGCCTGCACCCTGAGATATTAACTTCTAGGCAGTGATATTCTCAAATATCTAGAGGAGACCATTGTTTATGGTATTCAGTTTTTTGCCTTGAGGTTGGGCGACAACTTAAAGAAAGAAGAGGAAAGATGTGGGATTTCGAATTTCTTCACACACAACAAGGTCTTAATACAAAGTTCTTCTTGGATTGAAGTTCAAGGCACAAGAGCTTGTTTTTCTTCATTCATATCACCTATAGGGTGTCTAATACTTCTACAAAGTTAGGATTTCTCTCTTTGAGGGTAGGCTATTAACTTTGTAGGTTGACAGGATTTCTCTCTTTGAGGGTAGGCTATTAACTTTGTAGGTTGACTTGTTGATACATTTTTTTTGTAGAATTTCTCTTGTGTCCTTAGAATTTTCTTGTTGCTTGATTTCATTGATTAGTGGATTCCTAATTGGCGCCCTATGATTTTCCCATTCTTTGAATGGTTCTCCACATAAATGGTTGGCATGTCTACTTTCTTGGTTGCTTGGTTTTGCTACTTCTATTGAGTTGTTGGTTGTTATTGTGCAGCAAGCTTGTGAATATTATCTATAGCTTGCCTAGAGGGAAAGGTAACACTTCCCAACAGAGATCAACTCTCCCAAATTCATGATCAATTTTTGCATCAAGATGATGGAGGTTGATTCCCTATGACAATTGTTAGCAATCCATATCAAAGTTACTCTTCATTAAACTTCCCATTTGCTTTCAGTGCCTTCATGACAAAATGTTCATGGAAAACAGGCCTATAAAAACTAAAAATTTGCGTACGTCCATACTGGAAAAAAGGTGAGAAAGACGGTTGGAACTCTGTGAGACTTATTGTCCATTTATAACAAATAGAATATTTTATATTTTTTGAGAAGAAGAAGGAAAAGAATGCTCTTATAATGTTCGTGCACCTTCCCATTTTTCTATAAAATGGAAAATGTGTAGATCAAGATCAACGACTTAGCATAAACATCAATGGTTGTAAACCTACCATCAAGTATTACTATGTCAGCCATGACTGCAAACTGCTGGTATTGGAAGTTTTCCAACATGAAAAACCACACTTGATTGTTGCGGACAATTTAATGGTGCCTGGCTTCTAAATTATAAAATTTATTAAACTGTTTGAAGCTCCAAACCATAATGTCAAAACAAGCAAAAAAAATTTTTATTACTTGCATGCAGATATAGTTACATTGCATGTTGTTTTATTCTAGGAGATGGTATGAAGGCATCAAGGCAAGCAGGTCATAGAGGCATTTATTTCCTTTGCATGTACTAGCAAATGATGTAATACTGCTATGTTGGCAAGGTTCTATACTATATCCTCAGTTACAGAGTTTCAGGGGAAGACTCTCAATGTGATTGGACATGATAACTATACTGCTCGCTATAACTTTATGCCTCAGATTTACCAGGATCAGGCACTAGATGCTCACTCGCTTCAGTGGGTTTTTCAGAAATGCTCTTCTTGTCAGCCAGTTCTACATCTGAATTCAAAGTAGCTGCAGGCATCGCTTCCATGTCCTGGTTGGTAACTTCTGGTTTTGGTTCATCCTTATTGGCATTCATGTAAATGAAGTAAATTATCATTTGCGCCATTCCGAACACGAAGCCCACCACATTGGGTAACTGATTCAATCATTCAAGAATAACATGGTAAGCAAACAATGAAATATAAGGTGCAATCTAAGCAATGCATGGATTGGTGTGAGATGGAAACTTACTGCCACAAAGATATTCTTCAAGAGAAGGCCATAACAGAACCATGCTACTGCATTGAGAGTAAGGAAGAAGGACAATGGAAATGGCATGTACTCCACACTTCTAGTTTTTATTACTAGTTTCTGCAACAAATGTTTGACAGAAGTAAGATGCTAGTTCGATACACTGATCTCAGAAGC
Source organism: Phoenix dactylifera (assembly GCF_051530095.1). Lineage (NCBI taxonomy): Eukaryota > Viridiplantae > Streptophyta > Magnoliopsida > Arecales > Arecaceae > Phoenix > Phoenix dactylifera. Next base: position 11,018,736 of record NC_143197.1, read on the forward strand.
AAGTTATATGGTTGTCATCTTGTTGGCTGCTAATTGTTAGTTCAGACAGCTTGCAACATTCTTCCTCAGGGTGTCCCTTGCAATCAAGGTCTGGTAAATTTGTTCGAAATAAATGAAAGATGCAATATATATGTATGAAAGATTGGTGATTGACTGCTGCTATCCACAAGCAATACAGACTGAGAGGACACATCACCAAAAAAGGGTTGAATCTAGATTCGCCATCTCGATACCAAATTCCATACTAATATCATACTGGTATATATAGTAATGGTACACTCGGTACAGAGATGGTTTGGCATACTAAAACTTAGTATGTCCCCCATCCGAGTCTCGGTTTAGTATCAATATAGTCTTGTGCAGTACACCTCGGCATGGCAAACTTTGGTTAAATCTCTACCGATCTTAGCAGCCTGAATCGAGGCATTTTATTTTAATAGTGCTGATGGTGTCACCTAACAAAATAGTCATCATTTTTAATGTTATTTCATGCTGACGATGATTACAATCATTTGCTAGTGTTGTTGTTTATTAGTATTATCTTTGCAAATGTTTTTGTACATATGACAGTCAGTACGTGGTTCAATCATAACATGGGCTTACTCACAATGATGCTCAGAGGAGCCACAAATACGCTGACGGCAAAGGTCGCACAAATCCATCCAACAGTTTGGAATCGCCACCTTCCCTTCACGAATATTAGAGAGAAAAGAACTAGGGATCCGTACAACCCCACATTGAATAAGAATATTAACTTTAATGTGAAAGCCTGCAAAAACTTCTTTTCATCATTAGCTATTGTATTCAATAATTCATGCAGGAGCATGGAAGAAAGAAAGTGATTTTACTTTTAAGCTGATATGCATATAAAAAGAAATAAAGTTCATAGTGCTGTCTGACCGTAAATTAGCAAGTGAAAAGATTCACGACTGCAGTTTGACTACCAAGAAAATGTGATATTTTGTATGATTGTCATTAATTTTAGGTGACAAAATGTGGTTTTATACATATATTCTATTTGGAGGTATTAATGACACTGAAAAGATAATTTAAATCTTGCAAGAGGGGTACATAAAATTATTTTATCTATCTGTTCCATATCATTGTTAATCTAAGTGATGAAATTTATATGAAGAAAAAAATTAGAGGAAGAACATTTCAGCTGCTAGATTGAGTTTTACTAACCAATCCTTCCAAAAAGTTTGAAGTCTCAAATTCTATTCATTGAACAAATGCATGGCTTGTAAGTTGAAGATCTGCATTATTCATTATGATTTACAATACTTCACATGATAAAAATCAAATATCTATTCGTCAGATATTGATGTTTAGGTGGATATATATATATATCAAGTAGGCACAAAATGAAAGACACTGATATTGCAGGTACGCTACAATGTGCTATGGGTCACATAAACTGAAAATCTAAACAAGTGATTTTGATCTAAATATGAGACACATGGACGTAGTCTAATTTGGATATGAATGTCTAAATGGTGAAGGACATCAAGATAGTGCCATGATTTGAAAAATTATGTGATTTAGTTTTTAGACATTTTAGTCTCCAGATGTTGTAAAACTTGCTTAAGGCACATACTTTAAAAGTGATACTTCATCATTGATTTAGAGTCAAGGCCTCAATCATCCAGGAATGCTGATGTTAGATAACTTTTCAGGCCCGGCTGGGCCAAACTGGGCCACCGTTCATTTGTATCGGCCTTTTCATCCTGGCTCCATCGATCATTAGGGCCGGAAACCCTAGACTGGTTTTCTGGAGTCACGTTGCTTGGCCTGTCAACTTGTGTCCATGCAAGAATGATTAATCATCTTTCGCAACATCAATGGCTATAGGCACTCTATTTTTCTTTTATCCATCTGCACAGCTCTCGAAGTGGTCATGGCACGATCCAACAGTTGACATTGCATGAGAGGTAAACCATTCTTTCGTACGAAAGATACATCCCGAATCCGTCCATTGATGCTTTTTCTTGCTACCTCAAAGCCCAAATATGTTATTATTACTATTTATTTTATTTTCTTAGTAAAGCCTAAACGTGGAGTGGTCACCTTTTATTCCCGTTTCTTTAGATAGTTTGAGCAGTATTATCGAGCTCTTGCTAGAAGAGAGGCTTCAACGTACCATGGCTTTCTTGGGAGCATAAGTGAGGTATATTGATAAGTAGATACATTCGATGAGGCATGTAGCAGAGTTGATGGTGAGCAACAGCACATCCTTGGTGAGGAGGCCATAATAAAGCCACAGCTGGGCACTGAATAATGCCACCACATATGGTATTGATTGGAACGACTCCGTCGATTTCCTCTTGTACACCCTATAAAATGTTGGCCTGCCCAAAAAAAGGGTAGAGAGAGAAAAGTTCAGCAACATGATCAAGTGACAATGGAAAAAAAAAAAAACCAAACAAAAATATAATAAATAGTAAATATCGAGAAGAGCATACATGGGGGCTAGGACCACCAAGAATGATATGATGTTACCTGTGAAAGAAAACCAACAAAGTTTAGTTGCTAGAAACTTAGGAGGGTTGTATCGCAACATATCTTGATTTTATAAGGTTCGTGCGCATTAAACATTGGATGCGATCTGTTGGTGAATATTGAAGCTTGGTATACAATTCTAACGTTCCTCAGATTCCATAATGGCAGGAGCCTCATGCTCGGGCTATCCTTTTTATTACTTTATTATGTTCAAGATGAGGGCTAAAAGATTTTTGAAATATTCCAAGATAACCTAATATTCGAGCCAATGTATAAATAATACAGTGATCGGCCAAAATATTGATGACTCACATACTCGATAATTTAAAACAAGATTAGCCATTCCTTTAAACAAAAACCAAAATTGCTAAATAATGGTGATAATAATGCTCTTCGTGGTGATCGTGCGTGCGTGCATGTGTGTGTGTGTGAGAGAGAGAGAGAGAGAAAGAGGAAAGAGGACCACCTAGAAGACCAACTCCAAAAGCCGGTGGATTTTCAATAGTAATTACTAGCATCTCTGGGCTGGGGGCTTTTCTTGATCTTTCAAGAAAATGAAAGAACAAAGAGAATCTAATGATACAGAGGCAATAGCATGGCTGTGTGAGTGCGAATCCACCCTAACCTGGCTCTGTTATATACCCCTATACAAACAATAAAGGTAGTCAGAATGGCTCATGCAATGTCTGTTCTGCGATCAATTAGGAGGGACACGGCCTCCCTTTTACTCTTGCCAACCTCAATTATATAGGCCAAATAAATTTGGTACACCTGGAGTCTAGTGACAGTCTAGGTACGTGTCCCTCGTAAGGGCATTGCAGCCAAATCAAATCATAAATAACTTGCATCAAATCAACTGGTCCATCTCTCTGGCGGATCGATCCAAGTTTTTGATATCACCTCATTTATAGCTTCAGTATGGTGTGTCCACACGCTTTGCATGGCAAGCCTAACTTGTATCTCTATTTAAGTCAGATGCTGGCCATTTCAGGTTACGTAAGTGCATGAAGCTTGCACGTTATTTGTAGGTCAATTGATCACTGGTAGGGAGATGTCATGCATCATCACATGGAGAGAACATTGCCACCAACCCCCATCTAATGTACTAAAGCCACCCAATCAATGGAACCTCCTGTAGTCCCATGGTGCAGGCCATCTAACTTGCATGAGAAATGCTAATTAGGTGCACCGGCCGCTATATTCTTCTCTCCATTTCCTAGTTTGATATAGTGCTTATTAACTGGTCCAATATTTAATGACACACACCTATCCCTCATCTATTGCACCAGACCTTGACTGCCAGGTAGGATAGGAAATTGAGTGGAGAAAGGAGAGGCGAAAGTAGTAGTGCTTATCAGGACAAATCTTGTATACATTTGTTCGCTGTATACTTGAAGTAGTGCTCCTTTTTGGCAGGTATGTCCTTCTTGTAAGTCTATGATTGGATTTGAAGTCTATCATACTCCCTTAGCTAGAGTCCAACAAGAAATATCTTCTTCTAAGACCCGGTTTAGTAGGTGGAGAGCACTTATAGTTCTTTAAGCAAAAACAAAACAAAGAAAAAGCACTAAAAGCTGTGAAGATATAAGCAACGTGGCCTGGGTGTTCACTGAGATCATTTTTTTGAAAGCTAGTGAAGAAAATACAAGATAGTGCTGCAAGGATAACTAAAAGGACTATTTTTGATAGCAATTTGATTATACCCGAGGATCAGGCACCACTTTGAGTGCATGGATCACCCTTATTTGCATCCACTTCATATGGCGGTAAGGGATGGAGAATAGGATCATACTTATGCATTAATCCATGCACTTACATCAGTACATATGGGATCCAAATGATCAAGTCCCAAACCCAACACCTGGGTTGACGATTGATATAGCTGCATACTTCATGGAGTATAGCCCTAGAGACTATGCAAGGTCTACTCATGAACAATTTTCACAACATAATTCATTTTCCAATATAGATCAAGCAACAATAATATTGAATAACAACATGAAAACAGTCCAAGTACACATTATTGGTCATCTAGTGGTATCAGAACATTCTTTCATCTATCATTCACAGCAGGACCAATTTCCATCATATACTATGCATCCTACGGCTATGAAAAGTCAACAAAAAATTGGTATTAGTTAATAAACTTAGTAAGAAATCTCCACATGCGCACACATACATTATAAAACCAAAAAGGAACCATTAAGATAATATGCTCGTACCAAAATCTGTTCAATAGTCCAAAATCCAGATGCTAGCCAACAAAATCAATACATGAATAATGAATAACACCAGAAATAACAATTTATGTCAATGATGAATATTTTAGTATCATATTAACCATGTTAGACCTAGTAACAATCTCGGAATGTCCAATCATCTTTTTGGTATTGAACTAGCTAGGGCTATGCTCCAGCTCGTGACTAGCAAACCAAAGTATATATCATATTCATGCTGATGGCAAGGCTATCTATAATGCCATGTTCCTACCTATGTTGGATTATCCACAATGCCGCATTTCTGCCCATGATGAGGCTATTCATAATGCCAAGTTTCTGGCCATGATGAGGCCATCCATACTGTAATGTGGCTAGTCCAATTCCCTTTTTTGATTAATCTCTATATTGTACTAGGTTTTGATCTATTTAAAACATAACCATATCATGATACATGCAAACTCAGAATAATTTCTCCTCAATAATATGCGCTTACAATAATTGATATAGAAGGCATATCCATGCAAAGTAATAACAGGTGGACATATAAGGGGATTCTTACATGAGCCAACAATAGATCCAGTAATGCACCTATCAGTGCAAGTATACCCTTAACAATTTCCAATAAATTTGATTTCAATAATTATCATAAATAAGGTATCAAACCATCCAACAATATTGACCTGAGACCCTATGCTTTTCTATAATCTCCACTCATTTAAATTAATTTTTCTAAATTAAATTACCCAAGGGAAATCAAGATTTTTACCGCAACCCAAGAGATCGAGTGTAGAACCTATACTAGACAGCTTTCTACCCGAATGATTGCGTCCCTATAAAATTGAGATCACCAAGTTAAGGAGTAAATAAAATAATAAGAGGGATGTAGGATAAGGCTAGCAAGGTGGTGGTGTATGGCATCCCAAATTCAATCAAGTCTGAGTGGCAAGTAGCAAGATTAGGGTTTTGGGGTCTGATATAAGGAGATAATATCATGGTTCAAGCCAGTAATGGCTCGATCTGTCGAGGTCAGAAAAGGATCAATCAGTAAGGGATCATTGAGGGATCAAACGGTGGAGGCGACATCAAGGAGATCACATGAATCTAATGGTACAGATGACATCAAGGGAAGAGAGAGAAAAAGAGGAGAGAAAAATCAAGAGCAGATGATTGAGACCTCTCTTCCATAACCTATGGCATTGCCACAAGGTAGGTTGTGGGCCCACCCATCGGCCTCTAGCACCCAAGAGAGGAGAAAGGAGGGGCTGCCAGCCACGAAGCTGATGACGAAGATAAAAAGCTCAAGCTCAGTCGGCCACTGATCAAGCGGTGGGACTCGACAGTCCACCAGCGGTCAGCAATGGCAGGGGAAGAGGAGGGCCAATATGAGTCCGAGCTTATATGTACAACTCTCTCTCTCCCTCTCTCTCTCAGTCCTTGGTGTTACCATGAATACATGTACTCCAGATATAGCCCATATTTTTTTAGCACTGATGACAGAAAAATATTGCTTTGAGAATTGGTGAAGGGTATAGGTATCAAGTTAAGTAGTCCCTAGTAACTTCAAGGGTGTATGTGGATTAAACATGATCAGTTTTAGGATCCTTTGAAAGGAGGTACCTCATTGCACAATTGTGCCATGTAGTCTCTGTGAATCTAATCTAACGACCCTGTAGATCATCATATCAATGTTAATGGAGGCCGGCATGCTGCTATGGTTTGCATGACATATAGCGTGCTCTTGCAAACTCTCTCTTTTATTATTTACTTGTCATGAGTGTCTTGAGGTAGAGGTATTGCATTTAATCACTTGCCTTCGAATCAATTAATACAGCAGGATCTAATGAATTTAATATGTATTCCATTGTGGTGTTTGGGTGTTTGTCAAGCTCTGATGAGACTTCTCTTGCCATAACTTGGTAAAGAGGTGTAGCTTCAAGCAAAGATAATTTGGATCACACACAAAAAGGGTATGAATGCTGCATTTGAATCATAAACATTTTGGAGTTGTATAAGCACTTTTCCCCCACTTTCTTCTTATTGGTATAATTTCAGAATGGGCATGAGTTATTAGCAATGCTTTGATGCAAGCTTTAAACTCCACGTATTGATCCATACTTTATTATATTTGGATGCATGATTGTTGCCCAGAGATGGTCACCCAAGAGGGGGGTGAATTGGGTGTTTTAAAAACTTTTGACTGTTTAAAAATAGAACTCACAAATGTATGAGCTAAACAAAAATAAAGCTATGAAGACAAGCAATCGCAAACACAAGCTTTTATAGTGGTTCGGAGCCTCCACCGCTCCTACATCCACTCCTCAAAGCACCGTTGGGAATTTCTACTATAATCCACGATTACAGTACGGTAGTTTTGCGAGTTCACTACCCAACTCGTTGTTTTACACCGGGCTAACAACAAACCCTAAAACCCCCAATTACACTTAGGCTTGGGACGCCTTTCCCTTGTTCCAAGTCCCTTGACTGGAACAAGCACCACAATAGAAGATTTTACAAAGGATTAAAAAAGCTCTAAATAAGCAAATAAGACAATGATGAACAATAGAACCCGGAAGAATCCTTTTGCCGTTGGAAGCGTAGGAAATGGTGATTCTTCCGATGTGGATCGCGTAGGTTTGAGTGTGAGCTTTGAATCCCAAGCGCGCGAGAGTGGTTGAGCTTGAAATCGCTTGGGAAGCTTGAAAGCACTTGACTTCTTCATTTGAATGCACTCACTTCCTTGAACTTCTCTCTCTTGCTTCTCTCTTAAATGATCTAGCTTTTGGGTTTGTGAAGAGTTGTTGAGAAGCACTTACGTGGTCCCTTTTATAGACCAAAAAGCAAATATAGCCGTTAGAGATAAAGTTAGAGAGATTTGAAATTCAAAACAACCTGCAAAAAGTTGTCAGTCGCGTCCCAGGCGCTCCGGAGACGTCTCCGCTTCAACGAGAGACGTCTCGGCTACAAGATTTTACTTTTTACGTTGTTTGGGGTCGACTCGGCGCTTTACGGGGACGTCTCGGCTTGTTTGCACTTTCTGCATGGGGACGACTCCTCTCCCTCGGGGACGACTCCGCTTCTTTATCTCAGAAAAATATGTCTTCTGGAATTCCCTGAGAGAGTCGACTCCGCTCTTTCAGGGGACGTCTCCGCTGCCTTATCACCGAAAAAATCATTCTCTGGAAAACCCTGAGAGAGCCGTCTCCGCTATCTTGGGGACGACTCGGGAAGTCTGCTTTTTACTTGCGGGGACGACTCCGCGTACGGTGGGGACGTCTCGCGCATATCTCTTGAAAAACTGTCTTTCTGCCGCCACTGAGAGAGTCGACTCCGCTACTGAGAGAGTCGACTTCGCTATCGCGGGGACGACTTGGCAGGTGCCGGGGACGTCTCCCAACGTGCCAGTTCTTCCTGTTTGTGCCAGAGACGTCTCTGAGACTATCAGGAGACGTCTCGGCTTTTCCTGATCTGTTTTCTTCATCTCAAAACTTCTTTAATAAATTCATAAAAATTATGGAAACTTGCCTAGACATTTCTTAACAATATTCTTAATAAAACACATGAATTCCTCAATTAAATTGTTAAGATAAATGAAATTATACTCTAGTGTTTTGTATTCATCAAAATCCATTAGGGGGTCAACAATCTTCCCCTTTTTGATGATGACAAAACACTGAGTATATGCAAAATTCGAAATTTAAACATATACACAGTATTTGCTCAGATGTACAGGTATAATGTTTTGATTAGAACTAGATACAATGTGAAATGAGATATTGATGCTAAAGATAATTGAAAGCTAAGTTCTTTTTGACTCCCCCTTTCTTTTCCAGAAGGGCAATTATCTTAAAGCCAATATTCTTCAATTTTATCTCTTCTAATTCAACTTTTAATCATGAATTTTGTATTTTGCATTCCAATGTATCCATATTGGTTCTACTCCCCTTATCTATATATCTACTCCCCCTTTTTGTCATCAACAATGAAGGGGACAAATTATCTGTAGGTGCTTAAAGCATACTTCCTAGTAAGATTCAGCATATTTCCATGAACCACTCAAGGATATTCAAGTTGTGCTCCCCCTGTCCAAGTCATTTCTATTAATGAATTCAGTCATTCATATCACTCCCCCTTAGTTTTGGAATTCATTTTAGACTCATCTTTTTGTTTAACGTTGTTATCACAAGATGTGCTCCCCTTGTTTTATGTGCATTGTTTCTTTGTATCAAATTTGAACACTCAAGGTATGTGATAAGATTTTTATGGCACATCACAAAATCACATACACACTCACAGAAACATATACACAGAGTTGGCAATGTACACAAAGTTTTCAAAAGAGATTGTATTCATGTATCATTGTGAACCTTTGAAGTCAGTACATAGTCAAGAGAAGAAATCATTACAAGTATTGATTTCTTAATACAAGAAGTGTTTCAAAATAGCCTAGGGTTTACAAAAAGAAGATCCTACAAGATGTCCCTCATCGGCGACGTTGCTCGTAAACCCTACAAACTGCATCTATGAATGCATTGATGGAATCCATTAGGGTCTTAAATTGATCTCCCTGTGACTTGTGGAAGGCTGCCATAAGTGCTTCAAATTCTATGGTTGCCATTTCAATTCTTCCTCTGAGTTGGGCAACCAAGGTGCCCACGTTGCCTCCTGGGCTTGTCAACTCTTTGAGACTCTTGGAAATGGTCTTCAAGCTGTCCTTGAGCTCAATTGTCCTGCAGGTTTGGGTGGCACCCACACCAATTATTTCTTGCATTGTAGCTTCAATTTGAGCTCTAACTTCCTTCAGCTCTTGTAGAAGCCCTTCATGTGAAGCTCTGATGGGGGCCAACTCAGTGGAGATCATGGATCTCATCTCCTCCCTCATCTGCTGGCAAATGACAGATGCTAAGGTGCGCATCTGATCCTCTGATAGGGAGGAAGGCCCACTGACTGGAGGAGGTGGTGGCATGGATGTGGAAGGTCCAGCTGAGCTGGAGGGTATATCAGGGATATCCATGTGGCTAGGTGGAGGAGAGTGGTGGTCAGACTCGTGATGTGGGATCTCAGGCTCTAGGGTTTGTGCTTTTCTTTTTGAAACTTTGACCCAAGATCCATCTATCTTATGAAACTCCATTCTTCTCATTGTGCCCTCATTGTAATAGTCGGTGTTTCTCAAGGGCTTTGCAGGTTCATTTTCGGGAATGTGAACCTTAAAGTGTTTGAATACTAAGGTAAAGATCATGCCATAGGGTATACTAAACCTAGAATACCTATGACATAGTGCAATATAGTTTAACATAAGTCTAGGGAGGTTTAGAGGAATCCCTAGTAGGATATGATGCATAACAACTAGGTCTCGCTCCGAAACAAAATCGAAGCGGCCGGTTTTAGGAAACAAGACCCTGTTGACAATACTTAGAAGTAATCTCATCTCTGCATTTAGGTCTTGGGAATTGACAACATCAAGAGGGCCGCAGTCCTCTCTTCCTAAAATTAAATTTAGGGCTATTTCCCTTTGGGGATGTGAGGTTGGAGCCTCACCGTCCTTAGGGATTTGTAAAACAGTGGATAGGACATCCTCATTGATTTCTACTAATGTCCCCCGGACATATGCAGTGTACCCTAAGTCCCCTAATGCCATATTGCTAAAAAGTTCTCTAACTAGGCCGGGGTAGGTCGAGGTATTGAGGGTGCAAAGGTGCTCCCACCCTTGGGCTCGGAGTCTCTCTCCAATAGAGAACCCCTCATTATCTAAAAAGGCAAAATCTATGTACCTACCGGTCGTGACTGTGCGATTTGCACAGGAGATGGTCGTGGTTGGCGGAGCAACCGGAGGAGACGGCGCGGAAGGTTCTTCCCTCCATTCCTCACCGTCGGCCGCTGCCCTAGGTCGCCTTCCACCGGTCCTCCTAGCTCTTTTGGGTGCCATTGAGTGGAAATCCTAGGGAAATGTGGAGAAGGAGGCTAGGGTTTGTGATGGAGAACAAGCGGAGGCTAGGGTTTTTGGTTTTGGTCGGGGATGAGAGAAGATAGCTCGGGTCGGCTCGAGCTGTTTCACTTATTTTAAAAGACCTAGTTCGGTCCCCGAGACGTCTCCGCGACTAAGGCGAGACGTCTCGCCTGGGGGGACGTCTCTGCGATTTGCCAGAGACGTCTCCGGCATTGAAAAATTTCAGACTGAATTCTATCTTTTTCCAATTTTTGTTTAATCATCCTAATCAACATGATCTCTTTTGACAAACTCAGAGTGAATTTGTTTGTGATCCTCCCCCTTAATAATACATCCTATAATAATTTGATAATGATTTTTGAATTATTAATATTGAAATGAGGAATGTTTGACCAAATTTCGAATACCTATGAAATAGGCTCTGAAAATATCTCCATGAAGAGTCCAAGGGAGGGTAACCATCCTCCGGAAAGTCAAACAGTTCGTCATTTAGCTTAGGTGAATTCATGTTTTTCACTTATGTTCACCTTGAGGTGGATTACTAGTTTGAGTAGCAAAGCAATGCAATACAAGTTCAATTCTTTGCTAGGATCATACAAGCTCAAGGCATTCCTTAAGAAGTTGAATCTATCTTTACAAAGGGGCTTTGTAAAGATATCGGCCAATTGATTTTCAGTGCATATATATTCAATCATCACATCATTTTTCAGCACATGATCCCTAATAAAATGATGCCTAATCTCTATATGCTTTGACTTAGAGTGTTGAACAGGATTTTTTGTTAAATTAATTGCACTTGTATTATCACACTTAATTGGTATATTATCCATTTTGATACCGAAGTCTTCAAGTTGTTGCTTAATCCAAAGAACTTGGGCACAACAGCTTCCAGCTGCTATGTACTCAGCCTCAGCTGTGGACAAGGCAACTGAATTTTGTTTCTTGCTAAACCAAGAAACCAAATTAGCACCCAAAAATTGACATGTGCCACTTGTGCTTTTTCTGTCGAGTTTGCACCCGGCAAAATCAGCATCGGAGTAAGCAATTAAATTTATGTCAGATTGTTTAGAATACCATAAGCCTACATTAGATGTCCCTACTAGATATCTAAAAATTCTTTTAACAGCTTGCAAGTGTGATTCCTTAGGACATGCTTGGTATCTAGCACACATACAAACACTGAATAATATATCTGGTCTACTAGCAGTAAGGTAAAGTAGAGAGCCTATCATACCTCTGTACAATTTGCAGTCTATACTTTTACCTTTTTCATCTTTGTCAAGCTTGCAACTTGAGCCCATGGGTGTGCTGATTTCCTTTGCATCCTTCATCTTGAATTTTTCCAACATTTCCTTGATGTATTTGGACTGACTGATGAAGATGCCTTCCTCTGATTGTTTTACTTGTAGCCCAAGGAAGAAGTTGAGATCACCCATCATGCTCATTTCAAATTCTCCCTGCATAAGCTTGGCAAACTCTTGACAAAGACTATCATTAGTAGCACCAAAAATTATATCATCCACATAAATTTGTACAAGCAATAAGTTATTTTCTTTTCTTTTAATAAAGAGGGTTTTGTCTACATTTCCTCTCTTAAATTTGTTTTCAATTAGAAAATTACTTAATCTTTCATACCATGCCCTAGGGGCTTGCTTAAGTCCATACAATGCTTTATGCAATTTATACACATAATCTGGATGTAAGTGATTTTCAAAACCTAGAGGTTGTCCTACATAAACTTCCTCCATTATATAGCCATTTAAAAAAGCACTTTTTACATCCATTTGATAGAGTTTAAAATCCATGAAGCATGCATATGCCAAAAGTAGTCTAATAGCCTCTAACCTAGCAACAGGAGCAAAAGTTTCATCAAAATCTATTCCTTCCTCCTGATTATATCCTTTGGCCACTAGCCTAGCTTTGTTTCTTATTACTATTCCATCTTCATCTAGTTTATTTCTATACACCCACTTGGTGCCTATAATTGAAACATTAGGGGGTCTTTTCATTAAAGTCCAAACTTCATTTCTTTCAAATTGGTTTAATTCCTCTTGCATAGCATTCATCCAATTATCATCTTTTTCAGCTTCTTCTAGTGATTTAGGCTCTATTTGTGAAACGAAAGCAAGATAATTACTAGTATTTCTTAGAGAGGATCTAGTTCTTATACCTTGTGAAGGATCACCAAGGATTAGATCCTTTGGATGACCATGTGCATACCTCCATTCCTTAGGAAGATCTTGATTTCTTGATGGAGGTTGATCTTCTTCATCTTGTTGATTTGTATCTTCTTTGATCTCATCTTCATGTTGTTTGTCTTGTATGGAGAATTCCTTCATTCGGTCTTCAAGTATACCTGCATCACCATCTTCTTCTTTTCTAGAAGAATCTCCATTAGCTTCATCAAAAACAACATGAATGGATTCTTCAACAACGAGAGTTCTCTTGTTGAAGACCCTGTATGCTCTACTAGATGAGGAATAACCTAAGAAGATCCCCTCATCTGATTTAGCACTAAATTTGCTTAGATTGTCCTTTCCATTATTTAAAATAAAGCATCGACAACCGAAAACATGAAAATAGCTTATATTTGGTTTCTTACCTTTTATTAACTCATAAGGTGTTTTCTTCAAGATGGACCTAACTAATGCACGGTTCAAAATGTGACATGCAGTATTTATTGCTTCAGCCCAGAAATATTTTGGTAGATCCGATTCGCACAACATGGTACGAGCCATATCTGCTAGTGTGCGATTCTTCCTCTCTACCACCCCATTTTGTTGGGGTGTCCTAGGTGCCGAGAAATTATGATTGATACCATTTTCGTCACAAAACTTTTCAAAGTGCTGATTTTCAAACTCGGTACCATGATCACTCCTAATTGCTTTTAGTTTAAGATTGAGTTCATTCGAAACTCTATTATGAAACTTGATAAAAGCGGGAAAGGACTCATCTTTATGTGCAAGAAATGAAACCCATGTAAAACGTGAAAAATCATCAACAATTACAAGACCAAATTTCTTACCCCCTAGACTAGCAGTTCTAGTGGGTCCAAACAAGTCCATGTGAATTAGTTCCAAGGGTTTTGTTGTTGAGACTATGTTCTTAGACTTGAAAGAGTTTCTTGTTTGTTTTCCTAATTGACATGCAGCACAAATTTTATTCTTTTCAAAGTCTATTTTTGGTAGTCCTTTAACTAGATCCTTTGTAATTAATTTAGAGATTAGATCCATGCTAGCATGCCCTAACCTACGATGCCATAACCAACTAATTTCATTGACTTTGGGATTCATGGCTACAAGACATTGGCCATCCTTCATGGTGAGATCATCAAGATCTACCATGTAAACATTTCCATGCCTATGTCCTGTGAGTATGATCTCATTGTCAATTGGACTACTAATTATGCATAGTGATGATTCAAATGACACTTTAAAGCCCTTGTCACAAAATTGACTTATACTTAATAAGTTATGTTTTAGCCCGTTAACTAACAATACATTATCAATAAATGAGGAGGGTGATATGGAGATTTTACCAACACCAATGATTCGGCCTTTAGCATTATCTCCAAATGTGACTACTCCTCCTTCTTTTGATTTCAAGGTGACGAAGAGACTCTTGTCACCGGTCATATGCCTTGAGCAACCACTATCAAGATACCACATTCTCTTTTTATTTCCGGCTGCAAGGCATACCTGCAAAATGATCATGTGAAGCTCTTAGGTACCCAAGTTTTCTTGGGTCCTTCTTGGTTAGTGTGGTTGGTTCCCTTAGGCACCCATACTTTAGTTATGTTTTTAGCTTTCACAAATGTACTCTTGTTAGTTTGGATCTTTCTTTGAATACAAGAGTAGGCTTTATGTCCATTCTTTCCACAATGAAAGCATGTAGGTTTTTCAGTTTTTACATTTTTTGCTTTTACAAAAAAATTCTTTAGATATTTTTGTTGTTTGTTAGTTTTATATCCTAATCCGGCTTTATTGAAAACAACTCTTTGATTTGAAAGAATAAGATTTAATTTTTCAGAGCTTTGTGTGAATCTTTCAACAATTGGTTTGCACTTATATACCTCATTCTTAATATTCAAATTTTCTTTAACTAGTTCTTCCTTATCTTTTTTAAGAGATTCAACATTTTGTGCAAGTGAGGTATTATTATCGAGTAGGGATTTTATTTTTAGATTTAATTCCTTAATTAGTGTTTTTGCCTTTTCATTTTCAATGCTAAGTTTTGAATTTTTGACTTCTAGGTTAGTAGTGTTAATATTTTTAACGCTCTCCTTTTCAATTAATAGGTTTTCAATATCTTCCTTCAGTTTTTGATTGGAGGCTTTTAATTCTTTATTTTTTGCTCCTAACATACTACAATCACCCATAAGTTCTTGAAAAGCTTCATATAATTCTTCTAAAGTAAAATTTATAGTTGGGTTTTGACATACCTCGTCGTCTTCGAACGCCATGAAGCATAAATTGGCGGTCTCTTCCTTCTCTTCCTCGGAGGATGATGTGTCACTATCATCCCATGTTGCCTCATCGTGAGCTCATGCGTCATTAATGAGCCCAAAAGTTGTTCTAGCCCCAAGGTGTTGAGGTCTTTGGCTTCTACGATCGCCGTGACCTTTGCTTCCCATGCTTTTGGCAAAGACCTGAGAATTTTACTCACAAGCTCCGGGTTAGTATAAGATTTACCCAAACTCTTTAGACCATTAATTATATCGGTAAAGCGTGTAAACATGCATGTGATGGTTTCATTGGGTTCCATCTTAAACAACTCATATTTGTGAACTAGAATGTTCACTTTGGACTCTTTGACTTGATTTGTACCCTCGTGGGTAACTTCAAGCCTATCCCATATTTCCTTAGCGGAACTACATGTAGAGACTCTATTGAACTCATTTACATCTAAAGAACAAAATAATGAGTTCATGGCTCTAGAATTGAGTTGAGCCATCCTATCATCATTCTCATCCCAATCCTCCTCAGGTTTGGGAACTCGAATGCCATTAACTACGTGTGATGGTTCTTGTGGTCCCTTGACTATAACCCTCCACAAGGCATAGTCTTGTGCTTGAATGAAGATTCTCATTCTAGTCTTCCAATAGGTATAATTTGTCCCATTGAAGAGTGGAGGTCTATTGGTTGCTTGCTCCTCGGCAGGAACATTGTTAAAGGGTGTTGCCATCTAGATCTTTGGCTAAGACGGTTAGGTCTTTTAAGAAATACACAGAGCACCCGCTCTGATACCACTTGTTGCCCAGAGATGGTCACCCAAGAGGGGGGTGAATTGGGTGTTTTAAAAATTTTTGACTGTTTAAAAATAGAACTCACAAATGTATGAGCTAAACAAAAATAAAGCTATGAAGACAAGCAATCGCAAACACAAGCTTTTATAGTGGTTCGGAGCCTCCACCGCTCCTACATCCACTCCCCAAAGCACCGTTGGGAATTTCCACTATAATCCACGATTACAGTACGGTAGTTTTGCGAGTTCACTACCCAACTCGTTGTTTTACACCGGGCTAACAACAAACCCTAAAATCCCCAATTACACTTAGGCTTGGGACGCCTTTCCCTTGTTCCAAGTCCCTTGACTGGAACAAGCACCACAATAGAAGATTTTACAAAGGATTAAAAAAGCTCTAAATAAGCAAATAAGACAATGATGAACAATAGAACCCGGAAGAATCCTTTTGCCGTTGGAAGCGTAGGAAATGGTGATTCTTCCGATGTGGATCGCGTAGGTTTGAGTGTGAGCTTTGAATCCCGAGCGCGCGAGAGTGGTTGAGCTTGAAATCACTTGGGAAGCTTGAAAGCACTTGACTTCTTCACTTGAATGCACTTACTTCCTTGAACTTCTCTCTCTTGCTTCTCTCTTAAATGATCTAGCTTTTGGGTTTGTGAAGAGTTGTTGAGAAGCACTTACGTGGTCCCTTTTATAGACCAAAAAGCAAATATAGCCGTTAGAGATAAAGTTAGAGAGATTTGAAATTCAAAACAACCTGCAAAAAGTTGTCAGTCGCGTCCCAGGCGCTCCGGAGACGTCTCCGCTTCAACGAGAGACGTCTCGGCTACAAGATTTTACTTTTTACGTTGTTTGGGGTCGACTCGGCGCTTTACGGGGACGTCTCGGCTTGTTTGCACTTTCTGCATGGGGACGACTCCTCTCCCTCGGGGACGACTTCGCTTCTTTATCTCAGAAAAACATGTCTTCTGGAATTCCCTGAGAGAGTCGACTCCGCTCTTTCAGGGGACGTCTCCGCTGCCTTATCACCGAAAAAATCATTCTCTGAAAAACCCTGAGAGAGCCGTCTCCGCTATCTTGGGGACGACTCGGGAAGTTTGCTTTTTACTTGCGGGGACGACTCCGCGTACGGTGGGGACGTCTCGCGCATATCTCTTGAAAAACTGTCTTTCTGCCGCCACTGAGAGAGTCGACTCCGCTACTGAGAGAGTCGACTCCGCTATCGCGGGGATGACTCGGCAGGTGCCGGGGACGTCTTCCAACGTGCCAGTTCTTCCTGTTTGTGCCAGAGACGTCTCTGAGACTATCAGGAGACGTCTCGGCTTTCCCTGATCTGTTTTCTTCATCTCAAAACTTCTTTAATAAATTCATAAAAATTATGGGAACTTGCCTAGACATTTCTTAACAATATTCTTAATAAAGCACATGAATTCCTCAATTAAATTGTTAAGATAAATGAAATTATACTCTAGTGTTTTGTATTCATCAAAATCCATTAGGGGGTCAACAATGATCAAACAGTTCAGATCAATTATTCTGCTATGTGCTGCCCAGATTCTATGCAAGGCTTGTGTGTCAATATTGAAAAGTTCAGCATATTTTGCACTTTCCATATCTTTCTACAATAAGGGTCAAATGACATGAGAAACACTCCTAACAATGGAGCATGTAGCAATAAGTCATTTTGGTATCCATCAATTATCCAATCCATAAATGAAAAGAAGACAGTCATTATGCTGGCTGATTCATCTCATCAAATGTGACATTTTTCAATGTGGTGTTTGTAGAGTTGTGCAGGTTACTGTCGTCTTTTCCCCCTTCGAAGGAGATACCGTGCCTGCTGGTATATCGAGGTGGATTACAAGGAATGGTTAGGTTCCTAAATTATGTAGTCGAGGACAACTCTTCTCAAAAAAAAAAAAGTAACAAAAATTGTCAAATTTCATGTACTAAGCTGGTACATGTCAAAACACAAGATTATATATTTTTGCAAATTAACATGCGGAAATGGCCTCAGTTGGGAGGGTGATGAATGTCAAGAGCAGTCTCATGGATATAATTTTATATCGTGTTTATGTTGTGGTATTAGTTTTGCCTTGAAACAAAATTTCTCATATTCTCTATCTAGACGGGATATAAATCTTCCCATAATTTTATATTGGTTTATTGTTGTGGTATTTGTTTGTGTGGTCCCTCCTCATGTTGGACCCACCTCATTGGAAAATTGGAAAAAAAAAAAGGTCAGATGACATGGCAGGTTTTTTGTTTTTCAAAATAATTTGGCCTGATGGGAAAGAGTAAACTACGGGACCCATAAAAGAAAACAAGAAGGGAACGGGGAAAAAGAAGAGAAAAAAAAATGATGCTATTTTGTTAGATAATCGGATAGTTAATTTTATTTAGATTTGGCTGAAATTTTAGTATGTTGTCTCCGACATTGAGAGCTATAGATTGAACAGTTTGGATCTTTGAAAAGCCGTCTCCATTGATTATTTCAAGCATTAACATGTGGTGAGATCTATTCTCTATTTTTGTTATTCATTGTTGAAATCCGCTTTATTGATGATAAATGTTTTTGTTGTGGAAGCCAAGATTTAATCTTGATGATATTTGTGTAGCCTTTAGTTAAACTAGAGAGGACCTACTGTAATCTCATTATTCTACATAGTGGAAGATTTTGACTGGACTAGATCCTATGGTTTTCTTCTTCACATCGAAGAATTTTTCATGTTAAAAATTGTATTGTCTATTGTTTGTGGATTGCTTGATTATCTTACTTGTTAATTTCTTGAGTAGATGGTAGACATTGTTGTTGCTTGGTGAGTGATATTCCATATAAATTACACAAAGAGAAAAAAGAAGTTTGGGGCATCATTATTTCTTGATTACATTTTTCCATCAAAGTGGTATCAGAGCAAGGTTGCTAGTGGTTGAATTTTTCTTGTATTGATTATAGAAGAGCATTTAGGTGGCAGTGTGCTTAAACTCACATATTTCAATTATTTAATTTGGAAGCCCCAAATGAAAGATTTACTATTTGCAAAGATTTGTATGATCCCATTGAAGGATATAGTGCCAAACCAAGTGACAAAACTCGGCAAGTGTGGGAGAAAATGAATAGAAAGACAGTTGGATTAATCAGATAGTAGATAGATGATTGTGTTTTTCATCATGTTGCTATGGAGATTAATGACCATAGTTTATGGAAGAAATTAAAGAGTCTCAATGAGCAAAAGATTGCACAGAACAAGGCATTCATGATCAAAAAGCTTGTGAATATGAAGTATAAGGCGCAAAATTTAGCTAAATACTATGAAAATATTCTAGATGATGAATTGTAAGCATTGTTGTTGCTTAGTTCCTTTCTTGATAATTGGAAAACTCTGATTGTATTACTTAATAATTCATCTCCTAATGGTATGGTAATATTGTGAATGGTAAATGATAATATGCTTAATGAGGAGACTAGAAGAAGAGAATATGGTATGACTACACAGTTAGAGCCATTGGTTAAAAAAAAGCGAGGGAGAAGTAAAATTAGAATTTTGCACAATTTTAACTATCATGATAAGTCAAGAAGAAGATCCAAATTTAGAAAAGAGATCAAATGTTTTCATTGTGGCGAGCCAAAGCACATGAAAAAAGAGTGCAGAAAATTTAAAAGAGAGAAATCAAGAGAGAGAGGTATAGAAAAAAAGGAAGAAAAAAAATACAACTGTTGTTGCATCTGATGGTGATATCGTTATTATTTGTGATAATGCTTGTGTAAATCTCGGTGGGACTTTTTCACATCCTACACTAGTGGTAATCTTTGCAGTGTCAAGTAAAAAATGATGGAGTAACTAAAATTATGGGCATGGAAGATGTTTGCTTGCAAACCGACATTGGATGTCAACTATTGCTGAAAAATATGAGATAATGTTCCAGATATCTACCTCCACTTGATTGTCTACTAGAGTACTTAATGATGAAGGTTACTATAACCACTTCGATAAAGAAAAATGGAAGCTTACCAGGTTCTCTAGTGGTAGCAACGAGAAAAAAAATTATGCACATTTTAAATGATGCAAGCAAAATTATGCAATGGAGAGGTGAATGAAGTTGAAGACTTTACTATTTAATTATTATGACATAAGTGGCTTGGACACGAGAGTGAGAAGGGACTTAACATTCTCGCTAAAAATAAAATCCTTTCTATAAAAGATACGTTCCTAAAGACTTGTACTCATTGTTTATTTGGTAAACAATATAGAGTTGTATTTCATAAATCCCCTCCATATAGAAGATCATATATTTTGGATTTAATTCACACTAATATTTGCACTATGGATGTTATAACTCTCAGTGGTGTTATATATTTTGTTACTTTTATTAATGATCATTCTAAAAAAGTATGGACATTTGCTTTAAAATTTAAAGACTAGATGCCCGATGTATTTAAGCATTTTCATGCTAGTGTTGAAAGAGAAATCAAATACAACTGAAGTATATTCGAGCAGATAATGGTAGTGAATAAAGGGGTCCATTTAAGAATATTGTCAAGATCATAGTATTAGGCTTAAGAAAACCATTCCTAAAACACCTCAACATAATAGAATTGTTGAGAGAATGAATCGTACTATTTGTGAAAGAGTTCGGTGTATGTTTTCTCATGCTAAATTGTCTAAATCCTTTTGGGGTGAAGCAATGAGAATTGTAGTGGATTTGACCCATCTTTCTCCTTCAATTCCTCTTAAAGGTGATGTACCAAAAAGAGTATGGATTGGAAAAGATGTATCATATGATCACTTAAGAGTGTTTGACAGTAGGACATTTATTCATATTACTAAAGATAAGAGATCCAACATTGATGGCAAGTCTAAATAGTTTACCTTCTTGGGTTATGCACATGAAGAGTTTGGTTACAGATTATGGGATCCAGTTGATAAAAAAATTATTAGAAGCAGAGATGTTGTGTTTCTAGAAGACTAGACTATTAAATTTTGAAAAAGTTGAAAAGCTGAAGTCTATTACTAAAAATTATATTGATCTAGGTATAGTGCCTCCAACCATGATGAATGAAGACATTATAAAAAATGTATAGAAAGATGATGGTAATATAGTTGATGAGCTCGCACCTGACAATGATGTGCTAGATGAGCATGTTGAGCAAGCCCCTCCAGAACCACTAGTTGAGCCTTAGTTAAAAAGATTTACTAGAGAGCACCAACCTTCCTAGAGATATTCTCCTCATGAGTATGTGATAATCATTGATGGGGGGGAACGAGAATGCTACCAAGAGGCTATAAATCATAAACAAAAATGAGAGTGGTTAAAAGCTATGTAAGAGGAGATAAAATCCTTGCATAAGAGCTACATATTTGAGTTGATAAAACTACCCAAGGGTAAGAGAACACTTAAGAATAAGTGGGTGTTCAAGTTGAAGGCTGAAGAGAAGAGTCAGAGGGGGAGATTTGTTGGTGTGGCCCCTCCTCATGTGAAATCCATCTCATTTAAAAATTAAAAAAAGGGGATAAGATAGTGTGGCAGTGTTTTTGTTTTCCAAAATAGCTAGGCCTAGTAGTATAGTAACTCTGGAAAACTGAGTAACACGGACTATGGAAAATAGAAAAGAAAAACAAGAAGAAAATGGAGAGGAAGAGAAAAAAATGGGTGCTACTTTGTCAAATGATCAGACAGTTGATTTTATTCATATTTGGCTGAAATTTTAGTATGTTGTTTCCGGCAATGAGAGTTATAGACTAAATGGTTTGGATTTTTGAAAAATCTTCTCCACTGATTATTTCAAGCATCAACACTTGGTGAGATCTATTTTCTATTTTTGTTGTTCATTGTTGAAATCCACCTTATTGGTGATGAATGTTCTTATTGTGAAAGGCAAGATTCAATCTTGATGATGTTTGTATGGCCTCTAGTTGAACTAGAGAGGACCTACTGTAATCCCATTATTCTAAATAGTTGAAGATTTTGGATGGCCTAGGTCCCATAATTTTTTCCTTCACATCGAAGGATTTTTTACATTAAAAATTATGTTTCTCCAGATTGCTTGATTATTTTGCTTATTAATTGCTTAAGTAGATGATAGAGATTATTATTACTTGGTGAGTGATATTCCATTTAATTACACAAACCGGGAAAAGAAGTCCGCGACATCCTTATTTCTTGATTGTATTTGCCCAACACTCCAAATACTAATCCTTTTTATGTATGCATACATTGCACTTCTATGGACCAACGAGCCCCCTATCAATTGTTGGAGGTTCAAGGATCTCAAATGAGTAGCAATCAATGGTCCGCGCATCCAATGGAATGTGTTATCTGTAAGTCTAGTGTCAAATTTAGAACTTGAAGGACTTCACATAAGAGTAAAATAAGGTTCATTACTTTATAATCTTGTAGCCCTACATTGCCAAAAAACATCTACATGCTAATATAAGAGCTAGATCATCTTCAGCCTTTTACTTGATGTGCAATCATACGAGCAAAATCAAACCATAAATAAAAGAGTAACAAACTATGAGGCCAAACTATCATCATGTCTCTTTTTGGTCCGCCATTATGAGGGCCACTATGTTCCTCTATCCCAATGATTCCATCACCTCTTCCCCACCCATGTCTTGTGGAATATTTACACACACCCCCCTGTCATGAACCCCTGTCCCCCCTCCTTCCTCCAAATCAGCTTCTTTGGTCACACTAATTGTGACAATGGAGACCATTTCCTGCTCCTGTCTCACCTATCAAAGACCATGCTACCAACTTCCGCCAACCCCTCGCAGTCTTCCGATCACCATCAGTTGGTTCCAATCAATTTCTGCAGGGTAATATGTTACGTTACCGGTGTGCCATTGATCAACACTGTCTAAGTAGTGTAGGGAAAGGGTCTAATGTACAATACCTGCCCCCACAACAAAACTAGTTCTGGTGCACTTCAATGATAGCCTGCTAAACTTTCCAGAAAATTAGCTCTAAAGTGAACCCAATTTTGTTGTTTAAGGTTAGCTTTACTTTTTCTTTCATGCCTCACTCTCTTTTTTATCACCTTTGAAGTTTTTATATCCATAGGCTTAGTCATGAATTATGATAGCTTTTCTCAAAAAAGCACCAGAAACCCCACAGGAATCCTGCATACCATGACCAACATGTATCAATTAGTAATCAATTAGATGTCATGAAAGGCCCCCCAAGCCCCCCACTAAGCCCAACCCCCACTTTAGGCCTGAAAGATGGAAGAAAGGCATAGCTGTCCCTTCTTTTATCTTCTTTTATTCCATTAGTTCTTTGAATTCTAACTCCCTAATAAACTTTGAATCTACATATAAATCATTCAACTTTTGATAATCAACACCTCTAACCTATTTCTATTTCTATGAAACCCCAATCTTTCTTCTTTCCTTAACTGAAAACTCCACTCTCCATCTGATGAAATGGTTGTGACATTGTCACTATTGGGCTCAAAAATTATTCACAAAAAAAAAAAAAAGACTATCCATTAAGACTAGCTTGCCTTGTGTGTGTTATTTTCTCTTATTTTTCTCCTCTCCATCACACTAAATCAAACAAACAAATAAACAAACCATTCGATTTACTTACGGTCTGAAACCTAAGGTAGAATATTCATATTATATGGAAAAAATAAAAAAATAGGATTAAAAAATACAAAGAAAATCATATCTATTTTGAAGCAAAAGAGAGCTTAGAAAGTGACACCGACAATGGCTTAGCCTAACTGGTTGGTAGCTTGTTCTATTTGGGAGATCACAGGTTTAAATTTTTTTAGGATGTTTCTGTACTCTTTAAGTTATTGCAAGTTCAAAGGGAAATGTGGAAACAATTAGTGAGATGATGTGCATGGTGTGGAAGCATTGAGCTAACTTACAATTAGGAGCTATGGGACATCTATGTCTAGCATTTAAGGATTAATTATCAAAAAAAAATGCTGAACTTCAAAGATTTCAATAAGATGAGGAGAAGAGATGAAATCAAAGTCAAATCAACAATTGATCATTAAATGACAAAACTAAGCTTATTTGCACATAGAAGGGAAAAAGAAATCGCAACCTGAACTTGATTAAAAAAAAAAAGCATCCCTGAAACTTCATTTACTTCCACTGGCTACTATCTAGTTCCTAAGCCTTGTTAAGCAGATTGATAGCACATGCCACCATTTATCATGCATCATTTGGCATTACCAGAAATGACTTGGCCTTCATAAGAGGAAGCTTCTTAGCAAGTGACTAAACAAGGAGTTAGTCTCCAATATAAGTTAATAAAGGGGGTTCTTTGCCAAGGATGGTATTATAACTTTTACCTTTCTACCAATTCTTCTATGTAAAAGGATGAGGCAGCAAAAGAAGCCTCCCCATCAAGTACCCAACTGTTGTAAGAACTTTTTTCTCTCATCAAACTCAACAGCTTTTATCCCAATTCTAACCCCACACCCTCTCATAAGAGTCACGCTTCCCTCCACATACACATTACACTCCTGAAAGCGTGAACCTTCAACCCCTCTTTCCGTCCATTTGCATCAGAATTTATAGCAGCACTCTGCCTTCCTATTGAGAGAGAGAGAGAGAGATGGGGGTTGCTACTGTTACTGAATTGAAGCAGAATGTTTCAGGAAAGAGAACATTTCGATCAAGTTTAAGCACCCGGCATGCCACCGAATGGTAACACTATCTTCTTCTTCTTAACTTCTTAAAGTCATTAATAGTTTTCCAAGTACTAAATATTGAGTTTTCCTACAATTGAGTTGTTTGTTCTGGTATATAATTTAGTTAGTATCCCAGGTGTAATTTGGTTCATGGACTTGTTTACATTAAGAAAGGCTGTTAGAGGGAATTTCTACTCCATGATCTCTTTTTTTCAGTGAAATAGTTCTCTCTTTTCGTTATTTTTCTTTTTTAAAAAAGTGGGCATAGTTCTCTCCATAAGTTGTGTGATGAGATGATTTTGTGTGTGTATGTGTGTGTTTCTATCTTTTGAGGATACAACAGCAAGGAAACATTGTTTTACTGACAGTGTTAAATGTCAAAGGTAAATAAGTCAATATAAAAAGTGCATTTGCTATCAGAGATTTATTACAAATTACTAAGTGATCTGATATCTCAGCCAACTAATATATTGTGTTTCATCTCCTAAACCACCCATCAAATGGTTAAAAAGTACAAGCGGCATGCTACATCTCATGGATTACATTCAGTGATTTAAATCTTCCAGCACTTCCAGAGGCTTAGAGAGAGAGAGAGAGAAAGAGAGAGAGCAGAAAAAAAGACACTTATTAGACAGAATTTAATTAATTATATCAAGAAGTCAATCATTACGCAAGATTTCCCCCAAATTCAGGAGGAGTTTTATGGAAAATCAGAAACCAATTTTCCTTCACATATTTTGTTGTCACAAACTCTGCAAGCAACCTGCACCGATGTGCGGCACCGTTAGCATCCTACATACAGACAGCAGTTCATAGCATTATGAAAATCCATCAAAGTAGTATATGGATGAGACATAAAGCAAGAGTTCGACAAGATTGTTTTGAAAGAAATGGTTAGACAAAACAATGAATTAGTGTGGATTTCCCTCCCTTGCCTTTAAAAAATACAATGATGCTAAAATTTATAACTAGTACAACCATGCATTTTTTTGTCACTGAATTGATCTTCACCATATCACTTGATCAATAGGCAAGGAGAAATCTTGAATGTACTTTACCTTTGTACATACAAGATCTTGATGGAACATTCTATTTTTATCAGAATCTAATGTAGATTTGGTTGGAATCATGTGCCAAAAAATGGTTTTATTTGAGTCTTGCCTCTTCAAATAACCAACTTCACCATCATAGCAAAATCTAGTTTGTCAGCCATACAATTGTCAAATGATTCATTCTACTAGTTCTAATTTCATATATCTGTTCATCCACCTTCAGGCCCCTTTCAGATGTTTCTAGTGATCTCACAGTTGAAGTTGGAACATCGAGCTTTGCACTCCACAAGGTGAGAATAAGTCATAGTAATTCTTCTCTTCTGTCTTTGGAATCAAGATATTCAGTTTTGAAGGTTTATTAAGGGAAAAATGAAACTGTAGGTACTGCCAAATTTTAATGCTAAATTGTTAGTGTTGTTGCTCAATGCTTACCACATTGTTCTCTGCAGTTCCCTCTGGTCTCTCGGTGTGGAAAGATTCGAAAGCTTTTATCTGAAGCAAAAGATTCAAAGGTGACGCGCATAAATCTCCAAGGCACACCAGGTGGAGCAGAAGCTTTCGAACTAGCTGCCAAGTTCTGCTATGGTGTGAGCATAGAAATCACACTCTCAAACGTGGCCATGCTGCGATGTGCAGCTCACTATCTACAAATGACCGAAGAATTCGCAGACAAAAACTTGGAACTACGGACTGAAATCTACATAAAGGAAACAGTCATCCCAAACATTGCAAATTCTATATCTGTTCTCCACCGTTGTGAGAACCTCCTTCCACTAGCAGAAGAGATTAATTTGGTCAACCGAATCATAACAGCAATTGCAACCAATGTCTGTAAAGAGCAGCTGACATCTGGCTTGTCCAAACTTGAGCATAACTTACCCCTTAAACCAATGACAGTAGAGGTAGAGCCCCCATCAGACTGGTGGGGAAAGGCATTAGCAGTGCTAAGCCTAGATTTCTTTCAGAGAGTCCTCTCTGCAATGAAATCAAAGGGTCTCAAACAGGATAGCATTAGCAGGATCTTGATCAATTATGCCCACAACTCTCTCCAAAACCTCTTGGTTAGAGACATTCAAACATCAAAGGGGAGCTTCTCAGATGCAGAAACACAGAAGAAACAAAAGGTTATTGTAGAAGCCATAGTCAGCCTACTTCCAACCCAATCAAGAAAGTCCCCGGTTCCGATGGCATTTCTTTCAGGTCTTTTGAAGACCGCAACGATGGCCTCTTCATCCACCATCTGCAAAGCAGATTTGGAAAGAAGAATTGGTTTGCAGCTAGACCAAGCTATTCTTGAAGACATACTAATCCCATCCAACTCTCACAATGGGCATCATTTGTTGTATGACAATGATTCAGTATCGAGGATCTTTTCCGTCTTTGTGAATTTGGATGACGAAGAGGATGATGGGTCTCAGCTGAGAGAGGACAGGGATGGCTGCTATGAGTTTGACAGTCCAAGTTCTCCAAAACAAAGCTCCATACTCAAGGTATCAAAGCTCATGGATAGTTATCTCGCAGAAATTGCACTGGATTCTAACTTGACGCCATCAAAGTTTATCGCGCTGGCTGAGCTACTCCCAGATCATGCTCGAGTCGTTAATGATGGTCTGTATAGAGCTGTTGATATCTTCCTAAAGGTAACATTCTTCACATCACTCAGTCATCTTATTCACATAATAGCAAATCTGGATACTTAAGTTTCCTTGAACAAGCCTAATAATGCTCAAACTCTCGCTGCCCACATGTATGTGAGCTTAGTTTCTCTGCTTCAATTGTTAGCTTAATTCCATCGGAATATATCAGAACTGAATCAATCTGCTGTTCTAACAACAAACACTTATTTTCTTAATCCCTGATGTTCTAATTCTACAACCATAAAACTTGCAGACCATCATCAGTAATCAGAAATCCGAAGTCTTGAGCTTCCTAGAAATCCTTGATTTGATAATAGGGCTAATTTTCTCTGTTCCAAAATCTCAGTTCTTATCACTTGTTCTAAATATTCCATGTGCTTTTCTGCAATCCTTTTACCACTTAAATTTCATGAAAATTTTCGATGCAATATAGAGGCGACATGGCTTGGAGGTTAAAGTTGCAAGGTTGGAAACTTTTATCCGGATTGACCCTTGGAAAAAACTAATTTACATTAGCGAAGAACTCAAGTCATAATAAGGTCTTGCCAAAGAAATAAAACAAGGCTTGTTGGTTATGATTTTTCTTTATATGGTTTGACCGTTGCCCTGATAGCAAGCAATGACCATATTGATGAATTTAAAATATTTTTCCGTCAAAAGAATTTAAAATATTTGATTATGGCCTAACTTTCAGGTTCATCCCAACATCAAGGAATCAGAACGCTACCGCCTGTGCAAAACCATAGATTGCCAGAAGCTGTCTCAAGATGCATGCAGCCATGCAGCTCAAAATGAGCGGCTACCTGTGCAAATGGCAGTACAAGTCTTGTACTATGAGCAGATCAGGCTTCGAAATGCCATGAATGGAAACCATGATCAGTTCTTCTTTGGTTTGGTGCATGGTCAATATCCTCAAAGATCAGGCAGTGGAGTGGGGAGTGGTGCCATCTCCCCAAGGGATAATTATGCATCAGTGAGGAGAGAGAACAGGGAACTGAAGCTTGAGGTTGCAAGAATGAGGATGAGGCTGACTGATTTAGAAAAAGATCATGCCTCGATGAAGCAGGAGCTTGTTCGGGCAAATCCTGCTAATAAATTACTCAGGTCATTCACCAAAAAGCTAAGCAAGCTGAATACACTGTTTCGTATGAAGGATGTCAAACCTATTCGCGCAAAGGCTGCTTCAGATGCCCGGTTTCTGTTTCAGAAGAGGCGGCGCCACTCCATTTCTTGAGGCTATGAGTGTCATGGATTTTTGAGTGTGTAAACTTGTGGTTGTGTTGATTTCCATATAGTTGAGGATAAATATTTGTTTTGCATGAAATTTCTTTTCTGTTTTCTGCTAACACTCTAAAAATGTAATCGATTCTGAATCCGAAAGACATGTTCCATTGTACAAAGTAAATATCATTTTGCAGTATCTTTGATGATAATCGTCTGTGTGATGGTTGGAAGAATATATAAATACTTGTAACTTTTTTGGAAAAACAGATTTAGTTTGCTGCAAATATGAAACATCCCTAACTCTGACGAAGAAAATGCTAGCTGATCAAAGATATTCATGAAATGGACATCAATTGTTTCAGGAAAGAACATATGTAACGAAACGGAATCAGGGTAATTCGCAGTAATTTTGGTTAAGTAATTGTTGAAGGGATCCAGCTATGATGAGATACAGAAGATAAAGTGCATTTCTGGTCCTATATGTGATAAAAAAAATATCAAGCTATGTAACATTCTTTATTTGTTTATTCCAGCTTATCCCTCTAACCTTTTGAATTCCTCTTTCTGAGTGATAACATAGGTATAACAGAATTACATTTTCGGCACTAATTTTTCACGAATTCTGAAGCATGCTATAATCATCACACTCATATCCTTCTTCAAGACTGAAGTCTTACCTCAACAATAAACGACCTCCCAAGTGATGCTGAGGCAGAGGCATTCGGACTTGCTTGAATTTGAAAATCCTCTTTTTTTCATGTTCTTAACAAAAAAATGTCAGTTATAAG
The DNA here is from genome assembly GCF_051530095.1 of Phoenix dactylifera. Taxonomy (NCBI): domain Eukaryota; kingdom Viridiplantae; phylum Streptophyta; class Magnoliopsida; order Arecales; family Arecaceae; genus Phoenix; species Phoenix dactylifera. The sequence continues at coordinate 11,047,996 of NC_143197.1, forward strand.
AAATAGAAAGGGAAAACATGCGACAAAAAAAAAAGAACTAAAAACAAACGAGTATTTGGACGGTGAAGGGTTTGAACCTTCGACCTTGTGGTTAAGGTCTAACCAGCTGAGCTAATCTAGCATTGGGAAAGATAAAACTTGCAATCAACAATTTAATGTTATTGCATAAAAAGAAAGGTCTACTAAAGATCACTTTCAGGGACTATTTGGTGGATGCCACTCAACCTGCAGTTCAAAATTCATACAGAGAGAATTGCAGATGGGTTGAGTTGTGCAGGATCAACTCACTAGTTAAGATGGTGCATGAGGGCTAGATTAGGGTGCAGGCTGACTTAGGGAATAGGGTGAGAGTTGAAGTCGAGGGTTGGAATCTTCACCATTAGATTGTTGTCCTGATTGAGCGTTGATCGACTAGCCTCACCATGCTCTCAACATCTTTGAATCTCATGAACCATCTTCATACTGGATCTACTTTGTGGATGGCTGCGATAGATGTTCTCTCTGAGTTTTTGAATATTTTAGTTTTCAATTCCCACATATATATTTATACAAGATTGGTTTAATAAATCTGGTTTATCAAAAAAAAGAAGAGAAGGGAGATAATGATGCAAGAGTGGTGCCAGTAGGAAATGAGGTTGCATGGGACGCCAAAGAGGAGATAGGTGGTCGTACTAGGTTGCCAAGATTAGGAGGCGAGGCTAGGTGGAGCAGAGAGAGAAGAGAGATGGGACAGAGATAAGGCGCTGGGTATGGAGCCAGCAAGGTTAGGAACGAGGCAGGTGGGATACCGGAGAAGATAGAGATGGTGGGGCCAATGAGATTACGAGGCAAAGCTTGGTGAGGCACTCGAGTAGTTTTATCTGCACTTGGTGCCTTCAAACTTTAGATTTTAGAACCTCGAACCCAAATATTTTTTTCCAAAGAAATCGAGATACAGCGTCAGATCTGACAATTTTCGCAGGAAGTTGGCCATGCTCCTCAGCGTGTCTGCCTTTGGGCACCTTCATACTGTATAGAGTTGTTTATTTGCATATGAAACTTTTTTTTTCAAGACTTTTCAAAAGAGACATCTCACTGAAAATGTACACAGAATCCGGAGCCTAGTATCCCAATTGCATATGCAAGATTATTTTTTCTAGGTTCACAATTCTTTGGTTGTCAAGAAATTCAAGTAGAACAGAGAGAATTATGAAGAGAAGGAAGAAAAGCTAAAAAGGAGGTCCCGGACGAGCAGAATTACTTTAGAACCATGACCATTTTCGTCCCAGCCATTTTTGTCATGCTACTTCATAATGTTATGGATTGACGATTACAAATATAACATTTTTCTCTTTGATGAGAGGTGAGGGCAAAGCCCACCCAATTAATTAAAAGAGAAGTACAAAAAATACAAAGGATCAATACTAAAAGCTAAACAAGCGAAAGAAAATTATTTACACAATTACACATATAAGTTGAGGATAATTAGATTACCTCCAAAGGAAACACGGAGCAAAAGAACCAAGTTGTCTTCTCAGTATATATAAAAAAAAATAGAGCCAGCAAACTAGCGATGAAGGGTAAAGCTTGGCATGATGATCAAACAGCCAATTCAAGATGCATCAAGACACATTTATCTGTTACTGTCCACTCGTAATTCAACCCCTCAGACTAAATAGCCAATCTTGAAGCCATCAACTTTAGCAAGCAAATGTCACACTACTGAGCCTGCCTCAAATATAACTTTAAATACAAAACAAGTGAGCCGTTCAGCAGTTTAGACATCTCTAGGTGCTGTGGATTAAGACTAAGAGAAAGCATCTGATTTACCTGGAGTTTGAGTGCAGTTTCAATTGATAACATGCTGTCTTGCAGGTTTACTCAAGATCTGAAAGCAGCCATCCACAACTGATATACCTGTCTTGGTTCGATTCACCAGCTCCCTACATCTGAAGCCCATTGATCCAGGCAAGCTAAAAAAGGAACATCTCTTCTCATTTTAATAATCAAAAGAAATCATTATACAGTACTCTTTTGTGTTTGGGATGATTTTCAAATTAAAAATTTTGGCAACTGCAGATTTCAATTTTTATCCAGAAATGAGATAATCAATGGAAAATGATCATACTTTCGGACTATCGTATAACAGCAAGAATCTTATGCATGTATATTTACATCTCAATAATCCAAAAAACCTGGAAACAAATCCAGTGATCCAGTATTTCTTGATGATGATTTCTTCCAACCACACTTCCTTTTCCATGAATCCAACATGAAGCAAGACATTCCAATTTAATTCATTTTTGCGCGTGTCACTACCTTAGTATTTATAAATTAGCAAATAGAAAAGTTTTGGATCACAATGCCCCACAAATAAGGATAATAGAAAATAATCATAAAAAGGTTGAGATAATTGAAAAAAAAAAAGAGGAAACTTCTTTAGTTTATTACATGAGGATATCGCTTGTATGGTGCCGCATGGAGTTAGAAGAAGATCCAGTCAGGCTCATGGAAATTAAGGAGAATCTGTTAATTTGTTTAACAAAGCAAAGGGGCTTTGTCTAGCACGAAAAGTTGCACGACTTTAGGAGGGGGAGTAATAAAAAGTTCAAACATAAAACCACAAAATGATCTAGGTTGCTTGGTTCAAAAATCAACTAATGATGGGTCTCATTGTCATGTACTATAAAGAACTACGTAGATATATAAAATTCGTCACATGCAGTGGATTGAATTAGTTGCTTATTTTGAAGATCAATCCATGCTCAAGTTTATAGGATAATAATCAATTGAAAAGAAGATATCTTTTCTCACCGGTTTGAATTTTCTTGAACACCCTTCTTCTAACCTAGGTCCGGCCATTTGATAGACCCAGTTGTCTGTTTTCTTGTGCTTGATGAGCCAATATTTTCATTTTCATCATGCCACACCATCTCCATCTGGTAGAAATTAAATGACATTTCTTAGACAGTACAATTTTCATAGGAACTATGGTACTAATGTGGATTAAATATAAATTTGCTGACTTCAGAAGACTCCAAAATCCAAAAAGTGGTGAAATGTAAATGCAACCTGAAATAAAGGAAAGAACTATACGACAAGAAAAGATAATTAGCTGTTGTGAACAACTACTGCTTAGCTTAAGAACAAGTACAATAGGGACTACAAGCATACCTCCCCCACAATCACTGTGTCACCCTCTTTAACTCCATGCTTAATTAAAGATTTGTTCACACCACATGCCTCCAAAGCATGTTGGAACCTTCTCAAAGATTCTGTATACCTACTCCAACAAGTTTTCAGTTCAGTATAAAAAAAATATCAATCAAGTAGAAAAAAATAAAATAAAATGAATATAAAGCCAGCATTATTTCTTGCATAAAGATCCAGGTTTGATAAATAAGCAAATCCAACCAAATTTAACATGTTATAGTTGACCTGATCATAATCTATAGCCAAAGCAGAAACATACACAATTTGCCTACAAAAATATTAATAGGAGCCAGCCATGGAGCAAGATAGTGCACTTGCAAAAGAAGAGCAGGTTGACAAGCCCTACCAGAGATCTTTGTCCTCATCTACGTTTTTGGTTCATGAAGGTTATTTTAAACAATTTATCAAATTTGTTCCTTTTATTAACTGTTTCTCTAAGTTGATCAATCCTCATTGCGTTCTTTATCTTTTTTTTTTAAATTTTCATATCTAATTTTTCACATTTTCCTTATATTATCTGCAGAACATATAAAACACAGCTATATGACCAGCATGTTCGTTATAAGAAAATGAGTCCATCACCATGTGGTAAAATGCTTAAACAGATACCAGTATTTTCTGATGAGCATCATAACATGAATATGCTCAACATACATAGACAATTCATTTTCGAGTCAAATTTGATTTGCTAATAAGAACAATAATAACAAACATTCTGGACAAAGAAATTGAAGGATAATTTCAATGATTAATTGTTCATTATGTATCTCTTGGAAGCAATAGATACAATATTGTAGATACAATACCATGAAAAGAATTAATTCTAATACAGAAGATAATAGGCACAATAATAGATAAAAAAATGGCTAAAATTGCAACAATAGAAATAGAACAAAATATAAGTGTGAAGGAGGAGAAGACATACTGCCAATTTGTCATTTGAACAAAACGTTGTATTCCAGCTCCAACTACATGCCATGCATTGGAACTGCTATCATGAAAGATTTCAAAATCATTCATTGAAGAGCGTCGTTGCTTTTGTATCGTGTCCGCAACATGATTCAGATTTACCGCATTCATCCACTCTGCAGCAGGGATATATGGAACTATCAATAAAATGATTAGACAAAAAATCACAAATTATGAATAAGATCACCAACCAACTTCTAAGGAGCAACTTGACCTTAAATTTACAGAAAAAACATGAAGAAATAAATAACAAATCAAATTCTAGAAGCTGCCATACAAAGCTCTCTGACAAAGAGCAGCAAAAAGTATAACATACTTCAAATAAGTAACTTATGTATCATCTCAGCATTTATTTAAAACCTCAGGTTTTAGCATTTGTTCTTAACTAAATTCAACTACTAAATGGCAGAAAATACTGATATTGAATAGTCCAAGGTAGGGCATAAGATTCCAGCATTTGATATGTGGATTGTACTTTCAAGAACAAATACAAGAACAACAGCACCTTAAGTAATGAAGCAGTTTATGACGAGGCCAATGAACAACTGCCTTTCACCCTTACCACCAGCCCCCACAACACACACACAAAAAAAAAATCCTTTCCACAAACCAGAAGGGGAAAAAACTCATGCACTAATTCTTTTTCCTCTTGTGCATAAAGAGATTTATGAGAGTCATTAAATTAGTTGAAAAGAGGCCCAAGATAAAACTTGTTCTGATATTCTTAAGCCAACAACCTAGCTGGCCTGCAAGTTTTCAATTAGATTTAGTAGCTTGAGTGAAACAGTGTTCCAAATCTAGACTTATTAAAACGGTAGAGCATGAATTTAATAATATGGATATTGACAAGAGAAACAAATAAGTCTCATCAGCATTGTAGCTAGCTAATAAAGTATGCAAATCAAGCTGCCTACATGATTGACAGGTAATTATGCAAATAAATTATAAGATTAAGTCAATTTACTTATTACAGATCAATGACCTTCAGGTTTCTTCCTTGCCTCCCTTTCTTTCTGTAAAAGTTCATACGCAGCATGAACAACATCATGTGTCCCCTGTCTGTTCATAGCACTGATGCAGAAAGGATGAATGCCACAAGCTTGTAGATGTTCCTCGAACAAATTCCATCTCTCATATGCTTCTGGAAGATCCATTTTATTGTATACAACAATGTAAGGCTTTTCTGCCAGCTCTGGGCTAAATAGTTCCAGTTCCAACCGAACTGCATCAAATTCATACTCTGGCTGCTGCCCAGAACCATCAACAACATGCACCTAAGTTCCAACACGTAAAGTTTTCTTAGATCACTTACAAAGGTATGATAAGCTAAAAAGAATTACAAAAACAAAAAAAGAATTATCTTAATACATTATTTATCCTGCATTTAGAATTCAATTTAGGAAATTCAGGTTCCTCAAAAAATGGGCACAAGGAGTTCCAATAAGATGATTGACAGTATTGAATGACCTCACAAGGCATGTCACTAGAAGAGGGCAATATTTAAGAGTGTTAAACTGAAACATTGGAAACAAGACAGGATGTAATAAAACTTTTATGCAAAAATTCTATCTGGTTTACATGCAGACTCGGAATAAGTAACCCAGCAAAAGCAAAGCGCACAAGAATAGGCATAAAGCAGAATGACAGAAATGGATAACAGATATAACACCAAGGCCTTGCAGTCAGCTTATGTACTCGTTTATCTATAATAAATTAAGCTTAATTCATGCAGAACAACACTATCTGCTATTTTCTGCAGTTTTCCTACAGTATAAGATTCATGCTACCGCACTAACAATCATTTAACAAATTTCACAGGGTTTCTTGATTTTCAATGAACAAAAAAACCTTCTTCTTTCTTTCTTCTTATACTTATATGTTTTCAGTTTATCTTTCAGAGCAGGACTATCTGATACCATGTTTCAAGTGATAGAATTTTAATGAGATGAATAGACCACATTCAATAACTTCAGCAAAGATGCCAAGTACACCAGCAAAATAACTACTAAAAAAGACTAAATTCCCTATAACTCTTTCAAAAGATAAAATGCTCAACCACATCATCCTTCAAAATTTTGGATTGACTGAGAGATCACACAACCTATCTAATGTCAACCCCACACATTAATGTCTATGGTTCCCTGTTCAACCTCACATTCATGTTTAGATAGTTTTAAATCTATTTATCCAAAAATGATTACACAATACCAACTCCAATAACAAAGCCCAGGAAAATGATCATGGGTGGACTTCCAAGCAGGCAAATCTGCATAAGAAATATTTTTTCAAAAAAAAAAAAAAAAAACTCTGCATAAGAAATGATAGTTTCATCTTTTAATTTTAAGTATCAGAATTTCGAACTAAGACTTCCAGCTGGATGCCTTCATAATTACAGTCAGTAACTGGGTCTTTGACTGGGTACCTATAATTGCAATTTGACAATTCTGGCTAGTGGGTCTAAGCATGACAATATATCATTATTTCCAAGTCTAAGTGGTGCATAGAAATGTGAAAGTTCAATTACATGGGCTTTTAAGCCTCTCCTTCCACCTAACTTGGGAAAAAGCTCATCAAATTTTAACTTAGCCAAAGCGGATGGTGACAAATGCTCCCCTCAAGCTTTGCACACATAAAGAAGATGAAGCATATCTGATTCCATTCATTGTATCATAGATTGTATCTAGCAATTACCTAAGCTTGATATGGCATTTAAGTGATGTCTGCGGAGTCATTACACATGGCAGTCTAAATGGTACTTTTAACTGAAAATCTGACACTTCTTTAATTATGATATTTTGACATTTTCAGTCCTATAGGATAGATCTTTGGCACTAAATGAAAGGACAAGCTTCCCTTTTAGAGGGTGTAGCAGCTGTAGCCTGTAGGGCTTTCTGGTGAAAGTATATGTTTCTCTCTTCCTCTATCTTTGTGTGTGCACGTAAGAGAGAGAGAGAGAGACTACCTCTTTACCTGGTGTCCTTTATATCAATGACCATAGTCACAAGGCTTTATAGCCATACCACCCGCTAGTTCACTAATTGCATAGCTCTGGTTTAGGGAATCTACTCTAAAAGAAAATCACTTAATATTCAAGTTTTTACAACCTCATATCAATTCATTGAATTCCTAAAAAACCATATCCACTGCGCTCAAATTTGACAATTCTAGCACATTGTAGGACCAAGGGCCTGAATAAACACATAGGGTTATTTTGGACAAGTTTTACCTTAAGCTAGATGTGAACCACCTAATTTCCAATCTTCCGATGATTCACTCCAACAGCTGTGATATCGAAAATTGTTAACATGTATCCTCTGCTTTACATATTGGTGCATGTATGCATGCATCTATACATGTATATGTATCTGTATATATAAGGGAGAGGCTTTTGCAGCCAAAATCCCTTCCGTATCTGGAGTCTTTAATTAAGGGAGGAGGAGGCTATGGGAAGTGTACATAACAGATCAACCAGCCTCCAAAGCCTTCCTGATTTTTCCTCTTTCACATCTCCTACAGAACTCAGGAGTCCCTACGAATAAAGAAAACTGAAGAAACAATCCAATTAGCATCTCCTTTTCTCTCTCTTTCTCGCTCCTTTTTTCCCTTTTCATGTGGCCCATAAATGATGATCTTATATATGATACAATCACCTCATGATACCTCCATTCAAATTTATCCATTCTCTCTAGTTAGCAGGTTTTGCACCTTCTATGCACATGATCTATCATCCCCATATATATCTCCTCTTGTTTTTTAGTAACCTACAGTGAAATTTCTTGTAATGATGGATGGATATAATTCTTCAGCTCCAAACCCAATTAAATTTCATGGGCAAGGTTCAAAAAATATTTTCAGTTTGATTTTGGTTTCAACAATTTTGATGGTTTTAGTTCCTGTTGAAATTATAACAACCAAATTTAACAATTCTCACACAGAATTACGATACTGTAAAGGCCTTTTCAATCTGCTTTTTAGTTTAGAAGGAAGGCCTGAACGCTCATTTCTAAGCTGGTTGATAATGCCTCAGTGACAAACAGTTCAAGGAGGAAAAAAATTAGAAAACATAGGAAATAAATGAAATGGTGAAAAATTAGGCATTATTTCAAATCATTTTGTACTATGTGGGTTTAAATGTATCGTCTTGATGACTATGCATTGAGACCATCAAGTTGCATTCTTCAAAAAAAAATATGATGCAAAAAAAAAAAATTCCTATAGCCTAATATATTATATAATATTTCGATGGCAATTTAACATATGATTTTGATGCCTATAAGATTTGAAGTTTATGAATACTCCAACTTATGTCAAAAAGTTTATTTGCCTCTAAATTTCTTTGGAATATATTTGTTGCAATGTTTACAAATATATTCACTACCAGAATCTAAGTTTAAGGTGGGTAAAATGCTCATCTACTACTGGACCAGAATTCAGATAGCTTGGTGTTTTGATTTCAGAGTCTCAGCCAATCTTCAAACCTCCATGGGTTTCTAGAATCTATCCTAATTCATAAGGAATGGCAAAGTAAAAGAGGAACAATCAACAACAAGTCCTAGATTAAAAAGTGATCAGAATGAGTAAATATAAAAAACAATATGTTATATTTTTCTTTCTGTTAGTTAACTACAAGATTATTATCTCTCCAATTCAATTGGTCCTCCTATTAATTTTAAATTTAAACCATTTAGGAGCACTCTCTCTCCAAATATGTCTACTACTACACTAATTTCAAATTTATTTTTTCTGGAGATACTTTCTCTCCAATCCAAGCCCATATCTCTCAACTTCCTCCTTAACTTTGATTTTGTGCATGAAATTTATTGCTTTCTTATTTTATATATCATATTTAATATAATTTGATTATTTATAATTATATTCTTAATTTATTTACCATCTGTCTTCCTTGACTGTGATGTGCCCAACTCGCTAGTTTAATAAAAATATGTAAGGGCCATCAGATAAAGATAATTGTCAGTACAAAATAATGCTGGTAGCTCAATCTATCGCATAATTTTCACTATGTCCATCTAAGACCAGACAAGGCCTCTTGTAAAACCTGAATTACTAGATAACATTTTATTCATTAAATGGAATATTTTATACATCATGTTGGCTAAATTTATCTGATGACAAACAGAAAGTAGAACCAAATCAAGGTAGCAGAAAGTAACGGAAATTCCAAATGGTATACACACAAAAGCAAGAGTAATAAGAGTTCTCAACATGAAAAACTAGTACTAATGAGAAACATTATAGTTTCACTGTGTTAAATAAGTTTGTATCTGATGACAAAAATTATAACTTGAATAACCAAATTCAAGGTGAAGAAGGTAACCAAAAATTCCAAAGAAGGTGAGCTTTTGGGCTTTCGAGATAGGCACATCGCTTCCTGGACTATTTGAGGTTTTAGGAAGACGCTTCTAGGCTGAGGCTTTCGAAATTAGGCTTTCCAGGCTACTAATGGACCAGAAGCTGAAAAACAAGAATTCTCACCATACAAAACTAGCACCTAATGCGAAAGGTCCACAGTTTCACTAAATGTTAAAATTTCTGAGGTAAAGGAAACAATGTCATTTTTGAAACCAATGTTGCCATGCATATGGTAAGCTCACAATCATAAGCTTTGCCATGTAGTTAGGGTAACCAATATCTATAAGTGATGACTTGGCTTGTACAATCCCAGCAAATGCAGCAGCAAATCTACACATAATTAAAGGAGAATAAGCCTACAAGATAGGACAGATGGATGCCAAAAAAGCTAACATAATGACTCACATAATATTTAGGAACTCAACTAGTCATTGTAACAATTCTTATTCATTTGAATATGCAATATTGTATCAAAGGTATTGATTTGACATGAAAGATTATGTACCAAGACGGAACATCGTTCGGTATGTCTTAAAAACTCGTGACCTAAACCAAAGCCCCGATGTGCACCTTCAAGCAAACCTGGCAGATCTGCAACAACCATGGTGGCATCATAATCCAATGAAACAACTCCCAGATTTGGAAGTAAAGTTGTAAAAGGATAATTTGCTATTGTTGGCTGAGCAGCGCTTATAGCACTCAAAAGAGTGCTTTTCCCAGCATTTGGAGCACCCACAATTCCAACATCAGCAACCAGCTTTAGCTCCAAATCCAACCACCTGACAAAACAAACTTTTGATTGATTAATCAAATTATCTGAAATGAATAATTACTGATATCAAATAAGGGTCTCTTATAGACTAAAAATAATGGATTGATAATATTGTAACCACAACTAGAAGAAATATTTGAATTACTCTTTCAACCTTACTTGCCAGAATTTGATCTAAGAAGATATAAAAGGAGATTAATTTTTATCAGTTGCAAAGGTAAGATACAGAAATATCAAACCATATAAAGATCAAGAAGAAGAAGAAGAAGAAGAAGAAGAAGATTTAAGGAATTTGGTTCTGAAATTCCTTTTTAGAAACCAAAGAATGCCTTTTAACAGTCATTTGCTGTTTTATATTTTTGCTGCATACAATGCCATAATTTGGCTTCCTCTTATCCAATTTCAAATTCTTATATCAAACAATGGCACATGGGACCAATTTGACATTGGTACACAGCACGAGCTGCATGCCATCAACCTAACAAATATGGCCCCATTATCAATCATGAGACATAACAGTTTCATTTAGTTGGCCAAATTATATGATTCAACAAAAACTACATCAAAATCCTAACATTTAACAAAGACCACTAGTACACAAATGTGATCATAAAAAACAAAAGCAAATCGAATAAACCATGAAAAAGTCAAATAGTATTTGGTGGCAAAAGAAAAGGAACTCACATTTCAGCACCCTCTTCTCCATTCTCCGCGATCTTTGGAACCTTGTTAGTCCCTGACTTGAAGGAGGCATTTCCTCTCCCGCCTCGCCCACCAGGCAAGAGCAGTGCCCTCTGCCCAGGGTGCACCAACTCCAGCAACAGTTCCCCCTCCACCCCTCCTTTCATCGCCTTTCTTATCACAGTCCCAGGAGCCACCATCACCACCACATCCTCCCCCTTGGCTCCGGCCTGCTTCCTCCCCTGCCCATGCCCACCTCTCCCTGCCCTAAAGTGCACAGTTTTCCGAAACGGGAGCAAAGAATTCATCGCCCCATCAACCACCACATAGACATCTCCTCCCCTCCCTCCATCTCCACCGGATGGACCGCCGTAGGGAACATATTTCTCTCGCCGGAACGCCACAACCCCATTCCCTCCATTCCCAGCCTTCACATATATCTTCGCCCTATCAAAGCACCTCATTACAGCCGGAACCCCCTTCTCCTTCATCTCCCCTTCCTTAACTTCCTCGTCTCCATCAAAATAACCCTCCAATTCCCCATCCGACTCAGCCTCAAACTCTAAAGATGAGGCCTTTCCCTCTTCGCTACCATCAAACCCCGAGTCCAGAACGATCTCATCGTCCTCCGAATCAAAATCCGAGAATTCTTCATCTTCTTCATCAATATCTTCAATATAGCTCCAACCTTTCTTGTTCCTTTTTATGCCTCCGTCGCTGTGATCTATTAAAGGCTTCTTATTTGCCGATTCTAACGCCGGAACGGAGGACTCATAGAGCTTGATCTCGCCGGAAGTTCCAGGGGAGAGAACGAGCGAGGGATCGAGGGAGAAGTCGTCCTTGGGAGGGAGGCGGGTGTAGGTCGTGGCCTCGCCGCCGCCGGAGCGATAGACCGGCGGGAGGGAGGAGCGGCCGGAGCCGGGCCGGGATTTGAGATTGGGGCTCGATTTTGAGTTATTGGGGACGGTGGATTTTCTAGGGTTTTGGGGTTTCGGGCGTGCACCGGCGGAGAGAGGGCAGAGAGCGGAGAGAGATAAGGCGGCAGACGCCATATCCCTTAGAAGTGGGAGAGAGAGTGTGGGAGGATGGGATCGTGGAAGTCGTTTGGAATTTTATTTTGAGGGACTAATGCTACGTGGCCTGCACAAATGGTCTAGGCTAAAAGTGGATTTGGGAATTGGGATGGGTCGAGCAAACGAGGAATTATTCCCAGACCCGGTCCGTCAGTACCATACGGACTGGGCCAATTATAGCTTATCTCATGTCTGCCAAATAAAACAATTAAAAGAATTAAACAAGCTCCAACCTACTTCAACCATCCCCCTTCATGTATGTTGAAGCGGCCATTGCACGATCCAACAGTGGATTCTTATGGAGGATGATGGATCCTTCTTTCGCATAAAAAATACAATCATTTCTCTGAAGAGCGTCAGTCCCTGCATCTTTATATATATATATATATATATATATATATATATATATATATATATAAAGTCCACTGCTAGTTATTTTGAGTAAGAGACTGATTTTGAATCTTAAGTCCTCTTCTCAGTCCTTGTAGCAGCCGCCATCCTCGTAGCCCTCCATCCTCGCGGGTTACCAACATCCTCAGAGTCAAGGACCCTATTGGTCAGGAATACCGAACTGAGTCTGATCTTTCTGCCTGACCAACTGTTTAGTCTAACCTTGCCGCAGTGGAAAGGTTTCAGTCAGTTAGCTCAATCATAAATAAATAAACCGACGAGTGGGATAGGAACCGTCACCCAAGTAGTGAGTTTGAGAGTGACCGGTAGGGCGACCACTTGTACTTCTAGGCGTTGGCGACCTATAGTCGTGTCTTGTTACGCAACACGGCTTCACTCGATTCAGTATTTCAATAGAACAAACAAGCCCACTTGTGTCTATGTAGCGATTGGACAGAAACGCTCGACTGTGGCACAATTAGTTCAAATTCTTCCAGAAGCGAATGCTTTGGAATATTCCATTCTTGTAGCAGCCACCGCTTCGGATCCTGCTCCTCTGCAATTTCTGGCCCCATATTCTGGGTGTGCCATGGGGGAATTGGCCCTTCTCCATCCCTATCGGCCATTGCCCTCCTCCATCCTCACTGTCCGCCACTCTCTCTGCTACTCTCCTCCGTCCCTACTTGCTATCGTCCTCTTAGTCGTTTCATGTGGGTTTCTTTTTTTTGGAGTCCTCTCATATTGTATTAACACTGATAAATTAATGCGAGCCTTTTTTTTTAAGGTAACTTCCGGCACCAAGCTTGTCATGTAGTCATTTTGATTGGAAATTAAGTTTTGTTTGTATTGTTCAATATTGGCAGTATATATGGTTTCTTTTTTTGTTGCTAGGAAAAAAAAAAAAACTTTGGAACATGCATATTATTTTTGGTTAGGTCCCCCTCTCTATTATTACTATTCTAGTTTAGAGCATGGCATTTGAAACATCTTAATTCATTAATATTGTTCCTTTTTTTTTAGGGGAAAAGAAGGAAGAGGAGCACTTCCCTCCAAATTTACGAATACAAGGAAGAGGAAAAGAATGTACAAAGATGCATCCTGATTAGGAGGATGTAAACTTAATGATTAGCCACTAAGGAAGAAAGACTTCTTCAAATCTTGCTATGCCCTTTAATCTTGTCAAATCCAAGGTGTGCCTAAAAAAGGAAGGTATGTAAGGTTCATTGCATGATCGAGGAGATAAGAGTCCTGACACCAAAGAAAAATCCTACCATTCCTCTCCAACCAAATATGTCAAACAAGGCGATCAAATGTTGGTCCCAAGCTCTTCTCCATGCCGGCTGGATTGTTTTCCTCCTCCAAGTGACCCAAAATGGATGCACGTCGGTTGGCCATCCTCTAATTTTGAGGCAAGATTTGAAGGTGGTCCAAATGCTTTAGGTGAAAGGGCATCAAAGAAAGAGATAATAAGATAGATTTCTCATTACCTCCACAAAGCGGGCAACTTGAGCTCATTGGCCATCCTTGTCTTGCAAGTACCTCCTCTCTATGCAATTTGTTCTTCAAAGCTAGCCAAAGGAAAACTTTAATCTTCTTAGGGATAGCAGCTCTCCAAATGACTTTATAATAAGGACAAAGAAGCCCATCTTTATTAATGAATTTATAAAAGGAATCTACTGAGAAGGTACCATTGCCGGTAAGATTTCACATTGGAGTGTCTACAATTCTAGTAGGGCGGGTGTGGGAGAAGAGAGTAGTCAAACTTTGCAATTGTTCCATTTGCTGAACAGAGAGCAGACCTTGCACTCGAATATGCCATTGAAGTTTTTCCAACTCCACTAAGAAGCCATTGATACATTTTCTTTGATTGCCAGTAAGTACAGATCACTGAAAAGTTGTGCAAGTCATGATGATTTTCAAGCCTTCACATCGTCATGGAGTCCCAAATTTATATTGACGTACATTAGAAGAAGAGAAGTGTGGTCCAATTATACTAACGGTTTAGATATCATGTCATTGTACATTGTCCGACACCACTAAGAAAATGAATCTATGCAACCAAGCTCCCATCTACCTGCCGTTGTTCCATGGTTCCGCCTGGTTTGCCTTGGCAGTCTGACAGCCTTGTGGAAAACCCTAGTATGAGCCATCTAGTTCTTCCTTGTGTGAGATTCTAGACCTTCCATTTGTGGTCCTCTCATATTGAGTTAGCACATATAGATCAGTTCATGCCTTCTCCTGTATAGTAACTTCCAATAACAAGCTTGTTATATGCAGGGCCGGCTCAACCCTTAGGCAACTGAGACGGTCGCCTAAGGCCCCGATCCAAAGAAGGCTCACCGTAGGGAAGGCCTCAAAGACAAAATAGAAAGAAAAAAAGTCCTCCTCAGCCCACTGCAAAGAAGGCCTTAAAGACAAAATAGAAAGAAAAAATGCTTCTTTTAGTAAGTTTGCCTTAAGCCCCCAAATGCATTAGGCCACTCCTGGTTACATGGTCATTGTGATTGGAAATTAAGTGTTGCATATCTTGTGGTGTTGCTTGTTGGTACTTTGGGTAAACTTTAGCTGCCTAAAAATTTTCCTTGCCGAATGAGTATAAGTTTATGGGTTGGGATGTTGGGAGGGCAAGCAATAATGTTTATTTCTGCATTATGTATGGAACTATCGATATGTTATGACTAAGTTGAACTTATAATATTTCAAGTATTTGGTATAGAAAGGAGGTGAAAGCTGTTCTTCCATAAAGTGAACTGCAATAACATTCAGCAACTATCCTATACTTCTGCAAGGAAATTAATCTTAGTGATGTTTAGAAAAATAAAGGTGGAAGGTTAAAACTCCAACGAGTCTTAGCATTCTCCACTATTCAAAATTATATAAAAAAAACTCCTCTTTGAATATGGTGTATCTATTTGGTATTCCAATAATACTATAGCAAAAGTAGGGAATGCCGATATATAGATGCCAACGCTAGTTAGAAGCGTCGGTAAATTTGGCTCCGATGCCAAAATTTGCCGACGCTTCAAAGTAGCGTCGGCAGATATGAAAATATGACGATGCTAGAAAGCATCGTGGAAAGCACAACGCTTATTAGCATCATCGGAGACCAAGAACAAAGAAGGGAATGGAGCAAACGACGCTTAAAAGCGTCGTTAGCCCTGCAGCCTTGGGACCTAAGACGATGTTTATAAGCATCGTCGGAGGCCTCCACCCTAAGACGACGCTTATAAATGTCATCGGAGGCCTCCACTTTAGATGATGCTTTCAAGCATTGTTGGAAGCCGAAAGTGGTGCCTAAGACAACGCTTATAAGTGTCGTCCGAGGTCTAGACCTAAGATGACGCTTATAAGCGTTGTCAGAGGCCAACTCTCCTTAGAAACAAAACCCTAGCGCCAGACCTAAAGCTCTCATTTCCCACAGCTCTAGCCCTCTTTTCCTTCTCTCGGGCGCCCACCGACCGACCCCAAGCCCCGATTGATCTCCTCATCCCTCCTCTTTAGCGCCGACTGACCAACTCATCCCCTGATCGAGCTCCGCCTCGCCCGGAGGTATCTTTCTCCTCATCCCTCCTCTTTGGCGCTGACCTACCGTCCCTAAGCCCTGATCAAGCTCCACCTCCGCCCGAGGTATCTTTCTCCTCCTCCCCCCTCTCAAGCGTCGACCGACTGACCCCAACTTCCGATCAAGCTCTGCCTCCGCCCGAGGTTTCTTTCATTTCATATGTTGAAAATTGAATTTTGTTATCCAATAAAGTATTATTATGCAATTTAGGGATCGTGAGTACCATCTGAAGCTGAATTTACCTATTAGTTGTAATAGGTGGTATGTTGCTGTCATAGTCATTAGATGCATGTTTGTTACTCATTTATTGATCTAACTATGATATTAGCTCTACCCTGCGTAGGATGTTTGAAAGAAGTATATTCAATCACAAAAGGGCACTTATGTTAGGATATCTGCAGTGTTGTGGTCTAACTAGCCAGAATATTAATTCTTCTCTATGTAGGATTTTTGAAGGAAGTTTTTATAGTCACATCAAGCCACTTGACTGTCAAGGATGCTAAATTTAATTTTTTTTGTTATTGCTTTCGCAAGTAACTCCTCTTGTAGATCGATGTACCTACCTGTGTAATATTTGTTGGCATGAACTATGAAGACAAACCAACTATTCTAATAATGAGAATCTACAAAGAATTATTATTTCTATTGCTTTTTGTAGCTTAATTGATTGGAGACAAGTTGCATGTTAGTTATCATGCTTAATGGCTATTTTTTATCCATTATTTCTTTCATTGTTGCGTTGTATTAATATATATTATTTTACTGCTTTTGGTCTTAGGGATGGTAATCTAACTGTTTCTTTAATTTTTCAATTCTGAAGATAATCCTCATCAAATGACTCTATATATGATGCTTTATTTAATTAATGATAGCTATTATTCCGCCGAGGAGAAATAATCTTGGCTTTTCTTCTGTATTTTTAATATCTTTTTGAGCAAGAAGTTCTAATCTTGATTAATTAACCGGTAAAAAGTAATAAAGATTGATGATGTTTTCATATCCTAATTTTGTTTATTTTTTTTAGATAAGTTGCAGTTCAATCAGTATTCTAATAGAATAGACAAGATTGGATAAATAAGTCAAAATCCAGTGCCGAATATTTGGATGGAGTTCATAATATTTGGATAGACTTGAGATCCAGTGCTCTTATAAAAGCACCAAATTTTGTTTTTTTAGATGCTATCATTAGCAAAGATATAGTTTGCTAAAAATTATGGTGATAAAATTGGCAGTATTTCTTAATTATTACATTTTTATGACATGCCTAAAATATTTAGGTCAATAGAATGACCCATGTTTTTGGAGATATTTTCATAGAATTCCATGTATCAGTGCTATCTCGCGTGCTAAGGTGTAGCTCAGACAAATCCAAGATTATCACCAGCATTGGCTAGGCATCGATCTCTGTAAATTGGACATGCATGGGCAATATCCATGGTTTACATAGAGTAGACATGGCAGAAAGTAGGTATCTGTCCATTGGAAACCCATGATTCGAGTATTCAACACTATCTTCTCTTCATTTTGGCGAATCTAGTGATTTTGTTTCTAATACTAAAAATACACATTTGTAGCCTGAAGGCTTAACTTTCAAAGAGGATTGATTTGCTAACAAGGTAATTATTTTCAATTAGGCAGGATCAACTGCTATGAAATAAATTTGCAAAAATCCTTTATTTATCCTCGGTCCTCTATAAAAGAGGGGCGCAAGATTTGTTTAACTTCCTAGTTGGGATGCCTCTATAGCAGCTATCTATGTTTTGATAGCTACTTACCTTCCAGTCCTTTTGTGAATGATAATAAATTTTCTAGTTCTCATTAAGTTGCCAAGGCAAGTGTCCTTGCTAAGCATCACGATCCTTTTCTCTGGCACTAATCTTCTAATATAAGTTATCTGAGATGGTTTAGCATCATTCAGCCTGAAGCAAAATCTCAATTATCATTAGCTTGAAAAAATAAATTGACTAATTCTAATTTTGGCTATTTGAGAGTATTTGGTTGAATTTAGCATATCAAAGTGAAGTTTGGAGTTGAAAAACAAGAGAAAATTTGATAGTACTAGAAATACACAAGCAACGGGGAGCATACAAAGGCTTTGGAATATTATTTCGAAGCATTAGAACGAAACTCGTTTTTATTCGGAGTTTCCCTGGGGTTGGTAAAGTGAAATGGGGGCAACCCTAGCCCATTGAGTGCTCTACCTCGGGCCATCGACATCATACGCTCTACCCAAATAGACTGGGTGCAGGGGCCTATTTCGGGCATTCTGAGAGGATGCAATTGGATGTTGTGACTTTTCTTCATCCCTTTTTCAAAGTTGGAGTGTCTGGCCTCTACCCCATATACCATGCCAAGGCACCCTCCAGCCCAATAAATGAGGCTTGGCATGGATGTCAGATCCGGACTAAATTTGGGCTGGATTTTGGGTCACTTAAGCTAGGCCGACCATCAAGTGGGCTGGAAGAGGTCATTCATACTGAGTTTTATTAGTTATTACTTTTGTTAAGAAGCTTCCGTGATTTTTAGGTGTTTTCATTTATCAGAGATTCTTGATTCCTCAGCAAGGATATTGTCACGCCCTAAATTCGGATCATGACATGACCGTGTTATTGCAAACTTAAGCATACAATAACACGCAGTCACTTCAAAATTTCAAATCAATTATGAATAATTTCATTAATGAATCTCATCAAATATTTCATCATTAAGGATTGATTACAGAGCGTCTAAAAATATCAACATTTAATATTTCATTTTTTCCATAACCCTAAATCATGTCACACTTCTTGCTCCTAGCAACTTCTATTTATCTGTAAGAACATAAATAAATTGGTGTGAGCTATAAAGTTCAGTAAGTAACCATGCACAATCTTATCAGATCAAGCATAATGTTTTGCATGCTAATGCATTATTTTAAGAAACTAACAGTTGTAACAAAGTAAGTACTTCATACAATATATAATTAAACCAGTCATAAAACTATGCATGTTCATTCATGCAACTTCATAAATATGATTATGCATCATAAAATTTTTATCATTATCCCATACTTTGAAACCGTACTCGTCATTATTCATGTTTTGAAATCTGTACTTGTCATTATTCATACTTTGAAATCCGTACTTGTCATTATTCATGCTTTGAAATCCGTACTTGTCATTATTCATGCTTGGAAATCCGTCCTTGTCATTATTCATGCTTTAAAATCCGTGTCCTCAGATGATAGTGCAACTATAGTCACTATTATAACCCATTGGCGAGGGCCATATGCCGAGCTACTATAACCTGCTGGCGAGGGCCATAATCTTTGCTAACTATTATTTTTCGTTGGCAAGGTCTATACCAAGCTATTATAACCCACTAGCGAGGGCTGTATGTCGAGCTATTATAACCCGCTGGCGAGGGCCGTATGCCGAGTTATTATAACCCGCTGGCAAAGGCCGTACATAGCAATCTGAGGGTTCATAAACCATATCATGCTTTTCATAAATTTTATCTTATAGATACATTAGAAAGTGAATAATGACATCATGATGAATAAAATTCATGATCATGCTGAAAGATATAATTTTCGTGCAACTTCTATATCATCATAAATTTATATACATAGCATGATAATCATGATGAATGTCATTTATTTAAAATCATGCAACACTTGCTAACACATGCTTGATCCTAATTTTGTGTGAACATAAATAATCATATACCATGTCATAATCAAATAGTCATATGTATTTGATAAAATATAAGATTATATTAGGGTTACTTACCTTAATTTGCTCACCAAATACCAATTCTCTAATACCTAGCATGATCATTAAATTACATGTCACTTGCACAATTAATTTCTATTTATTTATAATCTTAAAGTCATTTATAGCCCATCCATAGGACTCAATTTTATTATCGGATCCATAGCCTAATTCAATTTCTGGTTCAGGCCCATGGCCCAATTCAATTTCTTGTTCTGGTCTAATCTACTTCCTAGTTCGGATTTAATTAAATTTTCGGTTCGGGTCTGGTTCACCTTCTGGTTCGGGTCTGACCCAACTTCTGGTTTAGGTCTAATCAATTTTCTGGCTCAGATTTGATTCAATTATTGGTTCAGGTCTGGTTTAGCTTCTAGTTCAGGTCTGAGCCAATTCTATTTCTAGTTTAGACCCAATTGTCCTCTGGTTCAGGTCTGGGCCCATTTGCTTTCAGGCCTGATGTTTAATTAGTTTCTGGATCAGGCCCTTGGCCTGATTCAATACTGGGCCCATTTGTATTCAGGCCCAGAAACATAATTAGTTAATTTATAATTAAACCTTATCAATTCTAATTAATTTAAAAGAAACCTAGCCTCAAACTATATTCAATTTAGTCCCTATATTAAAATTTGAGCTCTTCAGGCCCAGATAGTTTAGTTTTAAGAACACTAGGCTCGGACCAGGGCCCAACCCAGCCTCAGGCTTCTAAAGCCAAATTTATTTGAAGCCCACCCCGGAATCTGGCCCATTTCAACCCACAACATTTTCTTTTTCTTTTCTTCTTTCTTCTTTTCTTTTCCATCTTTTCTTCGTTTTCTTTTCTTCTTTCCTCTTCTTTCGCGAGCCCTCTTCTCTCTTCTTCTTTTTCTTCTTCTCTTCTCCTTTCTTCTTCCCTTCCCAATCTCCTCCTCCTCTTCTCCTCTTCTCCCATGAAGCAAGGAGGTGAGCTCGGAAGGGGTCGAACCAAAGCCGACGACGTTGCGGGCGATCGGCGGCGCCTACGGCGGCCACGGTTCGGCCTGCAGTAGCCACGGCCCGACTGGCCAATGAGGAGATGAGAGCTCGGGGCATCCACCGAGAAGAAGGAACCGGCCGAAGCCGGTGGTGCTCGTGTAGCACGCGGCCGACGCTCGCGGTCGGCCCGATGGTGTCCACAGTGCCCCGAGCCGGCGGCATCCACAGCCAGAGGATAGAGATCCTCTTCTTCTCCTTCTCCGATCACCTCCTGCTAAGATCAAACCGGTTCCACCCATGGGAATCGGATTTGCACGAGCCGAGGACCCTTCCATGAATCAGAAGGTAGGTATGCATTTTAGGATTTTTAGATCTAGGGTTTTAATAGAAGGCAAATACATAATCGAGTGGAAGGGAAGGCTCTTCGAGATGACGGCCGCTCATGGGTGAGATCTTTCCCTTCCCTCCACTACATCTTCTTCCTACCCTTCTTTCTCTGTTAATTATCTCCTAGCTAGATTAGATCTAAGCTAACAGCATGTAAATCATGAATGGAAGGAAAGGTTAAGGGTTTACCTATCTCCGAGGAGCTGTGAAGCTTTCCTAGCCAACTATTGTGTCTGCTCCGGCGGCGCAGTGCGGTGACGAGCTAGAGATCCCTCCTCCTCCGGCGCCGCTGCTCCCGATCCAGCTCCTTTGCAAAGAAGGAAGAGAGGGTAAGAGGCAGTGAAGGGTGGTTAATGAAGTCCCTCACTGAGGAATCCATGGCATTTATAGCCTCATTGGAAGGAAGGCGGAGGGAGATTGGCCACTATTGAGCGGTTATAACTGTCTCAACAGCTTCTCTCCCGAGGTTACCATCGCTTGGATCTCCAGATGGGCCACCGACTACGATCCAGGTCGGCCCATCTGGACCCAATAATTACAGATATGTTCCCCATTTGAATTGCTTCTTGGTTAATAAAATTAATGCCAGAGGTTTGGTATTGTGAAATTTAAATAAATATTTATTTAAGAAAAAGATGTGACACAATATGAAAAAACAAGGAGCTTTGCCCTACCGTGTTGCTTCACTCCCTTCTTGGATTTGCTGGTGGACATAATCGCCCCTCTTCTCCTCTAAGCTTTGTTTTTTTTTTTTTTTTGCTAAAGAAAAGGGGTAGGGGGGAGGAAGGGACAAGCCCACCCCCGCGTAGCAGCCCCCACTGGGCCCCCGCCCCACCAGGAGAATGTTCGATGCGGGCAGAAATGGCCGTGTGTTGGGCACCCCGACCGGATTTACTCATACCCTCTCCACCCGTGGGCCCGGCTCAGCTACTCCTCTGAGCTCTGGCTCGAGTCCCACGTGTGAGTACGTCACACCCGGCACCACTCCGGCTACTAGGGTTCAAGAGCGGTCCTACACCACAAGTCCAAGCAGTGGCCAAAGTAGTGAGCTCCGGTCCACAATTTAATCGTCGCCGCAGCGATTCGAACTTGAGACCTTGTGGTTAGAATTGCTGCCCAGTACCACTAGGCTACCACCTTGGTGGCCTCCTCTAAGCTTTGTTGGAGAATACCTTGTAAGCCCGCTAGATATTGCCCAGTGGAAATGGCCAAATGTCAAGAGGGCAAACGCATACAGAATGGAAAGAAAAGAGAGAAATATACTCACCTCCCCTCTTGCACTCCTTCCGCCAAACACCCAATGATGCCTACCCTCATCCTTTTCCCTCTCTTATAGCTTCCTCCTCTACTCTTCCGTTTCGTGGTTATTGTAGTTTATTTACAAAAATGAGCGAAACTAATTGAAGATTTCAGTTTCTTCCAACATCTCAAGAAATATTGATATATCAACTAAAATATTTTTTAGACTGTGTAATATTATATGTGATTTCAAAAAAAATTGTGTATGTGAATAATTTGCAAGAACGTAATTTAATAAGAAAAGTCACACGAAATATGTTATAACCAATCATCAAATTTATCTTATGAGCATGTCTATTGCATGAGTTACTTAGAAAGAAATTAAAAATGGCAGTTTCTAAACTTGAATATTTTGGGTCATATAGAGTATAAAGTTTGACCTTTTTATAAATATAGGTTGCTTTTCAACTAGAAACTCGGTCAAGTTAAATTAACTCATCTAATCTAATTTTGATCTATATGAATTATTCTTAGGTTTAAAAATTTAGATTAGAATTGGTCCCAGTTTAATCAATGTTAGTTTTCACTTGAGAAAGTATTACTTGGCCAACCTAATTTCACATGATCAAATTTGTGTTCATATTTGAAATTTCTGGACAATGGTGGGATTCTAATTCAATAATTTAATTTAATTAAGGGGTCAAAACAACTTAAAGTTGGGTATTTTGATGGTTGGCACTTAGGCAAGCATGGTTGCTCCTTGCTTACATCAATCTAAATTAAGCATCAAAAATTGAGTGAAAAAGTAGGTCGAAGACCCCTTTTTTTTCTCCTTTTCATTTAATTAACATTTGATTTTAGGAGAGTATAGTTTCTCTCTCCTATTCATTTATTATATAGACACATATAAATATACACATACAGACAGACAGACATACATACATACATACATACATACATACATACATACATACATACATACATATATATATATATATATATAGACACACACACATACATATAGACATGCACATATGTACGTATATGTATGCCGATCACGAGATTAGGGGATTGGTCTGGTCACCTCCCCAACCACAGGATGAGCTCACATCTTAAAGTATCTAGCGTCCCTCATGAACCATTCTCTACCTCATTTTGCTACAGAAAAATAAAAGTTAGAAATAAAAAAAAAAGGAAAAGAGAGGTGAAATCTTGCCACTCTCCCTCCCCCTCTCTCTCTTTCCCCTCTCCCTCACTCTCCCTTCCCTGCTCTCTCTATCCTTTCTCTACTCTCTCCTTCCCCTTCCCTCTCTCTTCTACTACTGCCTCCCCCAGTAACTCCTTTCCTACGCTGCCTCCCTCTCTCCTCATCAGCAACCAGGAGCCTTAGACTTGAGAGTTGAGAAGATCGCGAGTCGAAACCTTAGTTTTTTTGCCAACAACTCTGCTGTTGAATGGTGGCTCTTCATCGAGGCCATTGCTCACCCAGGCCCAGTACGAGCCTGGGAGGATCAAGATGTGCTCGTCGATGTTCTATGTGGCCTACACCATCTGTAGGATCACCAGCTGCAACTCCACCCATGCGGCCGTCGTGTTGCTAGATCTCGCAAAGTATGGCATGCAGGTGGGCATGATCTATTTGCCTGGTGGCTTGGATAGTTGGATCAGAATATTATAGAGTGTTATGCTCCATTTCTTTAGCATTATCAGCATCTTTTTAGCTATTGAGTCATCGTCATTTGTTTTGAGTCTATATTTGAAGTTTTTCCTCCATTTTTTCTTGTTCCAACTCTCTTAGTATGCTTGTGCAATCATATAAAGTTGAGTTGTCGCACTTCGAAGGTCCGAGTACCTATATTTGAAACATTTGTTTCCTTCTTTTCTTTCTTTTTTTTTTTTTTTGATGTTTGATATGATCCTTTTTTTTTCAACAAAGAATTTGATGTATGACTTGCAAATTTTTACAGTTCTTGATAAGCGATAATACTGCAAATCAGACAATTTCAGTTTCCAACACAGCCATGTTGTGCTCATATATTTGTGACAAAAGTTTCCATATTTAATTTCATATCTAACTCATCTTTCTAAAAGAAAAAGAGAAAAGAAAAGGAAAAAAAAACTTTTTTCTGTGGCCTTCTATAATAGCAAGACCTCAACATTACATCATATGGTATTAAAATTAAGCTTTTGCTCACAATGTATGTCAACATTGTCAAAAAAAAGTGGATATGGATCTTATTGAGTAATTTTAAAAGTAAACATAAGTTCCATGATCTTTCTCAAATGAAATAAAGAAGGATGAAGAAAATGAGAGTCAAGGAACAAGAAAAAGGATGATTCAGTGTCAGATATGAAAAGAAGAGCACAAAGCAGTTATTACATCTTCGACGAACTGCTGTCATGGAGCACCAGCAGAGAAGATCCAGCCTCCCCTACTCCCTTCTGCTGCCCATTCCAAAATAAGAAAAGATCAACAAGAAAGAGAAGAACAATCAAGAAGAAAATTCTATAAACTTCAAAACTCGTTAAATCTCAATAAGAACTTGGGAGAACTTTCAAGCACAAGCACAAAGAAGCGAGGTACCAGCCAGGAGATCTAAGTCCATTGGGCCTGATTTATTTTGACCATTGCTCCAGAGTAGAAATGATACGGACATAGTTGATATATAAGCCATAGTCACACCGAAGAAGTGTTGCCTTCGCTATAACTGATTCATCTTGAGTCGCTACCTTTGTAAGTTTTCAGCAAATAAAACATGCATAAATTGAAAAGATTAGGTCAACATCTATTATAAATTTGGTGAACTCAGACGCGATCATACATTTGATTTCTGATGTTTTGACCATTATGACTATTAAGGCTATGATATCTTTCTACTTATACCCTACACCACATGTAACACATGACCGTGGCACCACACCAATCATCTCGTCTCATTTCTGTGGGCTCCATTCATTACATGCTCATCTCGGATTACCGTCCCGCTAGCCTTATCTTGTTTTGTTATTGTGGAACACCTCTGATGTGGTGCACGTGGTATAAGGTATAATTTGTTGTAGAATTTAGACTCTACCACATTGAATAACTTCAACCATTAGAGAGACTTTCATTCATGTACTAGTGAACTAGGAGAAAATAATTAATAGCTTAATTTGTCGTAGCAGCATCATACATTGGAAAACTTGGAGATTTTAGCCTAGCTAGATCTACCAATTTTGTCAGTCTATATGTTATGCGACTTGGCTCCATCGAACAATCGAAACTGTACCACATCATCAAATGGTCCAGTTGTCTCCTTGTTGTAGCCTACAAATACATGCTTGCATTGAGAAGAGAAAAAAAAGAGGGTTAATGTAAAGGCTCAACTTTTACATGGGCTATTAGGCTGGCCTGAAGAGGCTAGGTCCATTAACCAGTGATCAGGGTCGACCGATCGTCGTCGACCAAATGTGAGAGTGGTGGAAAAGAAGACCCCAACCTTCCCTGACGTGTCGGAACCCCAGCGTTTTAGGGTGATCCAAAGACCTCAAGAGATAAGTTTTCCATCCATTTAAGTCTTCCCCTCCTCCTCTATTAAACAGATAAAAAACCCTCGAGAATTGTCGTCGGTTCCAAGCTCCTCTTTCAGAACTATCTACCTTGGATTCTCGTTGGAGAAGCTACCAGACCGCCTCGCCGGACTGAGGAGAGAGAGTTCTATGCCTTCTTCTCTTTCTTTTTCGATCTTCTAGCCATTGTTCATACTCTATTAGGCCAGCAAATCACCAAAAATTTGACCGAAATAGCGGTCTCTTTCTCTGTGATTTTGCCGCCATCGACTACCGGATTGGGCGAGCTTCGATCAGGTGGATCGCCTGTGTCCGTGCAGGTGTTGGTCGAGATGATTAGAGGTGATCTTGGCCATGATTGCGTTATGGGCCTGTTGCTGGGGGTCCAAACCAAGAACGATTGGCACAGCGGTGTGAACGGGGTTCCCTTGGAATTACTTCGGTTGCGCTCCACCTTCCGCCGGAAAACCTGCAAGCAAGCCTCGCACCACCACCGGGGTAGTGGGGGCCCTCCGACGATCAAGTTAGGGGAGATCGAAGGACAAGGAGAGGTAGCAGGTAAGATGATACTCTGGAAAATCTTGCTTACCCTCCCCCTTCCCCCCCCAGCCGCATATATATCAGGCTGGAGGGTTTTTCCGGGGATTGGTCATCGTGTGGCGCGATGGGGTTGCCACTGACATGGTCGTTACAGGGCGTCGTGGGGCAGCGCTGGGTACGGCTATGGCAGGGCGTAGTGGAGCTCCGCTTTGTACGGCTGTTACAGGGGATCGTGGGACAGCGCCGGATACGGCCGTTGCAGGGAGTAGTGGAGCAGGGGGCCGTGGCGTGCCTCAGGGGAACAGTCTGTTGTTGTCAGGAGTTTGCCGACTCGGGGTCGGATCGCTGGATCAAGGAGCAGCCGACTCGGGGTCGGGCTGCGGAGCCGAAGATATCCGACCCGAGGTCGGATTGCTGGATCAAGGGGCAGCCGACTCGGGGTCGGGCTGCGGAGCCGAAGATATCCGACCCGAGGTCGGATTGCTGGATCAAGGGGCAGCCGACTCGGGGTCGGGCTGCGGAGCCGAAGATATCCGACCCGAGGTCGAATTGCTGGATCAAGGGGCAGCCGTAGTCTTCCTGGGCGCGCGTGCCGGTCACGTGGGGCATGGTGGCTAAGTTCCCCCGTAACAGTAGCCCCCCACTTCCGAGCCTGGAACCAGGAGGGGAACGGGTGAAGGGAGTGACGCTTCGAGATTGCCGCCATCCCTCGGAAAGGCGCGCGCGCTCCGAGCTCCCCACCTTCTTTATGGCGTATGGCGGTTGTCGCTGATCTGGCGGTCTGCGGATTTCGGCGGACATCCTTCCTTAATGGCGTCGATTCGCCTTTGGGGTGCGAACGATCCTTCGGCAGCCAGGCGTCCTCTGGCGTCACCGAGGCGTCACCCGCCTTTCCGCCTATTTAACCGGGGGCCCTTCCCCCGTCCGCCTTTCTCTTCACAGGCATCCTCGAGTTTCTCCCTTGTGCTGCTGCCGTTGCCGTCGGACTGTTCGTTCGCTCCTCCTTTGACGCTCTCGGAGCCGTTCTGCTGAGGGTCTCCTCCGAGGCGGACGACCGGATTGTGGCGAAGGTCATGGAAGCGAAGGCTCAGATTACGGAGCGAGCGGAGGCGGCGCTGGCCGAGAAGAGCGCGGAAATCGGGCGTCAGGCGGTACAGGCCTATCGTCAGTCCGCCGAGTTCATCCGTGACATGTCGGACGCGGGGTCCGACTCCTTTGCCTTAGGCTTCGATGAAGGCCTGGCAAGGGTGTCCGCTAAATACCCCGGAATTGACCTGAGTGGGGTCTCCCTGCTCGACTCCCCTCCGATGCCATTGCCTGCCGATTCTCCAACCGTCTCCCTACCCTTCGCGGACGTGCTCGCCGTTCCAGACCCAGGGGTTCCTCCAAGCTGACTCTCTGTACTTTTCTTTGTTCTTTTCTTTGTATATTGGCGTTTTGCCATGTTGTATGGGTCTCGGCCCTGATGCAACGAAAGTTAATGCAAACAAAGTGTTTCCTCATTTCACTTTCGTCCTTCCTCTTTTTAACTCCTGGTAGCGTCTCGCCGACTCCTGACTCTTGAAGTTCCTCCGGCTGGTCGGCCAAGGCTGGCGCAAGCCGAGGTGACCGGTCGGGGCTTCAGGCTAGTCTGCTCCCGGGATGATCATCGGGTTAGCCTGGCATCCGAGGGCCGAGCCTCAGGGAATTCCGCTCGTTGGTCGGCCAAGGCTGGCGCAAGCCGAGGCGACCGGTCGGGGCTTCAGGCTAGTCTGCTCCCGGGATGGTCATCGGGTTAGCCTGGCATCTGAGGGCCGAGCCTCGGGGAATTCCGCTCGTTGGTCGGCCAAGGCTGGCGCAAGCCGAGGCGACCGGTCGGGGCTTCAGGCTAGTCTGCTCCCGGGATGGTCATCGGGTTAGCCTGGCATCCGAGGGCCGAGCCTCGGAGAATTCCGCTCGTTGGTCGGCCAAGGCTGGCGCAAGCCGAGGCGACCGGTCGGGGCTTCAGGCTAGTCTGCTCCCGGGATGGTCATCGGGTTAGCCTGGCATCCGAGGGCCGAGCCTCGGGGAATTTCGCTCGTTGGTCGGCCAAGGCTGGCGCAAGCCGAGGCGACCGGTCGGGGCTTCAGGCTAGTCTGCTCCCGGGATGGTCATCGGGTTAGCCTGGCATCCGAGGGCCGAGCCTCGGGGAGTTTCGCTCGTTGGTCGGCCAAGGCTGGCGCAAGCCGAGGCGACCGGTCGGGGCTTCAGGCTAGTCTGCTCCCGGGATGGTCATCGGGTTAGCCTGGCATCCGAGGGCCGAGCCTCGAGAAATTCCGCTCGTTGGTCGGCCAAGGCTGGCGCAAGCCGAGGCGACCGGTCGGGGCTTCAGGCTAGTCTGCTCCCGGGATGGTCATCGGGTTAGCCTGGCATCCGAGGGCCGAGCCTCGGGGAATTTCGCTCGTTGGTCGGCCAAGGCTGGCGCAAGCCGAGGCGACCGGTCGGGGCTTCAGGCTAGTCTGCTCCCGGGATGGTCATCGGGTTAGCCTGGCATCCGAGGGCCGAGCCTCGGAGAATTCCGCTCGTTGGTCGGCCAAGGCTGGCGCAAGCCGAAGCGACCGGTCGGGGCTTCAGGCTAGTCTGCTCCCGGGATGATCATCGGGTTAGCCTGGCATCTGAGGGCCGAGCCTCGGGGAATTCCGCTCGTTGGTCGCGCGCCTATCACTTGCCGCTCGACGGGGTTTCTCCGTGGCCAGCTGCGATCGTGTTTCTCCTCCTCTCGAAGCGTCGCCTGGAGAACACCAGAAGGCCATTAAATGCTAATTGAGGCGTTACCTGGAAAATCGGACCGGCCAGTTGCTGCTTGCGAGGAGTGCCAGTTAAGCGGCCGCGATACGCGCGTTCTTCGAGGCGGATGCGGCCTGGGCGCGTGCGGAGATACGTGGGCCGCGGGATACACGCCGCCCGGAGTGTCCTGCACGAAGAATGCAATTAAGGAGAACGACGCTTAGGAGATCGTGGGGTGATAAGCCTCGAGAGCCGGAACGGCTCCGGATTCGATGTGCCCGCATTTATTGGAGCCACCCGCATGGGAACGACCGGGGGGCCACAGTTTGGCTATAAATATAAGCGCAGGTGCGGTGGAGCCTGCCAAGCCGGAGCTGTTCAGGTTGCCATGGATCGTGGACCTCCTCTCCGGCGCGTGGCTGAGAAATCCCTGCCGGAGGAACGGGAGGCGCGCCCCTCGCGACTTCCACCAACTAGCCGTTTCATCTGGGATCAACGGGAAGATTCTCCCCGGTGGAACTCCGCTCTAGGCGTTTCATCCGGGATCACGCCTCCTCGCGCTCTTCTTCCTTGTATTCCTTTCCTCCCCTTCTCCTGGGGAGGACCGGAATATCCCTTGGAGGTGGCGTTCCTCTAGGAGCAATGTGAACTTCTTCTTCGTCCGCGCCGGCTTTTCGTCTTTTGCGTGAGGCGTCGATGGCGCCTCCGGGGGGAAGCACCCACGTCCGGTGGGATTGCAGCTGCTTCGGGTGGAGGGTTCGGGATCCCGGATCTTCAGCTCTACGGAGTCCCCACCTCTTCCTTACTTTCTTTACTCCCCAATCCCCCTCTGGGAATTCTTTGTAATCACACGAACACGCCATTGTAACCAGGAATTATTGAAATGAAAAGAACTATATATTTTTTTTGAACTGTCTTTCTGGCTTTGTCTTTCTACTGGTAATATACCCGCAGGTTAGCGGAATTCCAGCTCCTTGGAATTTCTCGACTATCTAGGGCCTCCAACTGGTAGGAGCCAGGTCGGTTTACCCAGCGAACCCTATACGGGCCTTCCCAATTTGGCGCCAGCTTTCCACCTTTCGTGGGTTGAGATGCTTTGGCTCGCCTTAGCACCAGATCTCCGATTCTGAAAAGTTTTGGTCGGACCTTGGAGTTATAATATCGGGCCACCCTCCGCTGATACATCGCCATCCGAACCTGCGCCATTTCTCTCGCTTCTTCCAAGAGGTCCAGGTTCCCTCGGAGTTGCTCCGAATTGGCCTCGGGTCGGTGCGCGGCCACCCGGGGCGAGGGGAGTCCGAGCTCCACGGGGACAACCGCTTCCGTGCCATAGGTTAGGCTGAAAGGCGTCTCCCCGGTAGGGGTCCGATGCGCGGTCCGATACGCCCAAAGGACGTTCTCGAGTTCTTCGACCCAAGCTTGCCTCGTCCGACCGATTCGCGCCTTAATTCCTTGGAGGATTGTCCGATTTGTCACCTCGGCCTCGCCGTTGGTTTGGGGATGCGACACAGATGTGAACCGATGCTCGATCCCGAACTCCTCGCAGAAGTCACGGAAATGCTTGTTGTTGAACTGTCGACCATTATCCGAGATGAGGACCCGGGGTACCCCAAATCGGACAATGATGTTTTTCTTCACGAACTTCCGGACTTGCGCCTCCGTGATAGTGGCCAGCGGCTCTGCCTCCACCCACTTGGTGAAGTAGTCGATTGCAACAATCAAGAATTTCTGCTGGGCGGAAGCGACGGGGAATGGTCCGAGGATATCCATTCCCCACTGTGCGAAGGGCCAGGGTGCGGTGATTGGTGCCAAGGGGACAGAAGGGACTCTCTGGACGTTGGCGTGGCGCTGGCAGGCGTCGCATTTCCGTACGTGATCCTTTGAGTCCTCCAACAAGGTAGGCCAATAATAGCCTTGCCTCATGATCTTGTGCGCCAAGGACCTAGCCCCCGAGTGCGATCCGCAGACGCCCTCATGGACTTCGCCGAGGACGTAGGCCGCCTCCGAGGGGCGGAGGCACCTTAAGAGGGGGGCGGTAAACGAGGTCCGATACAGCCTCCCTTCATAGAGTACGTAGTGGGCGGACTTCCTGACAAGTCGCCGAGCTTGATCTTCGTCTTCAGGGAGGATCCCTTCGGCGAGGTAGGCGACGAGCGGGTCCATCCAAGACGGCTCCGGATCAATCGCCATCACCGCTCCAGCCTCGCCGATGCTTGGGGCATCTAGGGTCTCCAGGTAGATTGCCCTCGACAAGTTGTGCGCCTCTGCGCCCACCAAGCGGGACAACCTGTCGGCCCTGGCATTTTCGCTTCTGGGGACCTGCTGGAGGTCGACGCTGCCGAGGTCGGGAATGAGTGCTTGCACCTTCCGGACGTAGTTCCGCATGGTCGGGCTCCGGGTCTCGAACTCCCCACGGACCTGCCCGACCACCAGCTGGGAGTCGGTGAAGACCTTCAAACGCCGGATGCCGAGCTCCCCGGTGAGTTTGAGTCCCGCGACTAGGGCCTCGTACTCCGCCTCGTTGTTGGTCACTGAAAATCCAAACCTCAAGGCATACTCGGCTATCACTCCATCAGGACTGGTAAGGACCAGCCCGGCCCCTCCACCCTCGGGGTTCGACGACCCATCGATGTGAAGCGTCCAGGTCGGGAGGTCGAGGCTGGGCGTTTCCGGCGGTCTAGGTTCCGCCTCCTGCACCGTGTACTCAGCGAGGAAGTCCGCGAGCACCTGGGCCTTAATGGCGGGTCGAGGCTGGTAGCGGATGTCGAACTCACCGAGTTCTACTGCCCACTTCACCAGCCGTCCCGCATTCTCGGGGTTGCTGAGGATCTGTCGTAGTGGTTGATCAGTTAAGAGGGTGACAGAATGGGCCTGGAAATAGAGGCGGAGCCTCCTGGTCGCGGTCAGCAGCGCGAAGGCGATCTTTTCAGCCTTCGTATACCGCGCCTCGGCATCCCGTAGGATCCGGCTGATGTAGTACACGGGCTTCTGGAGCTTTGCCTCTTCCCGAACCAGCACCGCACTGACCGCGGTTGGGGAGACCGCCAGATAGAGGTAGAGCATCTCCCCTTCTTGCGGCTTGGACAGCAGGGGAGGAGACGCCAGGTATTCCTTGAGCTGGTCGAACGTTGCTTGACATTCGGCCGTCCAGAGGAAGTCTTTCGGGCGTTTCAACACCTTGAAGAATGGTTGGCAGCGTTCGGCCGATTTTGCCACAAATCGTCCGAGCGCGGCGACCCTTCCAGCGAGCTCCTGAACCTCTTTCACTTTGGTCGGAGGGGACATACCTTGGATAGCCTTGATTTTGTCCGGGTTGGCTTCGATACCCCGCTGGTTGACAATGAAACCGAGGAACCTCCCGGCCGAAGCGCCAAAGGCGCACTTCGCTGGGTTCAGCTTCATGCAAAACTTCCGCAAGGTGGTGAAAGTCTCCTCCAGATCCACGATGTGCTGGTCTGCCTGGCGGCTCTTTACCAGCATATCGTCCACGTACACCTCCATGTTCCGGCCGATTTGCTCTTTGAAGATTTTGTTGACGAGGCGCTGGTAAGTGGCGCCAGCATTCTTCAGACCGAAGGGCATTACCTTGTAGCAGTACAGCCCCCGGTCTGTTATAAAGGCAGTTTTCTCCTCGTCCTGTGGGGCCATCATTATCTGGTTGTAACCGGAGAAGGCATCCATGAAAGACAGCAGCTGATATCCGGAAGTCGCGTCGACCAGTTGGTCTATCCGCGGAAGCGGAAAGCTATCCTTAGGGCACGCCTTGTTCAGGTCGGTATAGTCGACGCACATCCTCCACTTCCCGCTCGCCTTCCGGACAAGTACGACATTTGCCAGCCACTCGGGGTAACTCACCTCCCTTATGAATCCTGCCTCCAATAGCTTGTCTACCTCCTGGTCGACCACCCGGATCCGATCCGGGGCACAGTGTCTCTTCTTCTGCTTCACTGGCCGGTGGGTCGGGTCGACGTTGAGGGCGTGAGAAATGACCTCCGGGTCGATCCCAGGTACATCGGCCGCCGACCAGGCAAATACATCGGCATTGGCTCGGAGGAATTCCACCAACCGGGCCCGAGCTCCCGGGTCGAGATTGGCGCCGACCCGGACCGCCCGGTCCCGGCGGCCTTCCTCGAGGGGAACTTCGATCACTCCCTCGGCCGGCTCCCCCTGCCGCAAGGCCACCTCGTCTCTGGCATCAAGGGACTCGACGCTTAGGGCTTCTGCGGGCTTCTTCCCTTTGAGGGTCGCTAGGAAACATTGCCGTGCGGTCGGTTGGTCACCTCGGACCTCCCCGATCCCGGCCGTCGTGGGGAACCGCATGAGCAAGTGGTACGTGGAGACCACCGCGCGAAGGGCGTTCAGCCCGGGTCGTCCGAGGATAGCGTTGTAGGCCGAGGGAACACGGACGACCAAGAACCCGAGTCGCACCGTGGCTTCTGCGGGTGCGACGCCCGCAGTCACAGGCAGCTCAACGACACCTTCCACCGGGACAGCGTCACCGGTGAATCCTATGAGGGGGGTGGATATTTTGTGCAACAATTGTCTGGGCAAGCCCAGCTTTTGGAAGGCCTCGTAAAACAAGATATCAGCTGAGCTTCCACTATCCACAAGAACACGCCTTACATCATAGTTTGCCATAGTGAGGGAGATCACCATGGCGTCATCGTGGGGGGTCTGAACCCCCTTTACGTCCTCATCACAAAAGGTGATTACATTGCCGACCCTCTGCCTCTTTGCGACGGCCGCACCTGACGCCTCCGTCGAGCCCCCTGCGTTCCTCACGGGCCGGGGGCAGCCCCCAGTGATAGTGTGGATCACACCCGCGACGGGTCGATTCTGCTCCCGAGGCTCCGGAGGAGCCGGGTCGGTCGGACACGGGTCTGCGGGGGGACGTCGGTCGCTCACATATCGACCGAGACGCCCCCGGCGGATGAGAGCCTCGATCTCGTCCCGAAGCTGGAAGCAGTCTTCTGTGTCGTGGCCGTGGTCTCGGTGGTACTCACAGTACGCCCGGGAGGGCCTCTTCCCAGGGATCTTCCGCATCTGTCTAGGGGCCGGGAGGTCCTCCCGCCCCTTGATCTCCATAAGGATCTGGGCCCGGGGAGTCAGGAGAGGGGTGTACCGGTTGAAACGTCGGGGCGGAGAACGAGGGCGTGGGGCGCCGTGGTTCTTCGCCGGCGACGGGCTTCTGCGCCGACGCTGGGGCGTCGGGCTCCTCCTCTGGCGTGCCTCTTTTCGCCTTTTCTTCCCAAGCTTTGGAGGGATCTCGGCGGCCTCCTTGCTCCGGTGGGCGGCCGCCTCCTCGGCGTCCGCATACTGGTTCGCCTGGGACAACAGCTCTGGGAAGCTCCGCGGCAGGCGTTTGTCCAGGGAGAAGGTGAGTCTGCCCTTCCGGAAGCCACGCTTCAGGGCTGAAAGAGCTACTTCCTGACTCAGGTTCCGGACCTCCAGCGTAGCCCTGTTGAAGCGGGTAAGATAATCCCGCAGGCTTTCTCCCTCGTTTTGCCGGACATCAAAGAGGGAGTCGGAGACCAGTCGCCGCCGGCTACTGACGGCGAAATGAGTGACGAAGAGGCGAGTGAACTGGTCGAAGGACCGGATTGAGTCAGCCTCCAGCCCGGCGAACCATGCCCTCGCCGGGCCACGGAGGGTTGCCGGGAAAGCCTTGCAGAGAAGGGGATCTGATGCTCCGTGGAGGAGCATAAGGGTCCTGAAACTCTCGACGTGATCCCGCGGGTCCGCCGCCCCGTCATAGGGTTCGATCGCCGGCATTTTGAACCCCGGCGGATTCGGGGTCCGCAGGATCCTCGAGGCAAGCGCTGGCTGGGAGGAGATCTCTAAGTGGGCGAAGGGATCTTTGGAATGGCCCTTCAGGACCTGGAGTTGTCGGTGGAGATCGTCCACCCGCCGGTCCAGGGAGCGCGACCGGTGGGTGGAAGACAAGGGGCGGCGAGAGGGGGACCGACTGGAGCGCGGGTTCCTCGAGGACTGGGGGGTCTGGGAACGCGCCCGGGCCCGCCTCTCGGACCCCGCGCAGCTCCGGCAGGAAGGTCCCGGCAGAATGGAGCGTGCTCGAGAATCCTCCTCGCGCCGGCGCTCTTCCCCATGGGAGAGGAAGGAGCGCGGGTTGAGGAGGACAGGCGAACGCTCAGGCAGCGGCGGCTCCTGAACCCGCTGCGGCGCCCGGGACATCGCACCCTGCAGATTCTGCACCGCCTCCGTGAGGGTGCGAACCTGCTGGGTTAGCTGGTCGAACTGGGCGGCTTCGACCGTCTGAACGGGCGGTGGGGAGGTGGAGTGTTGCTGAGAGTGTGTTGGAGATGCAGCGGCCCTCCGGCCAGAGGCGCGAGAGGCCCCGCGACCGGAAGCATTGGAAGCTCCACGACCACCTCGCCGTGCCATTACGATCGCTCTGAGATCCGGTGCCCCTCCTTCTAGCGCCAACTGTTGCTGGGGGTCCAAACCAAGAACGATTGGCACAGCGGTGTGAACGGGGTTCCCTTGGAATTACTTCGGTTGCGCTCCACCTTCCGCCGGGAAACCTGCAAGCAAGCCTCGCACCACCACCGGGGTAGTGGGGGCCCTCCGACGATCAAGTTAGGGGAGATCGAAGGAGAAGGAGATGTAGCAGGTAAGATGATACTCTGGAAAATCTTGCTTACCCTCCCCCTTCCCCCCCAGCCGCATATATATCAGGCTGGAGGGTTTTTCCGGGGATTGGTCATCGTGTGGCGCGATGGGGTTGCCACTGACATGGTCGTTACAGGGCGTCGTGGGGCAGCGCTGGGTACGGCTATGGCAGGGCGTAGTGGAGCTCCGCTTTGTACGGCTGTTACAGGGGATCGTGGGACAGCGTCGGATACGGCCGTTGCAGGGAGTAGTGGAGCAGGGGGCCGCGGCGTGCCTCAGGGGAACAGTCTGTTGTTGTCAGGAGTTTGCCGACTTGGGGTCGGATCGCTGGATCAAGGGGCAGCCGACTCGGGGTCGGGCTGCGGAGCCGAAGATATCCGACCCGAGGTCGGATTGCTGGATCAAGGGGCAGCCGTAGTCTTCCTGGGCGCGCGTGCCGGTCACGTGGGGCATGGTGGCTAAGTTCCCCCGTAACAGGGCCAATCAACCTCAGCTCACTACCTTCAGCTTTTGTTATGTTGTTATGTTTGTTATTACTCATGAAGCAATAGAAGTTTATGTGTTCCGAGTCAGCTATTGATTTAGTCAATTTCAGTTAGACAGGTAGGTCAATGTCGTGGGATAGTAGCTAATTATATAGGTTATGTGTTTAGTTGTATGGCTTCAGATTAGGAGCATGTTCCAGGCCGTATGTTTAGTTTGTGTGTGTGGTAGTTATGCCCTCTATTATTGTTCTATTTTGTTCTTTTATTTATATGCATTATCAATGAGAAATTGGTAGAATTATTCAGCCAAAAAATTAGATTGTCAACTTGGAGGACTTGGGTTCCCTCGAAGTAACCCAGCTTATCATTATTTTCATCTCTGGATCATAACATTTGGTATCAGAGTCGGTCAGTCCCCATGGTCGAAGGTACGTCCTTTTTTCAATTGGTAGAGGCTCTAGCCTCAGTCAAACTCCCTCAAGAGAAACAACAAGAGGAGCATCAGAAGGTCATTGCTGATCTTAGCGTCTCCCATCGGCATGCTCTTGCTGAACTTTCACTGTAAGTGCAATTTCTCACAGCTGCAGTGGACTCCCAAGGTTTGTCTCGTGAGATCAGAAGGAGGCGCACGCGGAAGGAAGGCGCGTGATCTCTTCCGGACGGCCGCTGGGAGGATTCACGGAATGCTGGAAACGGCCGGATCCGATGCTGGTGAAAGGAGGAGATGATTACGGGCTGAAGCATGGGAGCGTTGATCGGGTTGTGAATGGACTCGAGGAGGAGCGGACGCTTGGAAGCCTCTGAGATCAAATCACGAATCCGGGAGCTCGCGGTATGCTGAAGATGGTAACGGATGAGGGCTGCAGCAGGATCTTTGGCATGTGTCACGGGAAGAGGCTATGGCATGTAGACATGTGTAGCTCCGGTGCAAATGTGCTTGACCAGATTCAATTATGCTCCTAACATCATTAGGCTTGGAGCCATGCCTTATCCCAAACTATACAAAATGCGCATTTAAACTCTTGATTTACAATAACCTTTGCACCACAAAAATATAATATTAATGCAACACTTTTAATCATTATTTATTAGCAATAATATTAATTTAAGTGATGTGTAAATCGCACTTTTGTGCTCTCATCACACCCCCCAACTAGCTTATTGCTAGTCTCTTAGCAATTAACGGACAAATGAAAAAAATGAGAGTGCAAAAGGTGTGGTTTAAACTATGACTTTTTATTGAAGCTAAAGATACAAAACTAAGATATGTACCCACTTTCATAGGGCATCACGATTGCACTTAGCACGTGCAACAAGCCGTTAAACCCCTAGGTTATCCTAGTGGACGAGTGTTGTCTCGTGAGGGTTTGCAGTAATGTTACCCACAAACATCATTCATAAAATGATATACAATGAAATCTAAGTCAATACACATGTGATATATATATTTTTCTCAAGCTTGGCAACTATCAAAGTAAGGGGAATACTAAAGTGTAGTATGCATAAACAGAATGACTTTCTTAGAGCACTAAGATACCTCCACCACAACATAGTACCACTTGAATTTTAGGTGCACTACTCAAGTTCGCAAGTGTTTACTACAGTTTATTAGAACCTGATCTATCAAATTTTCAGAATATCACATGTTGTCTACATTCGTCAAGAATGGTTCGTATGTAAAGAAAGAGCTATCAATCCCAACTAAATATCCAAAGTACACAAAGGTCCAATACAATGGAGTCAAACCAGCCATTACCACATGTCACTGGGTTCAGCCCGACCAACCCTATTCATGCTTTTTTTTTTTTTTAGCATAAATATTGGAAACACATATGGTGATTACAATAGTCCAACCCCCTTAGGCTCTAGCAAGGTCCATGTAGCGAGTTTTCGGCCAATGACTCTTGATCCAGTTGGCTCAAGGCATTAGGTGTAAACACCCCTCGGGCTTAATTACTCGAACCAAACTACGCCACGAGGTTAGACTTGTCATCTCCTCATTTATTTATTTATTTGATTTTTTTTTTCAAATAGAGAAGGTAAACTGAACCATATAATGTGACTGCAACGTGACTATAGGTCAACCAAGATCGGAACATAAGGCACTTAGATGATCTAGCCGGGGTATTCAACCTCGATCTTTATGTGAAAACCAAATCAAGAACCTTATAGTACGGACAAGGATACTCGTACTTCTTTTACAGATATAGCTTAATAAAAATGCATTAAACAAATGTGAACTCCTGAGGCCTTCCTATAATCATTAAATACATGTGCGGGGATCTAATAATAGGTCTCTAATCAGTCATAGTACGCATGTATTCCTTGCCTTAATAGTTGCACAAACTCAATATGAAAATACATGTGCATTTGCTTAGAAAAGAATGCAAAAACTTTTATTATTATTATTATTATTATTTTATTTTTTATGCAAAATACTTCCCTCCCCCCAACTTAAACATTGCATTGTCCTCAATGTAATAGATACAAGAAAATTATAATGAAAGACAGTAGAGAAAATAACATTGGAGAGAAGAGGAATACCTTGAGCTGTTGATATCCAGAAAATAAAACCTACAAAACTAATATACACATACCTTTGCCTTCATGTTCAGTCATAAGAAGGCTCCCCCAAGAAAAAGGAGTCTTCTTCATCTGCAAAATTCTCAAGAAAAGGTTTAAGTCTGTGTCCATTTACCTTAAAAATTCTACCATCCCGTGGATTCTCAATCTCAACCGCCCCATGTGGAAAAACAGTTTTTATAATGTAAGGACCTGTCCATCTCGATCGCAACTTACCAGAAAACAGATGTAAGCGGGAATCATATAAAAGAACTTTTTGCAAAGGTTCAAAAGATTTTTTTAAAATTGATTTATCATGTAAGATCTTCATTCGTTCTTTGCAAATTTTAGCATTGTCATAAGCATCTCTGCGAATCTCATTAAGCTCGTTTAATTGCAATTTTCTAGCTAGACCGGCATCTTGTAAATCAAAATTCAATTTTCTAATTGCCCAATACGATTTATGTTCTATTTCTACGGACAAATGACACGCTTTTCCGTAGACTAGCCGGTAGGGAGACATGCCAAGATTGGTTTTGTATGCAGTACGATAAGCCCATAATGCATCTGATAGTTTTAAGGACCAATCTTTTCGTGATGGATTTACCGTTTTTTCTAAGATACGCTTGATTTCCCTATTGGCTAATTCTACTTGGCCACTAGTTTGCGGGTGATATGGGGTAGCAACTCTGTGGGTGACATCATACTTTTTTAATAATGTCTCAAAAGGCTTATTACATAAATGTTTTCCACCGTCACTAATTATAACCTTAGGCATCCCAAATCGTGAAAAAATATTTTCTTTTAAAAACTTCAGGACAGGTTTGTGATCATTGGTCCTACAAACGACAGCTTCTATCCATTTGGACACATACTCGACCCCAACTAAAATGTACTCATATCCAAAAGATGGTGGGAATGGGCCCATAAAATCGATGCCCCAACAATCGAAAATTTCGATAATAGTAATGGGTTGAAGAGGCATCATTTGCCTACGAGTTAGACTTCCAATACGTTGATATGGATCACATGTCCTGCAGAACTCGTGGGCATCTTTGAACATAGTGGGCCAATAGAAACCACATTGCAAAACTTTTGCAACAGTTTTCTTAGAGGCAAAGTGTCCACCGCAAGCATCAGTGTGGCAGAAAGAAAGTACGCTTTGTATATCATGATCCGGTATGCATTGTCTAAAGATTTGATCATTGCAATATTTAAACAAATAGGGTTCGTCATAGTAATAATTCTTTACTTCGCGCAAGAAAATTTTTCTATCTGTCGACACCCAATGCTCCGGCATCCGGCTTGTAATAAGAAAATTTACAATATCTGCATACCATGGTATACTAGAGAGTGCAAACAACTGCTCTTCAGGGAATGAGTCCTTAATGGAAAACTGTGGCACTGAATCATGAAAAACTAATCGTGATAAATGGTCAGCAACCACA
Organism: Phoenix dactylifera; assembly: GCF_051530095.1. Classification (NCBI taxonomy): domain Eukaryota; kingdom Viridiplantae; phylum Streptophyta; class Magnoliopsida; order Arecales; family Arecaceae; genus Phoenix; species Phoenix dactylifera. The sequence continues at coordinate 11,088,293 of NC_143197.1, forward strand.
TTCTCTACTCCTTTTTTATCTTTGATAGTGATGTCAAATTCTTGGAGTAGAAGTATCCATCGTATTAAGCGTGGTTTGGCCTCTTTCTTATCCAACAAATATTTTAGTGCCGCATGGTCCGTGAAGATAACAATAGGAGCACCAAGGATATAAGAGCGAAATTTATCTAAGGCAAATACTACCGCAAGCAATTCCTTCTCGGTGGTAGTGTAATTCATTTGAGCATCGTTTAAGGTTTTGCTTGCATAGTAAATGACATATGGCTTATTATCCTTGCGTTGTCCTAGGACAGCTCCTATTGCATAGTCGCTAGCGTCGCACATAATCTCAAAAGGTAATGACCAATCGGGTGGTCGCACAATGAGTGCAGTGCTAAGCATAGACTTCAACTTTTCGAATGCCTCCTGACAGGTTTCAGTCCAATTGAACGGTGTATCAAGGGATAGGAGATTACATAATGGTCGAGATATGACACTAAAGTTCTTGATGAACCTCCTATAGAATCCGGCATGACCCAAAAATGATCTAACATCTCTAACCGTCTTGGGTGCAGGTAGCTTAGCAATTAAATCAGTCTTAGCTCTATCTACTTCCATGCCCTTCGATGAAACAATATGTCCTAAGACAATTCCTTTTGGCACCATGAAGTGGCATTTCTCCCAATTCAGTATCAAATTCTTTTCTATACATCAAGCTAAGACTGCTTGTAAATGTGACAAGCAATCATCAAATGAGTCACCAAAAACGGAGAAGTCATCCATGAACACTTCCAAAAATTTTTCGTTCATGTCTTCAAAAATGCTGAGCATGCATCTTTGAAATGTTGCGGGTGCATTACACAACCCAAATGGCATTCGTCAGAAAGCAAATGTGCCAAAAGGACAAGTGAAGGTAGTCTTCTCTTGATCTTCTGGTAAAATTTCAATTTGATAATATCCCGAATAGCCATCAAGAAAACAATAGAAAGCATGCCCTGCAACTCTCTCCAATACTTGGTCTAGGAAGGGTAGAGGAAAGTGATCCTTTCGTGTGACCAAATTCAGCTTTCGGTAGTCAACACACATGCGCCAACTCGTCGGGACACGAGTTGGAACTAGTTCACCTTGTTCATTTTCTACTACCGTCAAACCCGATTTCTTAGGAACGACTTGAGTAGGGCTTACCCACTTGCTGTCAGAAATTGGGTAAATAATACCCACGTCAAGCAACTTGAGGACTTCTTCCTTAACCACATCTCTCATCGTAGGATTTAACCTTCATTGCATTTGCCTTGTGGTTTTGGCATTGTCCTCCAAATATATACGGTGTGTGCAAATTAAGGGGCTAATTCCCTTCAAATCGGCAATAGACCACCCTAAGGCTCCTTTATGATTCTTTAAAACATCAATTAATTTTTCTTCTTGGGTATGATCAAGTCCAGACGAGATGATTACAGAAAAAGTATCTTCGGGTCCAAGAAAAGCATACTTAAGTTTCTTTGGTAAGGGTTTCAATTCGGGCTTGGGTGCTTGCTCATGGGATGGTACTATTTTCGCCTCTTGAGGCGACAACCTCTCAAATTCTCCTACTTTTGGTCTCCACCTAGTGACCATCTTGATATCCAGATTATCCACAATAGGTGTGACTGACAAATTATTACCATTGGTTCCATTAGGACACCAATCAATTAAGCTATCATTGAATGGGTCATTAATTGCTTTAGCTAACAAATAATCTTCTGCGATGGTTTCAACCCAATCAACCTCCTTACTCTCTTCGAAATCATTGGGTTGTTTGCACACATTAAAAATGTTCAGTTCTAAGGTCATATTACCGAAAGAAAGCTTCATGACGCCATTCCTACAATTAATCAATGCATTAGAAGTTGCAAGGAATGGACGTCCTAAAATGCCCGGAATCTGAGACTGTGAGTTCGAAGCCGGATGTGTGTCCAATACAATAAAATCGACAGGAAAGTAGAACTTGTCTACTTGGACTAATACATCCTCGATAATCCTCCTTGGAATTTTAACTGACCTGTCAGCTAATTGCAAAGTGACGGAGGTTGGCTTCAACTCACCTAAACCAAGTTGCTCATATACAGAATATGGCAACAAATTCACACTTGTCCCTAAATCTAACAATGCTCGCTCTATCCTAAAGTCGCCTATGATGCATGAGATGGTTGGGCAACCTGGATCTTTATATTTAGGGAGAATGTTGTGCTGCAAAATAGCACTCACATTTTCAGTTAAAAATGCCTTCTTCTTAACATTTAATCGGCGCTTAACAGTACACAAGTCCTTCAAAAATTTGGCATATGAGGGTACTTGTTTGATTGCATCAAGAAGAGGTATATTGATTTTTACTTGTTTAAAAAGCTCAAGAATTTCAGAGTTAGGTTCGAGCTTTTGCAACGGCTTTAACCGTTATGGAAAAGGTGGAGGAAAAGGACATTCAACTTTCTTAGTAGAAGTTGGGACCTCAACTTCTTTTTGTCCCTTTCATCGACTTTGGGAGCATCAGAATTAGAAGTGACTTGCGGTCTCAATTGGACAGTTTGATCAATGACTTTCCCATTACGCAAAGTCATGATGCTCTTTGCATGCTCTGTATGTGAACTAGAAGGAGCCGTATTATTACTACCGTGCACTTGTGGGTTAGGTTGGGGTTGAGCTAGAAGCTTACCCTTTTCTTGGATACTTAGGACGGTAGTCAACATTGACAATTGGTTCCTTATGTCTTCAAAATTTCGAGTATTTTGAGCATTGATATTAGCTTGACCTTGTAGAAAAGTTTGTATGGATTGCAATGTATCCTCGATATTTGGCTTTTGAAAAGGTGATGGTGCATAAGGAGGATGTGCAGGTGGAGGAGCTGAATGGTGTGACTGTTGAGGATGATCGTTTCTCCACCTAAAGTTTGGATGATTCTTCCAACCAGGGTTATAGGTATTCGAGTATGGATCGTTATAAGGCTTTTGGTAGGAGTTCATAGCATTTGCTTGATCGTGCAAGACTTCTTTGAATGCCGGTATGGTGGGACAATCTGTAGTAGTATGACCCGACATATCGCAGATACCACAACACTCGTTTCTAAGCTCTATAGTCTTGACAGGCTCAACCTTCCTAAGCTCAATTTCTTCTACCTTCCTAGTGAGGGCTGCCATTTTAGCATGAAGTTCATCCTCAGTTCTGAGGTTGTAAAGGCCTCCCTGTACAGAGCTAGTAGGCTTAGGTAAAGACTTGGTATTTCTATCCCCGTTATCCCAAAGTTGGGCAGTCTCAGCAAGGAAATCCAAATACTCCCATGCCTCATTAGGTTGTTTTTCTAAGAATCTACCATTGCACATGGTCTCTACAAACTGTTTCAACTGTGGAGATAAACCTTCATAAAAGAAGCTAATGGTTCTCCAAGTTTCGAACCCGTGATGAGGGCATGAGAGAAGAAGGTCTTTAAATCTTTCCCAACATTCATAAAATGTTTCATTATCTTTTTGTTGAAAATTGCTAATATGTCTTTTTAAAAAGTTGGTCCTTTGTGTGGGAAAGAACTTCTTCAAAAATTCTCTCTGCATATCTTGCCAATTTCTTATTGATCTAGGTCGCAAAGAGTTTAGCCATGTTTTGGCCTTATCCTTTAGAGAGAAAGGAAACAATGTCAACTTGAGGACATCCTCGGTGACATTTGGCACTCTAAATGTAATGCTCAATTCTTCAAAATCCTTTAAATGAAGATACGGACTTTCGGACTCTAACCCGTGGAACTTGGGCAGCAATTGAATTACCCCGGGTTTGATGTCAAAATGTCCTACATTATCAGAAAAAATTATGCATGAAGGCTGACTAGTCCTAGCCGGTTGTAGGTATTGTCTTAGAGTCATAACATGGGGTTCTCGTTCTCGATTGTGGTGACTCCCCGCATCTTCATTTAGATCAGCCATCTCACAAGGTGTGAGATATTGAGAAGGAATTTCAGGGGTATGTCCTAAGGGATGATCTAAAGTTGTACGACTTAATCGACCAGTGTCGTCCCTATTCCACTTTAGCATGCAAAATATTTCCCTCTCTTTTTTTTTTCTTTTTTTCTTTTTTTTAAATTAAAAAATAAATATAAGTACCAACTAAAGATATCCTAAAACGACATCCTAAAACAAAAATCCTATTCACAATCAAACATGCAACAAAACATTACACCTCAATTTCTAATGTTTTTCTCAAATTTCTAGACAGCTCCTAACTGGTTTGAAGAGGGCACCTAAGCCTCCAATCCGGTCTAATGAACCGAGTTGAGCAGGTAAGCTCCCAGGTAAGTGGAGAGGTCACGATGCGTTCGCAAAGGTTCCACTTAAAACCCACTTGCCTCGAACAGATGAACTGTCTCCCTTATAGGGACAAAGCTTGCCTAGACATCAACTAAGCCACAGAGCGAAATTGGTGCAACTTTCGGTGGTCTTCGTCCTATTGAGCTCGAATGTCCTTAGGGGCCAACGTCTAGTTGATTTTAGTTAAGCTTGGGACATTTATACACTGGGGTGATTTTTGGGCTAAGGACGAGTGATGAAATCCTGACCTTATCTTTTTAAATGGGTTCAGCCCTTAGAATATTTTATGCTGATGCCTTATACTATATGCAACAATCAAGAGATTTTTTTTTTTAATGTTTTATGACATGACATTAAATTTCATTGAATAGGTGATCAAGCAAATTAATTATTTTTTTTAAAAAAATTTTATGAGTTGACGTTTGAAATTTGAATTCTGAAATTTGAAATTTGAAATTTGAAATTTTAGGTTTTTTTTTTCTTTTTTTTTTCAATTAGCAACAAGGGTTAATGAGATATAATAACAATAAACTTCTGATTCTAAAAAAATAAATGCAGAAAATTTAAAGTAGAAAGCAGCAAGGTTTCGTATTAATCGGAATGTCAATCAGACCGTTCAGATTATCTAACAATGTGTCATGCACTAGCTGACCAAATTTGAGTCAAATCAGACGGCTAATTTCTATGATATCAGAGTTTGATGCAAACTGTGCAGGGAATTAAAAATAATAGTAAAGATGCAATTTTTTTTTTTAAAAGAAAAATACTAACTACTAAGGTAAAAATTAAATCTAAAATTATACTAATAACTCAGCCGTTCCCCGGCAACGGCGCCAAAAATTTGGTGCAAAAATAAAACTGCTCTCCCAAGTGCAGGAGAATCGCACAAGTAGTATAACTTGGAAGTCCGAGGTCGATTCCTCAGGGAACGATCTATAGATTATTAGCGTAATTTTTAGATGTAATTTTTAGTTGATTTTCAAAATTTAAAAGCAGAGGATTAATAGATAATTAAACAAAGTTCAAGAATATAGAGAAGGCTAGGGATCCGGAATCCTCCTTAACAATATTACTTTCAATAAATAAACTCGGCGATTCTTGATTAAAGATTAATATGATAGAGTAGTTCTAATCATGGAGTATACAATCTGAAAACATGAATTCAACATCTAAGTATTTATCGTGCCGGTTACGTCTACGACAAATCAAAAATCGAAACAATCCATGCATCAATATATATATAAACCATAAAAGATCTATCTAATAAATAAATATTCAAGAATTCAAAACATACCAATGGATATAAAACAATTAGAATAAAAGATTAGAGTATACTTGATGAAAGCAATATGACAAGGATTCATCCATCACCCTTTGCCAAAGGATTTAGCAAGACATTACAAACATCAACATCCCTCCCTTTTCTCTCTCTCTATTTTTTTCTTTCTTCTTTTTATTTTCGGAAACAGGGCATCCCCTGTTTCCCTTTCTCTCTTTTTTTTTCGTTTGAAACCAAGGGGCCGGCTCCTCTGTTTTCATCGATGAGAGCTCCATATTTTCGGATCAGAGGCCTCCTCATATAGATCCCCAGAGTCCATGGAATCAATGATTCCCCTGATCGCGCGTGGGGAGGAGGGGACGGCAAGGATCGTGCGTTGCGGACGATGCGCGGACGTTGCAACGCTTCACGGGATGCTGGTAGTGCCGAGATGCTCAAGAATGGCTGGAACAGAGGAAGAAGCGGGCGCTGATCTCGGCTGGGAGGTGCGTGAGATGGGCGGAAGAGGAGCAGGTTACGGATCCGGACTGCTGAAATATCGGACACGGGGTTGATCGCGGTGGGCTTGCTTCATGGACAGCTGGGAACGTGGGAGAGGCGGATGAACGCCGTGGCTCACTCGCGGGAGGCGGATGGAAGCGGGACCCTTGGCTCGGACGTGCGAGGACCCGGAATGGGCGGAGAAGACGGATACGGTGCCTTGCTGTGACGCTGGAGCTTGGGAGATCTGATGCGGAGCTGGAAGGAGGCGCACGCGGAAGGAAGGCGCGTGATCTCTTCCGAACGGCCGCTGGGAGGATTCACGGAATGCTGGAAACGGCCGGATCCGACGCTGGTGAAAGGAGAAGATGATTACGGGCTGAAGCATGGGAGCGTTGATCGGGTTGTGAATGGACTCAAGGAGGAGCGGACGCTTGGAAGCCTCTGAGATCAAATCACGAATCCGGGAGCTCGCGGTATGCTGAAGATGGTAACGGATGAGGGCTGCAGCAGGATCTTTGGCATGTGTCACGGGAAGAGGCTATGGCATGTAGACATGTGTAGCTCCGGTGCAAATGTGCTTGACCAGATTCAATTATGCTCCTAACATCATTAAGCTTGGAGCCATGCCTTATCCCAAACTATACAAAATGCGCATTTAAACTCTTGATTTACAATAACCTTTGCACCACAAAAATATAATATTAATGCAACACTTTTAATCATTATTTATTAGCAATAATATTAATTTAAGTGATGTGTAAATCGCACTTTTGTGCTCTCATCACTCAACTCATGAAGAGCGGAGACAACAGGATGATGGTAATGGTGGGCAATGCCCACAAGTTGGCTTGTGAAGGAAATTGTAAAAATGGACCGCTAGTTATAAAAGGATGCAAAATTAATGTTGATCTTTTGGTGTTCACCTTGGGTGGTTGTGATCTAGTTTTAGGAGTCCAGTGGCTTAGGACTCTAGGTCCCATCTTGTGGGATTTTGACAACCTTACAATGCAATTCAATTGGGATGGCAAGGCAAGTCTTCCAGCAAGATTGAATTTGTTGGGAAGGTTAAATTCGAAAAAGCATCAAAAGAAAGTCACCGGGGTATTTTGCTACAACTTATGCCCATTGAGCCTCATATTTTTTCTTCTTCTCACCACATGTCTGACACAGAAGCCTTCTCCTCCTACAACTCTACTCTACAGCGACTTCTAAATGAATTCTTAAGGATGTGTTCAACAAGCCACAAGGACTCCCTTCGTAGCATTCTCATGATCACAGAATTCCACTCGAAGAAGGGGCCAAACTTGTCAGAATTCAACCTTATCGCTATTCGTATTTTCAGAAGGCTGAAATTGAGCGTATTGTATATGAAATGCTTGAGTCAAGTATCATTCGACCTTCACAAAATCCTTACTCTTATCCAATCCTTTTAGTTCGTAAATCAGATGGCAATTGGCGGCTCTGTGTCGATTACAGAGTTTTGAATCATGAGACTGTGAAGGATCATTATCCCATTTTGGTAGTAGACGAATTATTGGATGAGCTAAATAGAGCCACAGTATTTTGTAAACTGGACCTCCGATCTTGTAACAACCCAGGACCTCACCCAAAATGGCTAGCCGGAAGGTATTATTTGGGTTTCTTAATCCTGTATAAGTACCCAAGATCTACCTAGCAAATAACCGATGTGGGACTAAACACACGTCCGTACGGATCCTCACATACTCCCCCCATTCAAGCCCTGACGTCCTCGTCAGGCTAAGGGTTCATATCTATTCAAATCTAATCACAAACACCAATATTGGTCCGTGGTCAGCCTCAATGGATCCGTGCTGCAGTGTCCCCTAGTCCACATAAGTTATGGGCCGGGTTCGCTCTGATACCATTTGTAACAACTCAGGACCTCACCCAAAATGGCTAGACGGAAGGTATTATTTGGGTTCCTTGACCCTGTATAAGTACCCAAGATCTACCCAGCGAATAACCGATGTGGGACTAAACACACGCCCGCACGGGTCCTCACATGGTTACCATCAAAGAAGAGACCATCCAGCGAACGTTTTTAAAACAACATTCCGCACTCATCAAGGCCATTACGAATTTCTCGTGATGCCTTTTATGTTAACGAATGCACCAGCTACATTTCAGGAGTTGATGAATGATATCTTAAGGCCTTATTTGTGACAATTTGTTCTCGTCTTCTTTGACGACATTCTGTTGTAGAGCAGCATCATGGAAGATTATATTCACCATCTGGACACAATTTTAGCAACACTCAGACAAGCTTAGCAAATGTAAGTTTGGGTGTTCCCAAATTGACTACTTAAGCCATATAATCTCTAGTTTTGGTGTTGCAGCTGATTCAGAGAAGATTGATGCGATGCTTTCTTAGTTGACACCTGCCAACTTGAGATCTCTTCATGGTATTTTGGGGCTTACCGGTTATTACCGAAAATTCATACGCGATTATGGCAAGATTGCAGCACCACTCATGACACTCTTAAAATTGAATTTCTTTGAGTGGACAAAAGCTGCCACCAATGCCTTCCAGCAGCTCAAGCTTGTCGTATTACAACCTCCAGTGCTTGCCCTTCTTGATTTCAGTATGCCATTTACTATCAAAGGTGATGCCTCTGGAGTTGGCGTAGGTACTGTTTTGTTGCAAGGAGGCTGCCCCCCTTGCCTATCTTAACCATGCTCTGAAGGAAAAGAATCTCCACCTCTAAACATACAAGAAAGAGCTGTTAGTTCTTGTGATTGCTGTTCGTAAATGGCGCTTTATCTCCTTGGCCGACCCTTCAAGGTCAAGATAGACCAGCAAGCTCTAAAATTCCTTTTAGAGCAATGCATTGGCACACCGATGCAGTAGAAGTGGGCATCTAAATTGCTGGGATATGATATGCAAGTAGAATACAAGGCTGGAAGGAAAAATTATGTTGTTGATGCTCTATCTAGGCGTCAAGAAGCTACAACAGATGCTGATGCTGAATTAATAGCTATTTCGGGTCCTGTGGCCACTTGATCAAATGAGATTAAGCTTGCTTATGAATCTAGCCCTGAATTGATTGATCTTTTGGCCAGGTTTAAGCGTGGAGAGTTGGACTCCTCTAAATTCAGATTGCTCAATAGACTCCTCTAAATTCAGATTGCTCAATGGGAAGAATTGTTTCGCTTGCAGGGTACTATTCTTGCTCATAGCTTGGCATATCGCCCACAATTTGATGGGCAATTTGAAGTAGTCAACTAGAGCGTTGAACATTTCCTGCAGTGCTTTATTGGTTCTCGACCCAAGGACTAGTGTAATTGGCTTTCTCTTGCTGAGTTTTGGTTTAATACTAACACTCATGTCTCCACTGGTATCACTCCGTATGAAGCAGTGTATGGAGTCCCTCCCCCAAAGCTCATCTTCTTTATCCCTAGCACAACTCGTGTTCAAGCTATAGAAGATGCCCTGCGCATGCGTGACCAGATTCTAAGTCTTCTCAAGGAGCACCTCGAACTAGCACAAGAAGACATGAAGTGTGCTGCTGATGGCCATCACACAGCTCATGAATTCAGCATAGGAGATTGGGTATTTTTGCATATTTAGCCATATTGCCAATATTCTACTTCAGCCCGACGCAATTTAAAGCTCTCCCTCCATTTTTATGGCCCTTACCAAGTCATACAACGCATCGGTCCAGTAGCATATAAGTTGGCCCTTCCTCCAGAGACTCGCCTGCATCCTGTTTTTCATGTTTCTCTTTTAAAGCGCACATTGGGGAATTCTACTTCAGCTCAGCAAACTTTTTCCCCCTACACCAGAAGGAACTCGTTATCTCGAACCGGAAGCAATTCTGAAATGCCGAATGGTTCGAAAAGAAAACAAGGCAGCTACAGAGGTCTTGGTGAAGTGGGTAGGTGTAGACGTGGAAGACGCAACCTGGGAGGACTATCATATTCTTTGCGAGTGCTTCCCAAACCGTGTGGACATGATTCCTTAAAGGGGTGGGCATTGTCATAGGCCAATCCACCTCAACTCACTACCCTCAACTTTTGCTATGTTGTTATGTTTGTTATTAGTCGTGGAGTAGTAGAAGTTTGTGTCTTCCGAATCAGCTATTGACTTAGTCAATTTCAGTTAGACAGGTGGGTCAATGTCATGGGATAGTAGCTAATTATGTAGGTTATGTGTTCAGTTGTATGGTTTCAGATTAGGAGCATGTTTCAGGTCATGTGTTTAGTTCATGTGTGTGGCAATTATACCTTCTGTTATTGTTCTATTTTGTTCTTGTATTTATATGCATTATCAATGAGAAAACGGCAAAAATATTCAGCCAAAAAATCAGATTGTCAATTTGGAGGACTCGGGTTTGTTGGGTTTTGACCCACATGACCACGTTGTGGTCAGTTACAGAATGAATATCGTAACTGACTCCTAAGGAAGTGAAAACTCCCTTATCCTTGATGGAAGGATAGAACTTATGGGTCTCACCCTCTACCGATTGATCGACACAGAACCAGCCATCGGGGGTGTCATTAACGCAGGGTCAAGAGGAAGAAACAAGGATTTATTTGTGCAGATTACTCATGGATCCAGGTATGCTTTCTTGGTTCTATTATGATCCTATTTACAGATGCTTTTAACATGTGGTATCAGAGCCTGGTTCATCCTAGAACCAGATCACAGTAAAGGGTAGAACCAGATCATGGTAAAAGACCTATTTTGACAGTCCCATGGACAGTCCTCCACGGCCGCAGGGACGGATCATCCCAATGTTGGATCTAGCCGGCCATTGCACCGAGAGCCGACACGGGATCCAGCGTCGACTCTCGGCCATGGCTTCCATCCCATCCAAATGCCGGATTGGGCCGGATTCGTGGATTTGAGAAACAACCCCAAAAGGGGAAGAATGACCCTGCTGACGCCGGATCTGGCCGGCATATGCCGCCGTGAGCCATCAGAGGATCCGGCGTAGCCGCTGGCCATGGTCTCCCTCCCACCCTTAAGGAAAAAAAAAATAGGGGGGGGGAGATAAAACTCACCGGAGTTAGTGCGGGTGGTTCGACCGCCCGGGTGACGCCGTCGGGCGTCGTTTCGTCCGGCGTCAGGCCCATCCCCGTGGCGCCGTCGGGCGGCACTTCGTCCGGCGGCATGATCGCCGCCTGCTGCTCCAAAGGGCCGACGGGCTGGGTTCGGCGGAACCCCAGCCCGCCGGCGTTGCGCCTGCTGGCGTGCGACCGCCGGTGGGCTCGCTATCGGGCGGCGAGTCCACCGGAGGGAGGCGGCGCGCTCGCCGCCCCGGAGACCGGAGGCTGGCGGGCTGGGTTCGGCGGAACCCTAGCCCGCCGCTAAAAGAGGAGGAAGACGGGTCGGGATCGAACCGTCTTCAGTTCTTTTAAAAAAAAAATATTAATTTATTCATAACGGGTCCGGGTTTTGAGTTTTGACCCGAACCCGTAATTGGTAACCCGTCTGCATTTAAAAAAGGGCATAACGGGCATAACAGGCATAACGGGTTCGGGTTTTTGGGTTCGATCCGAAACCCGAGTTCGTTTGGCCAATATTAAAAAAAAAGGGAATTTTTGGTTAAGCCCCTCTGCATAGTTTATTTGTGCTAACAGTCCTTCCAGGGCTGTTAGAAGGACGAATTATTTTCATTTCAGTCCCTGTTAAATGTTAAACTTATGCATACAGTCCTTCCAGGGCTGTTAAAGAAAGAAAATATTTCTGTTAAATCCCTGTGAAATATTTTATTTATAGTGAAGTCCTTAGAGGGCAGTTAAAAGATGAAATTGTTTCTGTTAAGCCCCTGTGAAACATTTTATTTATGCTGACATCCTTCTAGGGCTATAAGAAACAAAATATTTTGGATTTAGTCCCAGTAAAGCATATCACTTATTTAGAGGTCCTCAACATATGTTAATTTAGTCCCTGTAAAACATATTATTTATGCAGAGGTCCTTGTAGGGTAATGTGATAAAAAATTTTGTCATTTATTTTATATTTTAGTATACTTGATAGCATGATATGACACATGTACTGATTATGTAGATTAGTAAAATATTAAATACATGTTTTATTTTAATTTGTCATATTATGAATTGTCAATTATGTGCAATGTCATTATTTTAATTTGATGTCTATATTATGTAATGGTTTGGTAGTTACCAAAGTAACCCAACTAGAATGTTTAATAGACATTAAGTCATCAAATACTCTAATCCCAGGTATTAAGATAATGACTTTGCAAATTATGACTTACAATTTTTCAATCATGAGATATTATGGATTGGCCCAAAGGTGCACCACTTTCAAATGATTGATTTGCTGAGTTAGGATAATTAATGAGTATCCTTGATTTAATAGGTATTGGATGCTCAAAGGCAACAGACCTATTTGAATTTTGGACCTATATCATTAATTATTCCTAGGTGAATTGGGAATCACCATAATAGTAATTGTGTTTCATAATTACTACCCAAAGGTGTATTATGGTAATACTGTTTATGTTATTCATCATTATTGCTAACTCAAAGTGTTAATGTTGTAAGCATTTTTTTATTGTTAATTTTCTTATTGCAGTATCTATTCCTGTTTCGCTTCATTCGCAAGCTTCATCTGTTACGATCTTTAATGGAACTAATTTCTCAGAGTGGAATGAATAAGTCCAGTTTCACCTAGGTGTTTTGGATCTTGATTTAGCACTCCGATATGAGAAACCGGCTGACATTACTGATTTGAGCAGCTCGGAAGAAAGGTCTTTTTATAAGACTTGGGAAAGATCGAACAGATTGAGCATTATGTTTATGCGGATGAGTATAGCGAACAATATCAAGTCAACGCTTCCTGAATGTGACAGTGCTCAAGCATTATTGAAAACTGTGGAAGAACGTTTCCGATCTGCTGATAAGTCTCTGGCTGGGACATTAATGGCTAAACTTACCACCATGAAATTTGATGGTACTTGTGGGATGCATGAGCATATCCTTGAAATGACAAATATAGCTGCTAAGCTGAAGGCTCTTGGGATGGATGTGAATGAATCTTTTTTAGTTCAATTTATTTTGAACTCCTTGCCTCCTCAATTTGGATCATTTCAAATTCACTATAACACTATTAAGGATAAGTGGAATGTGAATGAATTGACCAGTATGCTTGTTCAAGAGGAGACAAGACTTAAGCAACAAGGATATCATTCTGTCAATCTTGTAAGTCATGGAGCCAAGAAGAAATGGAAGAAGCCAAGAAAGGGCATGAAGAGTGGACCATCCAAGAGTAAAGAGCCTCATCATGATACCGAGGTTCATAAGAAGAAACAAAACAAAGATAGATGCCATTTTTGCAAGAAATTGGGACACTATCAGAAGGACTGCCATAAACGCAAGGCATGGTTTGAAAAGAAAGGTAAGCCTTTGGCTTATGTATGTTTTGAATCAAACCTTACTGAAGTTCCTTCTAATACTTGGTGGTTTGACTCAGGTTCTAATGTTCATGTTTCAAATACGATGCAGGGATTCCTTACAACCCAGATGCAAGATCAAAATGAGAGTTTTATCGTTTTGGGGAATGGGGTTAGAGTTCCTGTAACAGCTGTTGGAACCTATCGTTTGCTTTTAAATACTGGTTGTCATTTAGATTTGCTTCAGACTCTTTATGTTCCTTCTATTTCTAGAAATTTAATTTCTGTTTCTAAACTTGATGTTGAAGGATATTTCTTTAAAATTGGGAATGGTAGTTTGCGTCTTTTCAAAGACAATGTCTTCCTTGGTACTGATGTTTTGTGTGATGGCTTATATAAAGTAAATCTTGATAATCATTTTGCTGAAACTCTTATGACCTTGCATCGTAATATTGGAATTAAATGAAATCTGATAAATGAAAAATCTTCTAACTTGTGGCATAAAAGATTGGGTCATATATCCAAAGAAAGGTTAGAGAGATTAGTAAAGGATGGGATTTTGTCAAACTTAGACTTTACTGATCTCGGTATGTGTGTAGACTGCATTAAAGGAAAGCAAACCAAACACACAAAGAAAGTTGCCACAAGAAGTGAAGAACTTCTTGAAATTATCCATACAGACATTTGTGGGCCTTTTAACTCCCCATCATTTGGTGGAGAGAAGTATTTTATCACCTTTATTGATGATTTTTCACGTTATGGTTATGTCTATTTGTTGCATGAAAAATCTCAGGCAGTGGATGTCCTAGAGGTATACATTACTGAGGTTGAAAGACAATTAGATAGAAAGGTGAAAATTGTCAGGTCTGATAGAGGTGGTGAATATTATGGTAGGTATGATGAAACAGGACAACACCCTGGCCCATTTGCTAAACTCTTAGAAAAGCATGGCATACGTGCTCAATACACTATGCCGGAAACGCCACAGCAGAATGGAGTAGCTGAAAGGCGTAATCGTACACTTATGGATATGGTTAGGAGTATGTTAAGTAATTTTCCATTACCCATATCGTTGTGGATGGAAGCCCTTAAGACCGCTCTATACATATTAAACCGGGTTCCTAGTAAGGCAGTTCCAAAAACTCCTTTTGAGCTATGGACAGAAAGGAAACCGAGTTTAAGACACCTGCATGTTTGGGGTTGTCCGGCGGAGGCCAGAATTTATAATCCACATGAAAAGAAATTGGATTTTAGAACGATTAGTGGATACTTTATAGGTTATCCCGAAAAATCCAAAGGGTATAGGATTTACTGTCCTAACCATAGTACAAGAATTATAGAGACCGGTAATGTCAAATTCATTGAGAATGGTGAAACCAGTGGGAGTGATAAACCACAAAATGTGAAAATTCAAGAAGTTAGGGTGCAAGTCCCTTTACCCATGACTTCTAAGAAAATTGTTGTTCCTACAGTTGTCACACAGTTTAATAACAATGAACAACAAATTAATGATCAAACACTCCATAATGAAGTTATCACCACTGAACAAGTTGTAGAAGAACCACAAGGGATGACATTAAGGAGATCTCAAAGAGAAAGAAGATCTGCCATTCCAAATGATTATATGGTTTATCTACAAGAATTTGATTTTGATATAGGGACAAGAAAAGATTCGGTTTCTTTTAAACAAGCCATAGAAAGTATTGATTCTACTAAATGGATTGATGCCATGAAAGATGAGTTAAAATCAATGGATCAGAATGAAGTCTGGGATGTCGTTGATTTGTCCGAAGGTTGTAAGACAGTTGGGTGTAAGTGGGTCTTTAAGACCAAGCTCGACTCAAAGGGTAATGTTGAACGACATAAAGCCAGACTGGTGGCCAAGGGTTTCACTAAGAAAGGAGGCATTGATTATAAAGAGACCTTTTCTCCTGTATCTAAAAAGGACTCATTTAGAATTATTATGGCTTTGGTTGCACATTATGATTTAGAATTGCACCAAATGGATGTAAAAACTGCTTTTCTAAATGGGAGTTTAGATGAAGAAGTCTATATGGACCAGCCCGAAGGTTTCCCATTAAAGGAAAAAGAACACATGGTTTGCAAATTAAAGAAGTCAATATATGGTCTTAAACAAGCTTCCCGACAATGGTATCGCAAGTTTAATGATACCATCACTTCCTTCGGTTTTAAGGAAAACACTGATGATCGGTGTATATACCTGAAGGTTAGTGGGAGCAAGTTTATCTTTTTGGTCCTATATGTTGATGATATATTGCTTGCCAGTAGTGATCTTGGCTTATTGTATGAAACTAAGGTTTTTCTCTCAAGGAACTTTGAAATGAAAGATATGAATGAGGCAACCTACGTGATAGGCATTGAAATATTTCGTGATCGATCACGTGGATTGTTAGGGTTGTCTCAAAAGGCATATATAGATAGAGTTCTAGAGAGATTTGGTATGGAGAACTGTTCCGCCAGTGTTGTTCCAATTCAGAAAGGGGATAAATTTAGTCTCATGCAATGCCCACAGAATGAATTGGAACATAAGCAGATGGAAAATATACCTTATGCTTCTGCAATTGGTAGCTTGATGTACGCTCAGACCTGTACTAGACCGGACATCAGTTTTGCAGTTGGAATGCTAGGAAGATACCAAAGTAATCCAGGGATAGATCACTGGAAAGCTGCAAAGAAGGTGATGAGATACTTGCAAGGAACAAAGAATTACATGCTTACATATAGAAAGTCAGATAGCCTTGAGGTGATTGGCTATTCGGATTCAGACTTTGCTGGATGTGTGGATAGTAGAAAGTCAACGTTTGGTTTTTTGTTCCTATTAGCTGGAGGAGCAATCTCATGGAAAAGTGCCAAACAGACAAGCACTGCTTCGTCCACCATGGAAGCAGAATTTGTGGCATGCTTTGAGGCACGGTTCATAGTTTGTGGCTGCGTAACTTCATCTCGGGACTTGGGATTGTCGACTCTATTGCCAGGCCGCTGAGAATCTTTTGTGACAATACTGCAGCCGTCCATTTCTCCAAAAACGACAAATATTCTAATGGTGCCAAGCACATTGAACTTAAATATTTTGTTGTCAAGGAGGAAGTTCAGAAACAAAATGTGTCTATAGAAAATATGAGGACAGAGCTCATGATTGCCGATCCTTTGACAAAAGGTTTACAACCGAAGACTTTTAAAGAGCATGTTGAAAGAATGGGTCTTAGTTGTAATCCATGATATTAATTGAGGATTGTATTATGTTTATTTCTTTGACACTTAGATATAATTGATTATGTTTCTGTTTTTCCTGTTCTTCAAATATATGTACATGTATGGGTTTGAATGTATGATTACAGGAATTGTCTCTGACAAAGACATAATATTTGACCATTAAAGATACTTCTCATTTATGGACTATGGTTAAATAATTTGCTAGTGTTGTAGTACTTGGAAGGAACTATGTCATTATATTGATGTGGAACCGCCTTGACTCGCATTAGTAAGTTGTTTAATTATAGTATTATGATGACCCAACTGACTGTGGATTAGAATGATGCGCGCCTAATGTTTATATCATTCTAACCAAAGTATGGTCATATGGGCCAAGTGGGAGAATGTTGGGTTTTGACCCACATGACCACATTGTGGTCAGTTACAGAATGAATACCGTAACTGACTCCTAAGGAAGTGGGAACTCCCTTATCCTTGATGGAAGGATAAAACTTATGGGTCTCACCCTCTACCGATTGATCGACACAGAACCAGCCATCGGGGGTGTCATTAACGCAGGTTCAAGAGGGAGAAACAAGGATTTATTTGTGCAGATTACTCATGGATCCAGGTATGCTTCCTTGGTTCTACTATGATCCTATTTACAGATGCTTTTAACAGGGTTCCCTCGAAGTAACCCAGCTTATCACATTTTCATCTCTGGATCATAACAAATTGGGTGGATCTCATCCTTTTTATTTTTAAGTTTCTTCCTATCTTTTCCTTGCTTTTGCCAGACACCACCACTAGTAAGGACCGTCATTGTAGGGCCATCGTCGCCGCCGGGGGGAGAAGCTGTGGCGACCACCATCCATGGAGTTCTCTACGAGTGGTTGAGAGGGAATGGGAGAGGGATGTGTCTCCCTTATTTCGGAAAGAGAAGAAGAGGAGAAGAAGAGAGTTCTTCTCTATCTTCCCTCTCTCTAGTTTCTCTCTCCTCTCTCTAGTTTTTCTCTCTAGTCTCTTTCTCTCTTGTTGTCTTCTCTCTATAGTTGATATAGGTAATTGGTAGAACGGACTCGGGAGGATCTATTAATGGACCATGGTTAGTCTTGGTAGAAGAAGAATCCTTATACTTGGATTACCATTATATATTTATATACATGTTATTGATTTGCTCTACTGGATTTGCACTGTGAGTTTTATATCGATAAATTTGGTTTGGTATGTGATGGTATGATTTATATGATTTCCAATATGAATATACTTGTATGGATATATGTATCAGTTATTGAAAGCATGATTATGTGAAGAATGATGCCCCGAATTTAAAAGAAATATATTGTGTAAGTGAAAATTAATTTGACAATAGTAATATATAAACCAGACAAATAAGATATGGTTTGGACTAATCTTGTTATGAGATAGCCTCCACGAGCTTATATGTGGGATAACATATACGGACTTACGCATTAGATAGCATCCATGGGCTTACTTATGGGATAGCATCCATAGGTTTACGCATGGGATAGCCTCCATGAGTTTTTGTGTGGGATAGCATCCACGGGCTTATGCATGAGATTTTGTTAGTTGTAGACTGAGTCCAAAGGCAGAAAAATATTGTTATGAAATATGGAATTTAAGTTAATGATAAATGGATGATATGATATAAAAAATTGTTGTTCAATAATTGTAAATTTTATATATATATATATATATATATATATATATATGCTTCTTTGATAAGATGATAATAAGGGTTTATATGCATATTAATTGCACGAGCTTTCCGATATTGACATGGTTTTCATTTTACCTGATATTATTCATGTGATTATTTTTCTATTATTTATGGTGTAGCTTTTTGAGATTCTTTCTAAGCTGGAAAAGCTCATATCTTTTCTTGCATTTTTTTCAAAGTTGCAGGTTGTGTAGTACTTGGCTATGGTTGAGATCATAGGTGGAAGGGATGAATAGATAGAGCATCTTTGTTTCTGGTTGGATGAATAAATCTGGTAATTTTGTACAAATTTGTTATGTATTACGAATTGAGGTCATTATTGTTCATGTATATTGAGATTGTAATAAATTTAAGTTTTTTAAGCCTAGCATATTCTTTAGAGCCCTGCCTTAGGGAGTGTGCATCCATGTCACATGACCAACTTGGATGGCGGGTTCGGGGCATGATAGTTAAGCTCTCGATGAAGTGTCTTTCTTTTTATTTTTTCTTTTTTGGCCTTCTGGGATTTCTATTATTAATGCGTGCAGGGTGAAGCCTCCTGGGATCGCAAGTGAAAATTGCACTCCTAAAATGTATAGCTGGCCGAAGAGAAGAAAAAGAGGAGGGAAGAAGAGGGTTAAGGTTTTATGGTTTTGTGTTGATGAAGAGTAAATAACCAAATATCGGTTTTGGCTCCTATGGCAGGTTTCTATTGGTATATACTTTGGGAAGTTGCCGAGTCGAAGTAATCCTTCTCCAAGTCCTAAAATATTTCAAATCGATCCTTCATACAACTTCAATGAAGCTTAAGTTGGGCAGGCCCAAACCGGACCTCGGGTTATTGGGCCAATTTGTTGATCAGGCCCGACTTCCATGTCAAACATCTTGCTTTGAGCTTATGAAGGCTATCTCTTTAAGATTCTTTAAATTCTAATTTCATTGGATGTGCCAAATTTCATTTGTCTTACATTCATCAACAACTCTAGTCATCTTGCGCATTAAAAATGGCTCCAAATGCAAGGAAGAATATTCTTATGTGGCCAATCACACTGGAACTACAATGTGTAATTCAGCAACAGTTCTTCCTCCTGAATTTTTAAATATTGTGTACTCTAATTTCCATGGATGTATTACATTCGGATGGTATAATATATCCGATTTACCTGTTTACAGGATTTCCCAACAGAGTTCAATAACAAGCCAAAGGATACATGGAAGGTATATATATATATATATAAAAGTGCTAGCATTAGGGAGAAAGGACCGGATCTGTATGAAAAGGAGCAATGGACAAGTCCCAGATTGGATGATCATGTATATGGGTTCCATGTTTAGGTTTTCTCTATTGAAAAAGGAATCACATTTAGTTCACAATAGCACCAGTCATGGTTGTATGATTTGATGTCGGTTAGGGTTAACCTGCTTCTGTTTGCTGGCAATTCCTGGCCATCCTGCCTCTTGGATACGTGGTTTATGCTCTCATGAACTTAGGTTGCAACTCTCCTGGACTCCTCCAGGCATTCAAGAGTCTGAACAGAGATTAGTGTATCCTGCTATATGGAACCAATACTCTTCAGTTTCATTTTGATCTTCTACCCTGCAGATTTGC
This sequence comes from Phoenix dactylifera, assembly GCF_051530095.1. NCBI lineage: Eukaryota > Viridiplantae > Streptophyta > Magnoliopsida > Arecales > Arecaceae > Phoenix > Phoenix dactylifera. The sequence continues at coordinate 11,108,282 of NC_143197.1, forward strand.
TAAGAAGGAAGTATATTGACATTCTTGGAGCTGGAACCAAGAAGGAAGATGCATTGGGACACCAAACAATTACAAATGCCACACCCTGCTTCGGACTCTTCTTTATCAAAATATGAGAGAAAGTTGCAGACTACCAGAAACTCGGCAATGGATTTGAGTTAGATTAAACACAGAGCTTGAATTAACAATGTACCATATCAAAGCCTGAGCTCACCAATTTTTAGCTGCAATTTATGTTATCTTTGATAGAATACTATTACTGCACATTATAGGAAAAAAAATTGATAAAAATGTACAGCAATAACTGCTATAGGACTGCAAAGCAGGTATACTGAACTGTCCAAGAAACAAACAGCCACAGGTCCTTTGATGAATAAGATTGCACCTGGCGCTGATTATTATGTAATAGGTGTGCTGTTCTTCATGAAGAAGTAAACAACTGGCTGCCCAGAGTCACTATGGCAGTACCATCACCCATAACTGTTGTCAGCGACATCTCTGTCTCAAGAATCAGATCAAGCTCTGCGACAACAGCGCTCATCTTCGGTCGTCCTCTCCCAGATGGATTCAAGCATTGAAGAGTTAGCCCAATCAAGTCTTTCATCCCTTCAGGGGTAAAACTGCTACCCAGTCGTTGATCAATGAGGTTATTTGAAATCAGATGTGCTTCCACCTTGTATATACATATATATATAAAGAGTATCATTATTTCAGAGCAGAAGCTTACAGAAGAAAAGAGATTACAGGAACTAAAACATTTAACAAGAAATTTGTATAAAACAGTCACTAATTTCATCCTGAAAAAAAATAGAAAAATGTTGGATATAGCTTGAGTCATAACATGCACGCGAACAGACATGCATACAGAGAGACGTGTGCTAAATGAAAAAGAGTACATTTGCCAATTCACAGAAAAATAAAGTGATGTCAAAAAGCTAATCTCCAACACGTTGCTGGCTCATGGAATCACAGCCATCCATCAAATAATCCTTCCTGAAGTCATGTGCATTGCATGTGTTACATTCTTGAAATTTATGGTCCAGCACAGTATGACTATAGTTATCTTCAAGAGACTGGACGGTTATATGCACGATCCAAGCCCTAAAGAAGTTTTCTCGTTTCAAGGGGTTATTGGAAAGTATTTTCCGATGCACGTGACATGTAAATAAGGGCCAACTACTCAACCATGTATTTAGTAGACCATTAACTACTCAATCAATTATTTCGTAGACCATTAAGGCAACTTTCATGTATTGAAAGCCACAATCAAGAATGGCTGAACTACATCTTTTACACACAGAATGCATGTGCGCGTGCATGCGCACCCACGCATGCACGCACACACACAGAGAAGACCTAGTTGCCTAGTCATTTAAAACTTGTTCTATTTGTATCAAATGAGGAAACTCATTCAGGTCTTGTTAGCCCTACACATTATTTCTAAGTGGCCTTATGAATAGCCATTCTGATCTATTTAAGTTTTTCACTAGTTGCTCTACTCACACCACATGCTCTGACGTGATGAATTGGATTTCTCTACTCTAGGTTGTTTTTCATCCTAGATCATTGGACATTGTAGCTGATTCTTTTGAACCTGCATTTGTTTTTGGTGCTTTAATTGGACTCAATGCTTCCACAATATCTTGAATGCTGATTTTGGATATTATTTTACTCAGACTTCTTCAATTACTCACTTAACCTTTTTCTGAGATCTTGTTGGATTTTTTTTTTTTTTTTTTTTGGGGGGGGGGGGGGAGTGACTTACATCTGTCTAAGGGCTCTTTAATTCTAAGTCCATTGGAAGATCATTGTTCCACTTTTGTGTCCTGCATTTTAGTTTTGAACAAGGAAACAAATCCTGTCAAACAGGCCACTACCATCAGGACCATACTGTTCCAATGGAAGACCAGCACCAGTACCATCCTTGGATGCTGAGACATGTTGGATTAGTAGTTACCGACTGTACTGGCTGGTATCGACAGTCCATACTGATGTTGTACTGGTCTGTGGTTGCTTTTCACTTTTTCATTGATCATGATAGTTTTGGTATGTATGAACCATACTGACACTGTACCATTTTGTGACAAAATTGGCACAGGATTCAGTTCAGTTTTTAGAACTTTGGTATCAGGTCCACTTCACCCCACTACCCCTTAGACAGTATCTTACATTCAGTCCATCTCAACATTAAGAATCATAATCCCGCTAAAAACAGAATAAACTATGTTTCCTTCTTACCATATTTTTGGAGTGGGCCCTTTCACTGCAATATTTAGTTACATGGATGAAAAAGTTGCAAAATATCTAGCGAACCTCTAGGTTTTCTTCTTGTTTTGATTTTTTTTCTTCATGGAAGAGTGGTGGATTCCATTTTTTATATCAACAATGTTAGTGCTAATTACTTCTAAGTCCGACGAACTGTTTACAAATTTTGCATAGTCGGTGGTAGATCTTGTTATAATAAAGAAAAGACATTCTTCTGTGCTCAGTAGATCATTTGTAAATATCATCCATTTAAACATTTCAACTCCCCACATATTGATTACCTCACATATTTTTTGCATCACTTGCGAGTTGTAGCTGTTCTAAGAACAAAATTTCACTTTTCAAAATTGCTGGAATATTCTCCAATCCGACTACACCAATGAATTGCAAAGGATGCAATGGCAGAAAGTTTCCTATCTTGCTATCCATATCTTTGATAATAAGGAGATGTTTGATGATTGGACCAACATGAAAACTTCGAAAGTTACTATTAGTTGTTCGACTAGAGATATGTTTCAATGCAAATGACTCCATCAACATTCACAATAATCCCACTCGATGAAAATTGTCTATAGTTTTAAACAGTCCGACAAACCCTTTCACATATAGCCGTGTATTTTGGTCCAAAAGGTCCATTTATGCTGCTTGTCCTCCCTATCAACCTAAACCTAGCTGAAATTAAGAAAAGAGATCAGTAAATGTAATAGTTTTTGTATATATTAATCCTCTTATCAATTGAGAGTTCTGAAAATATTGCCACCCTCCTTCATAACATCTATCAGATCACATTCTCGCAATTAATTAGATGACATAATTCTGGGAATAAATGGTAACAAGCATGGTTCACCATATTAAACCATACCACCAGGTATTGGGTGCTTCATATTATATTGGTAAGATACCAATACAGTACCTAGATTCGATATAGCACAGGAGCCAAACCGCCCTATATTGGGTAGAACTAATCGGCTCTTCCTGATTTTGTATTATATGGATAGTCCTGGTAAGATACCAATATAGTACCTAGGTCTAATATGGCACAAGAGCCGAACCACCATATACTAGTAGAACTAGCCAGTTCTTCCCAATTTTGTATTTTACTGACCCGTAGAATCTAGATTCCTGTGGTACCATAGCTTGGCATGAGAAAAAGGTCTCTCGATCCTAAGTTGGTACAAGTTGAACTATACTATACTGAGCGTGCCATACCATATTGGTAAGCTACTAGTATGTAGCTCACACTAGCACAAGGAACCTTGTATCAAGAAGTTTGCTTTACCACTAACATGATAGAAAGCCAGTTTAATCATCTATCCATAGAGGTTGCTGAAATATTCAACCATCTTTATCAAATGAGAAATGAAAAAGCTGATATCTAGACAAATCCCTCCTTTTACCAAAAGAAAGAGTTCCTAAGATTTCCTAAAATGAATTAGTTCGAGTCAAGATTCGCCGTACTGGTACCGGTAGGCGTACCGGTAGCCTACTGGACCAACACGGTTCTGGTTCGGACCGGTTTAAACCGGTACCAAACTGGAACACTCTTCTCTGCCGGAGATAGGGAAGAAGAAGAGAACGAGAGAGCGAGCAGGGGAGGGAGGGAAGAGAGGAGAGGAGAGGCCGCGAGGGGGGCGGGGGAGCGTGCAGGGGAGAGGTGGAGGCCGAGGCTGCGGCCGCATTTCCTGTTTCTTTCGAAATAGGGGACGCAGCCGTGGTTTTTTAATTTGAGGATTTTTAAGTGAAGTCGGCAAATCGGTTGCCGACTTCACTTAAAAATCTCCAAATTAAAAAATTTAGAGATTTTTAAGTGAAGTTGGCAACCGATTTGCCGACTTCACTTATAAATTTCTAAATTTTTTTCTGCAGCCGTGTTCCTGTTTCGAGGCCTCGGCCTCCGCCACGCCCCTGCGGGCTCCCCCCCCCCCCCCCCCGGGGGCTCCGCCGGCCCCCCGTGGCCCTCCGCAGGCAGCGAAGGCCTCTCCTCCCTCCCTCTTTTCTCCTCTCTCTCTCTCTCTCCTCTTCGTCTTCTTCAGCTCCGGCTAGGTTCGGCCCGTACCGGTTTTCATTGCTCTGGCATACCGGTTATAGGTCAGACCGATCCGAACCGGCCGGTATGGGCCGGTTTATCAGACCATGGTTCAAGTCTTTATACATAAAATGTTAAATTTGTCATTTCAAGCAAGCTTTAATTGTTATTTGACTCAATCACAAAATATTTACCTCCATAACATAAAATGGACTTTAGTATTATGTATGTAGTTGGGTTGCACACTTCCTATTACATCTTTAATAATGGAATTAACAAGCTTTTTTTCCATAGGTGCTAGTCTTGTTAATGGACCAGGCCACCTTAAACAGTTGATCTGGAAAAAAGTTGGGCTTAGGCTCAGGTTTTATTTAGGTTCATTGGCCAGGCTTAGTCCTACAAATTGAGGCTAGGCCAGGGCTAGATATTGGATATACAATAAAAAAGAATCATTTTAGTCCGAACTGTAAATACTTCAGCAGGGTCGGGATAGAACTTGATAACCTAAGCTAGGTCTGGGCCTGGCCTAGTCTAGGTTCGAGGTTTAAAATTTCTTATTTCAAGCCTACGCCTGACCCAAACCATTGACACCCTTAGACATGCCTAAATTAACATTGTGATCAATTTCAACAATTATATTATCAGTACCTACCAAGACACCATCTTGTAGTTTTCAACATTCAAGCACATCTATAACTAAGAATTTGTTGACATTGCCAAGATTCAACAGAAGTGCATGGACACATGCACATGTTACATAAGTTCAAAAACTAAACACCAATTCTTCTTAGTCTAGAGTATCAAACTTGGAAAACACCCCACTGGTTACATGCTTCCTCCACTTGGGGAATGTCTTAAGTTGAACATGGGAGGTGAAACCCTAGTATTGGACATTGGTAACTTGCAACGATGGACCTTATATTCCTTTCTCTCTAAGAAACCTGAAGCTAGCTATTAGTGGATCCCGACTCACAATTGGATCCTATCAAAGGCCAAATCTAATACCTGTTCCAATATTTCCCAGCTTACTTCTTGTTAGCCTTTCTTTTTTATCAGTCCTTAAATTATGTGGCTCCTCTTAACAATGCTATCTATAGCTTATGCTTCAACTATAGACAAAATAAGAGTACCGAACTCCTCTTACCCCTTTTAGCCTTCATCAATGCAGTCATTTCTAACTCCATCCTTCTACATTTTCCACACATCTATATACCTTTTCTAGTCCTCATATTTAACATCTTGGTCAAGCTAGTTTTGTAGCTATCTCATAACAACAATCGTATAACACCAAAGACATGTTCTAAGATATGATCGCATTAATAATATCTTCATTTTTTTCTTAATAATTGATCTTATTTGTATGAAACTACCAATTGTGGTGGCCTCTCAATCACCTTCTAATTGTTTCCTTGTTCAAAGTTTCTCAAGAGAATTGCCTCCCTGTACTTGCACTCATATCTGCTCCCACTCCAATACCAGCTTTTGGTAGCCAAGCGATAGATTTGGGAATATATCATCCCTTGAAATTACAAAATTGTCAACTCAGATAATCACAAAAGATAATCTGTTTTGTCCAGAATGATTTGTGAACTTCTATGTTGTAAAACTTTCATTCCTTAACAACACACACAACTTCCTGTTCTCATCATCTAACATTGTAGTATCTTGTAGATGATATCCATCAAGGGGCTCTTCGAGATTAAATTGCATTTATAAGAAGTGAAATAGGTAGAGGCATAAAACAAATAATTAATGAAGTCATGTTGTCACCGAGCGCTCCTTATTCTCAACATATATCTTACTATACATAACAAAAAAAGGCTTCGTAGTCAAACTTCCTTTTTTAAAAAAGAAAAAGTTTTGACCTTTAATCAAGGGCATGTGTCTCTTTGACATGGGAAAAGATTCAGCTTCGCCATATCAATACGTACGACCTGTACTGGGCATATCATATTGTACTCATACCAAAATGTTGGTATGTTGAAACAACCCCAATACTGGGTGTACCAACATAGTACAAGCATGGTACTGATATAGAATTTGGTACCAAGATGGTAAACTTTGGAAAGATTATTTGTTTCACTTTCCTTTAAGAAATACACTCTTTTGTTACTAAAAGTAGGCCTCCATACTTACTCTTTAATCATGACTAAGAAATAGGAAAAAGAAATGTATAAACTAAAACATGATTCATATTTTCCCATTATTCATCCAAAGCTCCTATTGAATAAAAGATGTACATATCATTGCAGAGTCATGATTAACGGGATTTCGACCATCCATTAAATGTTCCTTCCACTTGAATGATAGCGATTTGCATTACACATGCTCATTACCAGTAATACATATGATTGGCATCTTCATAGAAATTCTGAAAATGCTATCCATTTTTGCTTGGCAACTTTGTCAATTTGTGATGTTGACTTGGTGCTAGTGTAGGACATCATTGATCGACCATCCCCTTGAATTACAACAAGCCCTTCGAATCATTCTAATCACCTCCTGCCTCATTAGCATAAGGAGCTGATGGGATGAATAGACAATGCCTCATAACAATATTCAAAATTTGAACATTGTAAGGTTTTACATACCGGATTTCATACCTATGTTGATACCTAACTGGTACATCCCTTATCGAATGTTAGTACCATTCATCCTATGGTGACACGTAGTACAAGAGGTGTGTTGAGTACCACTTCCCTACTGACATTGTATGGTACATGCCTTATACTGGCTGGTACAATTTGGTTTCTCTCATAACCCATAGAATGAGATTTATTAACGATTACTGCCAAGGATTCAAGTCCAAGATTGTATCTGTTTGTCTCAATTGTCTCGCATTGTATTGATAAGATGCTAGATCTTTGTAGATTCCGAATAGCTATGATGATGGAACCTTATAAGATAGCAATTACGACCCAAGAAGTGATAAGTACTTGGGCATGGATTTCTAAATCTCCTATTTGCCAATAGAAATGTTGGCCTACTTCTACAACTGATCTACCGTATAACCCAATGAGTGCTTTAATGGAACATGGTAAAACATTTATATTGTCCTCTAATAGAAATTGAACTTCAAAGAGGGAATTATTTTGGACCAATTTATCATACTTGCCCAGTGTGCCCCCCTTTCGTCGAGTGCTCTGCCCGGTCCACTGGGTTGTTGGCCTACCAAGCACTTGCCTGCTTCTCCTATTGCCTGCTTGGCGAGCGGAGTGTTCATTATCCTAACCGTTCTCTCTGTTGGCGTCCCCTCTTATTGCTCTAGTCATAAGCTTTTAGCCAGATTTTAGTCTCAGTGTGGAGATACTATAGCCAATTGGAAGCTCCTGTTACGGCTTCTTTCCTAATCAAAAGATAGGAGGACCCCTTCTCCCAAAGATATGGGGTCATTTTGCCGAGTTTCGATATGGAATTTTGATACATTAAACATTAGGTTACCTCTTTGGTATCAGCTGATATGAACCATAGTCACAAGTTTAGCATTCGAGAAGTTTGAAATTTGAAAAAAATTGGCCAATTCAAACAATACGCAAGAGAAATCCATGATAATTAAAAATTAAAAAAAATAGATATTTGCAAGTATAAATAGTAAAAGGATCAATATCTATAATCAAAAAATTGAAGCTAGAAATTCCTTGAACAAAATAAGAAAAAACTCCCAATTTCTGTTTGCATTCCAAACTTCAAGATTGCACAAATGCAAAGAATAGGCTTCACTATCTCTCTAGTATTTTATTTTTCCTCCAAGGACTAAAGATGGGTTAACTAGGTGAAGAGATGAAAGCATCAAAATCATTAGATTATGAATTTTGGTTCTTTTTTTTAAAAAAATAATTGTAATCCTCGATGATAAATGAAAAGAAGAGGGAAAGCTAATGAACATGGAGTACCATGGATAGTTTCATAGTATAAATGGCCAAGAATAAGCCACTTTGAAGATTCCTTGAACCTATGAGATGCTCCATGGATCGTGGGATGTGGAGAAGAATACAAACATGGAAAAGAGAAAAGAGAAAAGAGAAAACAAGAAAACAAGAGAAGGAAGATGACAGAGAGAATTGGCTCTTCTATTTCCTTTTTGAGGGAAAAATATTTTTGGTACTCTTTAATTGAAAGCCAAATCCCACGCAACCACGTCTTTCACAACTTATCCTGCATGGTGCCTCACAAGTTGAATCTTGAACGCAGAGACAAAGCCATGCACTCTTTCATTTCTCAGAAAATAATTTGCGGATCAACGAATTATATGGAAGTTCTACAAATTTAATGAATTATTGGTGGCACGTTCGTGAACTATCGAATTATTTGCTAAATGGTTCCGTTGGATAGCTAGTTATGAATAATTCACAAATTTTTTAACCTGGCAATTGGTGAATAGGATGAATAGTATGAACTGTGTTGGTGATCTGCACCAGCCAATACTCATTAGTGCTAACTAGGGCGTATGAAAAGGAGATGCCCAAGCCTCTATTTTTGTTGTTTGACTCACATGTGAAAGGAGGAAAGAGAGAAGAGAAAAGGAGAGGAAGAAAGGGAGATGGAGCTTAAATATGGCTTCTATTGCTGAGATCCAGCCTCCTCCAAGCCTAAGTCCAATTAGTTACCGAAAAAAAGCCCAAGTCTAATTAATGTCCTCTATTACCTCATTTTCTCTTTTGACGTCATTTTGGCTGACAAAAGTCATGCCAATATTTTACATTTGGCATGAACTTTTGATTTGTTGTGTGTTAGGCATCAACTTGTTTATTTTGTATGTGTATTTTAGTATTTCAAATGAATACCTAAAAAAGGAAAAGTTAAAAAATAAAGCGAAGCACCATAAACCTAATAATGGGCTCAAAAACCTCCCCTAATCTTTAACTGTAACCTAAACAAACCTAGAAAGCTTTAACAACCATTATAAATAACAAATAAGAGGAAACTAATTTACGTTCAATGAATTACCAAGATGCTTGGCATCCAAATTGTCGATACCACACCAACATCCAGTCCCTAATTGATACCAAATCCAATTTCGGGATTTGAAACCTTAGCTCGTGCTATTTAATTTAGGCTTTTAATTTAAAATTTTTCCATCAAATGCTAGAGAAATGTTTCATTAGTAGTCTCCCCAGCAAGAAGCCTATGATTTTTGAATCTTTGTTATAATTTGCAACCCTCTCCTACGTGTAATCACAATCACAATTTCCATGCATGAAAATGAGAACGTGAAAGAAACTTCTCCTTGAATTGAGACGTTGGCCAGCATTCAAGAAAGGTCGTAATCAACTTAATCGCATTGATTCCGATACATTATTCAAATGGAAACACAAGAGGAAGTAAAGTGGCTCAGGTATTACAACCAAATACTGAAACATCAAATATTATGTGACTGGTGTGCCAATCTAGCACTAGCAACGTACATACTATGGTATGCCATGCCTTGTTCTTATGTGCCCATGCTTAGCACGTCTTATATGCACTACAAGGTAGCATGACATATAATAAAATACGGCTAGTGCAGTATACAAATGGCACTTGCTGGTAAGTCACCAATATGGTATATACTGACCATGCCATGTCGGGCTAACCGGCACTTAACATATGGTTTTAACTACATGAAATGTATTGAAAGTATAAATCAAGATCCGCCGTACCGGTACCAATCGGCGTACTGGTAGCGGCTTGGACTGGTACGTACCTGTCCGGTATCGATCCGTACCGATTTCGTACCAATTTTGTACCGGTACGGCAGTCGTACCGGCCGGTTTTTCATGAAAAGCTCCCGGTATCGGATCCCACGCTGATCCGGTACCGGTCCCTGCCCAGACCAGTTCGTATACGGGCCGGTACGGCATACCCTGGTACAGATAAATAGAACATAATCCATTTCTGTTAATCATCTACACCAAATTAATGATTAAGGCTAGTTATATTCAGAAATCATATTTTTCGCGATGCTATTTGGGATTGATAGGAAACTGATTATGCTAAAAGTGGTATCTCATAGGTCTAGTGGGTGTCAAATGGATATGTCAGTAAGACCTAGGCATCAGATGGTTGATTTAATCCATCGTGGACAAGGGTTGTTGTCATGTAGATCTTGCATATCTAACAGTTCAAATCAGCCATAAATTTCTCTATGAAAATTTATGAGCAGGGATTGCAAAACTGAACTGAACTACCCGATTTAGGGCAACTATACAGAACCACCAGGTTGGGACATCCTATACCAAACAATTACAGAACCAGATCAGTTTGCTAATTTGGCAAAGGAGTTCCTCTGTACCAGTCTGAACCAAGTGTCACTACTCGGTTCTATTTGGTACTGACCTGTACTATCTGAGATCGGGTGGTACCATGATAAAAATTAAGAAAGGAGCCAAGAGTTATCTCAGTCAAGGTCGGAGGAACCGGTACCAGGCACCATACCGGTTCTCCGGTGGCACGAGTCGGTACGGGACGTGCCGATCCTGTACCAATAGAGGGCACAGTATTATGAGAGAGAGAAGAGAGAGAGAGAGAAGGAGGAGAGAGGGAGGAAGGCCGGCGGAGGATGGCGGACGCCGAGGGAGGCCGCAGAAGGCGAGGCTGTGGCCGGACCCCTATTTCATTCAAAATAGAAAAACTGGCTGTGGCCTCCGCCGGCCCTCCGCCGGCATCCTGACCTCTCCCTCTCTCTTCCTTCCTTGCTTACTCTCTCTTTCCTTCTCCTTCTCTAGCTCTGGCAACGGATCTCGTTTCCATTGCTGGAACCGTATCGATGAGCCACCGGCACAGCTCGGAACGACCGGAACCGTCCGGTTCGGGACGGTTCCACCGACCTTAGGGTCAGTATAGGGTGCGTACCACACCATACTAACCATACCAAACTGGTAATGTACCGGCGTGGTATCTAATATTGAGATTGTCGACTTTGTTTATTAGTGCTAGATCTTAAGGTCTATCAAGGGTTACTTTGCTTAATTAGGAGGGCATCTGAAGCTTTTACATTAATAATGACTTTTGTCTGATGTCAACTTTCATTTGATTGGCATTTGGCACTTGGAAAATTTTAAATTAGTCACAATCTGGAAGTAACGGGCCATTTGCCATAAATATCTTGAGGTGTATGTCTATTAAGTTATATACTTAAAACAACACATAATCGTTATACAAATCATTCTCCAAGTTTAATAATTTCATGTACCATGTGAAAAAACATATTGAGATTAATAAATATTTGTGCATCCTTCTTTTTAGTAATTACTATTCCAAGTACCAACATCTATTGATTTTTGATAACTATTGACTTAGCTTGGAGTTTGGAGAGTCTTAGTTTGAGAGCTAGCCGCCAGATCATTGTTTTCCCTTTCAAATTCAAAACAGAAAAAACACTGAATAAATGCATCAATTGCATTGAATTTGAAAACTTAGGCTAATAAGAATTGAAACTTAAATCTGGGCCATACAAGCTATGGGCAATTTTTCTGATTGAATGAACAGCTTTTTCTCTTTAATTTCAGAATTGTATGCTTGAATCTACTTAAAGTAATGGATGACACCAATTACAAGATGAGATCGATACTATAAATGCAGTATTTACTAGTTAAATAACCTAGACATGGTTAGATCAAGAGTAGCCATCTCCTGACTTCTGATTTTTTAAGTTCAGAAGAATATTGAGATCTGATGTAAACTAATCAATAATTTATTTTCATCCCACCAACAGGCGCAGTTTTTATCTAGGTTTATGATCTGTCATCCATAACTACTATCCATAGTTCCATACCATGCTTTTCAGAAACAGAACTTTGAAATTACATTCTAGTACTAAGAAGAACTGCATTAGGTGACTGCCACAGCAATTGCATAAGAGTGCTACATTACCCACTGAGCCAAGCTTTCATCTGACCCTGGAGAAAAAAATTGTGCAGCTTCTCGACCGGTTATGAGCTCCAGAAGGAACACTCCAAAACTGTACACATCACTGGCTTCAGAAAGAGCACCAAATTCTTCAACCCTAAGCAGATAATAGTAACAAATTGTCATACAATCATCAGATAAACTGATATTCCTGACACTAGTAATAAACTAAACATAATGTAAATTATCGACCAAGTTAGCAACATTAATAAGTCTGTTTCCATCTAGCGGAAATAAGAATCACTCTACATGCTATAACATAACCCATAACTTATGGTAAAAGAGCTGTAATTATGCGATATAACAGATACTATGTTGTATGACATAACCTATGCCTTGAAGATATTGTTGTTCATAAAATTTTGTGAAGCAAATTGTAGAAAATCAACATACTCTGGATCCTGGAAGACATTGCCACCAGATGATTGAGATGGGCCAGCATCTTCAAGTCTTTGAAGTAATTGAGCTATGCCTGCATCTGCTACCTTTGCAATGAAGTTTTCATCAACCAAGACATTACTTGATTTGAAGTCCTTGTGAACTACTTGAGGAACAAGATTATGCAAATGGGCTAACCCTGTAGTTTGATAAGGTGTCAATTTTTAACTTTCAATGGTAAACATTGCTCAAAAATTAGAAAGCATCTGCTTGCTGATCTATTTATCAAAGTCCTAGTTTTGGCCTTTCTTCAGTTAATGTAAACAACAAGAATTTAAATAGCTTGATTACCTTTAGCAGCCCCTATAGCTACAGAAAGCCTCTGTTTAAATTCTAGTCTCGTCACTGGACCCCTTGCAATATCTGCAAAACAACAAACAGAAGTCATATCTATAAGCTCTGGAAAGAGTTGTTCTGTTCAAACAGAATTGGTCATTACCATATAGATGACGGCTGATACTTCCATTAGGCAAATGTTCGAAAACTAGCATTTGTAAACCACCTTCCTGGCAATAACCAATAAGAGTAACAAGATTGCGATGGCATATCTCAGATAGTCTTTTAACCTGCTTGGCCAATGGAAACAATGTCATTTTGCATTCCCCACCAATATGACTGATGACGCAAATCTTGTTCATCAATTGAATTTACCAAAACAAAAACCAGGATAAAGTACAGAAAAATAACAGTCTGGTATTTTTTTTTTAGAGGAAAAAATGGAGGAAATAAGGAACTTCCCACAGTCTGGTATTATTAGTACTGTGTCTGGCACAACTTAATATTAGAAAATGATAAGCTAGATGGTAGATACTGTTGTAAAAGCTTAAGGGCACAAGGCAATTTTTTTCAACAAAGAATTTGATGTATTACTTGCAATTTTTTCAGTTTATGAAAAACCACAATATTTCAAATTAGGCAATTTCAGTTTCCAACACAGCCATGTTTTGCTCATATATTTCTGACAAAAGTTTCCATATTTTACTTCATATCTAACTCATCTTTCTAAAAGAAAGAGAGAAAAGAAAGGAAAGAACTTTTTCCTGTGGCCTATCATAATTGCAAGACCTCAACATTACAACAGATGGTATTAAAAGCTTTTGCTTACATTATATGTCAATATTGCCAAAAAAGTGGATATGGATCTTATTTTGTAATTTTAAAAGCACACATAAGTTCCATTTCTCAAATGAAATAAACAACGACGAAGAAAATGAGAGTCAAGGAACAAGAAAAATGATGATTTAGTGCTGGATATGAAAAGAAGAGCACAGCCTTTACTACCATTCAAAGCTGTTATTACCTCTTCAACAAACTCCTGCAGTGGAGCACCTCGACGCCTTTTAATCGCTACAATAGTACCATCGAGAAGCAAGCCCTTGTACACCAAGCCAAAGCTACCACTGCCAACAAGATTGGACTCATTAAAATTCTTTGTAGCCTGGCTCAATTCTTCAAATGTAAATTGCCTAGCTCCCTGATGTTCGGTTGCATGACCCCCACCAGCAGAGGTGATCCGACCTCCCCTAGTCCATTCTACTGCCCGTTCCAAAATAAGAAAAGATCAACAAGAAATCAAGAAGAATATTCTATAAGCTTCAAAACTTGTTAAAACTCAATAAGAACTTGGGAGAATTTGTACCTATAGTTGGAGGGTCCGACGAACCAGTCTCAGAACTTCTATTTGCACAGGTCCTACGGTGTAATATACAAAACCACAGAAACCAAATGACAATCACCAAGAATGCAAGAGCACCAATAGCTCCTCCAACCATGGCTGCAAGCAACCTCGACATTTCGTACAGACTTGCCTTGCTCCGGAAAACCTAAACATTGAACCTGAAACAATGATAGGAATAAATACAACACCACAGCATCAAAAGTGGCAAGCGTAACTGACCAAATAAATGAAGTCCGCAGATATTAGTTAACAAGCACAGAGCAATAATAATATTCTCACGCTAACTCACACTCATGTTCTGCTGCTTTTAACTGACAATTAAACTGCAAGCATACAAATCACGAGATGCTTCTCCTACCTCAGATGACGACACTGGATCCAGTGTCACTCTCCCCAGAGCAATAGTTGCATCTGAAACCTGCCTTACATACTGCCAAATCTGCTCCAAAGTAGCTCAACGGCAGTGCCAAGACTGCTCAGACAGCCCAACTGGCATGACCCATAATGCTCGCTGCAAGGGAATGATCCCGTACTCGATGGCTTGTCAAAATTTGAAAGGAAGAGAGGCCAGAAACAACCTACATTGCCAGCCTCAAGCATCTTACTGCTGTGATCAGCGACCTGCAACTCATCTCATTTTCCTCAGCAACATATTATATGGCTCAAAAGCATATACACCCAAAGGAGAATCTCAAACTACACACACATATAAGAAGGAAATAAATCTGGAGCCGACAGATACCGTCCTACATTGTCGAGGATCGGTCTTAGTCGACGACCACTTCCCTTTGAATTGATTGAACAGTACCAGCTGAAGAGGATTGGTCCTAAAGCAAAGAGGAGGAACAAGCACTCAAAGGAGTCCAAAAGAACAGATAGGGAGCTTTGCCCTTGTGCCCCACATGGCCAATGTACCACCTTGCAATCTTTTAACAAAGGTAATTTTTTGTGTGTTGTGTGTGCTTAAAGGATCTGAGACCATGTGCTGACATATAGTATATACCAGCCTGTGGAGAATCTCTCCATCCAGAATCAGTAATGGTGTCTGGGGAGAAATGGGGCTGTGTCTGTGGTTGCCAACTGTAAATGTTGGGGGGTTTTACCAGCAGGAAGTGGACAGGAGGAGGAGGGACAGTGGCTTTTAATTGGAAGAACAGTGGCATAGATGGGCATATTATGAGCTCAGGGGGTTGGGGGAAAGGTGGTGTCCAAATCTCACATCCTCAAGATCTCCTTCCCCCCCCCCCCCCCCCCCCCCCCCCCCCCCCCCCACCACAAGCATGGTTTTGCCCCCTGCCATCTCCCATGGCCTCATGTGGGGAGAAGGGAAAAGATTTCCTTTTCTAGTACTGAAGATTGAGATTCTGCTGTCATTAGGGTGCCCCCACCCCATGTTCTGAACTCTGATGCTGCATGGTTTCCTCCTCATGAGCAATAATAGAGATTAAGGAAGTGGCCTCTCTTTTGTTCAGATGCAGTTTGGGTAATATTGGAGTGAGTGTTACTTTCTCCTCGCCTTCTCCTTTCGGATGATTGGAACTTAATTGGTTATTTTTGCCCATTTTGGTGTAAAAGACTGGGTCCCTGGGGGCCTTCTACTCGTCTTTAGCTGTAGGCATGCAGCTGTCACTGTTTGGTGTAAGGTGTTATTTTGGTCTGTTGACTTGTTACCTGTGCTTCGGATAGGCTGGAAAGCCATGCTGTTGGGGCCGGGGAAAAGGAGGACAATGAGAGGCTTTCAATGAAAGGCTTTTGGGTTGGAAGCTTTTTTGAGTCTTGGCCTGAAAAGTGAAGACTTTCATGTTAAAAATTGTCTCCAGATTAAGCTGCTGGAAGCTGGGGAACTGCTCCCATCATTTTTCATTATACTTTAATCAACATTGTTTAGTACTAAATAATCCTAGCAGTTAGCATTACATGACAAAATAGGCTGCATTGTGCCGTTGAGAAATAATAATTAGTACTAAACTTCGTGTCAGAATCTTTTCAGTCATTGGATGAGAAGCCAAGCCAGAAACTTTTAACAGGAAAGACAAAGATCTATTGAATCTCTTCAACAGTTCAGGAATGTGAACTGTAAGCAACTGAGTGTTATTTCAGTTTGGCACGAGGGGCTACCTGCGGTTGATAGGATAATTAATTAACGGGTCAGAGATTTCAAATTTGGAACTACAAAGGATGTTAAACCATTTATTGAGGAAGTTGCAGGGATTATGAATCGATGTTTATATAAAAGAATTGTTGCCATACATGGATTACAGGAATAGAAATATCTATGGATTTCTTACGGAAAAAAAAGGGGAAAAAAATCCAGGGAGTAAATTCGATATGCTTTTTTATGGACTTTAAATGCTAGTATTCCATATCATGCGTCAGGCCGTTATAAGGATGATAAATATATTAAGATAAAACCAAAAGCCGTTCGTTGTGTCAGTTTGGTGCAAGACTTGACTTGCTGTTATTTATTATTATTATTATTATTATTGAGCTAAGATAGGTGGATCATACCAGACGAGTACGATGCATCCAATAAAATCAAAAAACAAAATACATCGGAGTGCTGGGTGCAACTATCCGAGTGACTAGTTACATAAACAACCATCCAGTCCACAGCCCCATTAGCTTCACGAAAAACATGCTTGGCCTAGTTGACTTGCTGTTATTAGAATAATTAACTAACCTGGTTAGAGATATCAAATCTATAATTGTAGGATGTTGAACCATTTATTAAGTAAGTGATGGTGGTTACAAGTTAACCTTTTATTCTCTATCTTTAACAATTATACAGTAAATTTATACCTATACTACACATAAAAGCAAATATTTAGAAATTTTATCTGCCTTTTTTTCTTCAAAAAAACATCTTTCGACCTATTTTACAATGTTTTTAATTAATTCCTATTTAAATAAATTTGACTATTTTTAAAAGTAAAGAAAATTTCTAGCTCTTAGAAAAGGAAAGGAAAAGATTAACTGGATTATATTATCTTCTAAAGGGTGAAAATACAATATATATTACTGAGATCCCATTATTTCTTTTTCTTCTCAAACCTTCATTACACGTATCTAGTTGGTCCATTATAGCTACTTTAAATTTAAAATAATTGTCACTAAATTACCAAAAAAAAAGTTACTATACATATATTACAGTGCTAGAGATATCTAAGGAGTCAAATCAAATGAAATATATTTTGAAGAGGAGGAATGCTATAATGCCATATCGTGGGTCAGGAAAACCATGACCCTACATGGTTAGAAAATTTTTAATATCCGGGTCCTACACTTGAAAGTTCAGTCTAAAAACTAGGTATTCAATCAGGTTGATACGCATGTGACTCAGAATCGAATTCAGCCTGAAAGCAATCCAAATTCAACTTAAAATAATAGTACATCTCCCTTCCGAATCACTTTGGACAATTGAACTGGATTCCGATTCAAATCCAAGACCGCCAAGCTTTGCCAAATTGACGCAGTCTAATTGTCAAGAATCGGACTAGGTCCATTTGCAGCTTTATTAACTCCACGAACAATCTGAATCTTGGAACCTCGACGAAGACTCAAAGGAGCAACCTTGAGATCCCAAAAGATTCATCCAAATAATTGATCAACCAAGCTGGAGTGGCAAACAATGAATAATCCAATCAGCTATAATTCATGAAATAAAGAGACAGAGCAATCTATTTGACTGTTCATTCTAAAGACAATCTTAATGCTTGGCTTGTCGGCAGTCCAACAGCACGTGGAATGAGTTCACAATACCAGCCCAATGAGATGTTGAATTGACCAAACCAGTATCTTGTTATTTAATTAAAAAAGAAAAAAGAAGAGAGAACACATGAAGGATGTCCAGTAGAGAATCCAATGACAGCCCTTCCAAGCACAAACATAAGAAAAGGTCCACTGCCAGTCTAACCAATCTGCTCCAGAACTTGTTCCTTGAGCCTTATTTTATAACCAAGTAAAACAAGAATGAGACTGTCACTCTATCAACTACAGTGGGATACAATAAGCTAATATGTTTCACCAGCTTACAAATCTCAAATTAGGATTATAATATGGAAAACAAAGGCAGGTGCATAGATATATCCAACTGCAACAAAAACAGTCACATTCAAGCAGGCAGAAGAAACAAGTGGGATGAGCTGGTGAGCACCTGCTACCCAACAAAGTTTGCAGTTTAAATCAGGGATAGTCTAACATACCCGGATGCACCTGGCGACCAACACATCATGCCCCATTGTCACGGTCCCTTCACCTGCTCCCAGAGGGATACCAGACCTTGGATGAATGCTACAAGTTCGGTGAAAACTACCAAACCTGTAGATCAATTCCGAATAAGGGGAGAGAGAAACATGGATTCAGAAATGCAGTGAGATAAAAATGGTATCAGAAATGTCATTTGTGCTGAACAAGTGAAACTGTTTTGTTTGACATATTTTGGTAATAATACAACAAACATTTCTCTACATACCGTAAATAAAATACATTTATCCGACCAACAAATGCATATCTGAATAACAAATCTCTTTACAATAAATCACAAACGAGGGCCGCTCTGCCCTGCAATGTGAATGAAACCATGCTTCTGCTGCAGATGTGGAGAGAACTTGTAATTCTTTCTGATTTTTTTTCACCTGTAGTAAAAGATTGATCATGCAAGAGACGTGCACTTCGCACCACTTTAGAGGATCCAGTTACCGCCGCCTCAACGCTAGCATATCTGTGACGTTGAATACTTCCGCATCATATAGCAAACTACACCAAGGTTCATGCATTCTTACCAGACCTTGGCCAAAAGCCTACCCTTTATTAGATGCTTGGAGTCAGAGACTACACTTGCAGACTGAAAGACTATAGAGATACGGATAAATGAATTTGAAAATGTGCACAATATGCATACTATTGGGATAAAATGGCAAAATTAGATACATAGGCCAGTCCCAAATAATTGGAACAAGGCTTGATGGTAATGGTTGCAGTTTGATACTTAAGAATCTATGATTATCTTTTTTCCCACATGTCAAATATGGTGTTCAAATTACTTTTCTCAAGTCAAATACTGTACTGGTATCTTATGCAATTTTAGACAAACTAGCAGGTTATAAGATTTTCAAACGGTGCAACAATCATGAGATCATAATTGAGGATACAAAAGTTCAACAGGACCAGCAGTCAAATGCAGGATCTCTTTCTCCAATTTTGATGTTTTCCCAACCACAGCTGAATGAGGTCTTCAAAGCATTCACAACGCAGTCAATGATGCTAATCTGCTCAAACAGATCACATGGCTAATAATTAGAATTTGGTAATAATATTGTCTACCCAACTAAGGGTGCTAATAGTATTGTCTCCAAAATGTTCAATAACAAAAATTGCCCGTAAAATTCTATTTCTTCAACAATGTGCAAACTGCAACTTTGTTTCCTTTGGGTCAAGAAATTTACCCTGTTCTACTCAGTGCTCATCTGTTTTTCTTTGGTTAATTCTTCACCACAAGCACAGACATCGGCTTAAGAGTATAAGAAGAGAAAAAGTAGGTATTTAAGGTGTACATTACCTAATGACAAGGACCTGGTCAGATGCACAGTTTTCCATTCAAATTCAGATTTGTAATCTTTCGACAGTATGCATGGAGAATATTTCATCCAGAAATTCAAAATCAATCTGACAGTCAGCTACCTACTACAATAAAGGGAAATAAGAACTAAAATTGCTAATTACCATTCCCTCTTTAAACTTAATAAAAGAAGAAATATAAAATTCCTGTAGAAACTTAACGATGATCAAGATTTGTGTTATGGGATATATTTTGCTCGCAAGTATGTGATCTAAATTCTTTAATGAACAACCCCATCCTCATAAGTACAATCAAATTTCAATTCCAGCACGCCCTCAAGTAAGTCTAACTAATCCTTCTACGCTAATTTACTTCTGATATGAATCTAGAAGGAGGGGGGGGGGGGGGGGGGGGGGGACATACTTACTCACTCTCTGTCATAACTCACATCCCTGAAAATCTCAAACCAGAATGTGTGAGGGAAAGAGAATTATAACACTGCGTATCTAAATTTTTAATATACCTTAATTTGCAAAATACTTTACATTTCTAAGCGTAAAGAGTCGATCAGAACACAGGTTAGTCCATTTCCTTTATAACCGAAATAACTAGGTTTTCGGAATAAAATCTAATATCGGTGATAGTTGGAATCTATCAACATACAGTATCTCATAATAACAATAATAAATCTCAGAAATTTACTTAATGTCACAATTTATGCCTATAATTCCAACAAAACTCTAATTAAATCCACCATTTTCTACACAGATCAGCTCCAATCATCTTTAACTATAGAATAAGAAGGAATACAGAAGATGTAATTGAAGTTAAGATCACTAAATAACGATTATCTGAAATAAATAAAATAAAGGTACCATCTTAACCTCATTAGAGCGCAACTTGGAATACCACCATCAGAGCTAGAGGAATCAAAAGGCGTAAAATAGACAAATCTACCAAAAACTTTTAGAGGCCCTCCTAAATCTACTATTTACGAGTTAGGGTTTATGAGAAGAAGGGGATAAACATAGAACGTAGTGAGGTGAGTCTGGCATTTGGATCGACTACCCGCTCCCTAGGAGAGGCGAGGACGTGACCATTGGAGATGGCTCCAAACTCCAAAGAGCTCTTGGGAGAGAGGGGGTCGATCTCCACGGATTCTATTCGAGAAGAAGGGGAGGTTGGGGGCGGCAGAGAGAACCCTCACTGGTTATGGCTCGAAGCTCAATAAATTGGAGGTTAAAAGAGAAATGTCCTTAGAGGTCCCTTGCTAAAATCGTAATTATCTGAAAGCGCTCGAGCTTACCAGGTCCACAGAATAACCGCAGTACGGTTCTGTGGTCATTTATGTGGATTTCGTGTCGCAAGGACTTGTAAGTAATTTAAATTTTATCTTAAATGCATTTAACAGATGCCATGTATGTGGAAAACTCAATTGGGCTAGGCTTAACCTCGAATTCTTGTAAGCCATCGGCTGCGCAATAGGCTGCCCTCTCCTACATACCCTAAAGCCTCCAAGCCGCATGGGAGCAAGATTCTATTCCTAGGGTAAAACTACCAAAACTTTACCAGCTTAATAAACTAGAATCTTCTAATGTGATTGTTGCTGGAAATTGGACCCGGAGATGACCGTAGACCGAGGAGGAGGAGCTCTGGGTGTGATGCGATGTCGAGTGACCGTCTCTGGCGGACCTGCAAGAAGCCTTTGGCCGGGAGTTTCGATGAAGGCTCTCCGATGCTTAAGTCCGAGAGGGATTTAAAGGAATTTTATAGAGATAATGAAGAGATGTTTTTCGGCCTGGGAAGAGAAGGATCCCCTTCCTCGAGCTTCTCCCCTCTTCTTATAGGAGGAGGTGCAGCGATTATCTGCTATCGGGTGTGTGTGCAGATTAATAAGTTACTGTAAACGGCCCAAGATTTTGGACTAGCTGGCAATCAGTTGAGATTGTGTGAATTCAAGTGTTGACTGCCGTTGAGGCAAAGATTGCGGGATTTGATCCCGGATACGGAGGACTTGATTTTCGGTGGAGTAGAGGTCGGTTTCTCCCTTTGACAGGGTCTTGCTTGGCCTTGAGGTCAATCGAGCTTAACTCAGCCGAAACCATGCCTGCTAAGGACAGGCCTACCGAGGTCATGACTACTAGGGTCGTTCATGCCGAGGTCGTGGGCGTTGAGGTCGGGCGCGCCGAAGTCAAATGCGCTGAGGTCATGACTGCCGAGAGCATGCTTGCCATCGTCATGCTCGCCACCGAATTTCGGTGTTTTGACCACGTGCTCTGGGTGATCCACTTTTCCCCCCAACACTACCCTCCAACTTTCGAGTTCGAGCCGTCTCCAAGCTCGGACAAAGGAAGTATCCATTTCCGTCATGCTGATGAGGTTAACCGGCTTCAAATTATTTTGTCGTTTCGAAAGAAGAGAAAAGGGTGTTTTTTAATGAGAACACGAGGCGACAGCTTTTTGCTTTTCGAAGCGACTTTGAGCTGCGGGTTCATAATGAGACTCCAGTATTTGAAGAGACGGCTGCTTCGATTCTGCTCTTAAGACGACGATCCAGGTTGATATGTTGGTTCGATTTCAGAAGGTGACACATGGCATGATCTAGTCGGGAGGCGCGGCCTGCTCTCGTCGATCCGGTCCGTTGGAGGAGTCTATATAAGGTCCAAGCCAGCCCTAAGAATATTCATTTGGTCGTCATAGCCCTTGTCTTCTTCTTCTTTCATTTTCTCCTTTTTCCTATTGTTATTTGGTCTTCCTTGGAGGTGCTCCGGGGTGTTTTTTGGTGATTTTTTTCAGTTCTTCATTTCTGAGCATCGGCCTTTCCAGCGAGGACCGCAGTAGGTCTTCTTCTCACGCTCGCTCGGAGGCCTACTTTTCTTTCTTCTTTGCTCCTCCATTCTTCTTCTTCTTTTCTTCTTTTTAATATTGTAAGTGAGACAATGTCGGGCGGCACTTCTCCCTCTGCTGGGGCTTCTTCTTCTCACGAGACGAAGCTCGGGCCAGAGGTGAGCCATGGTCCAGATGGGGTTGAGTCAAACCTGACCAAAGAAGAATTGGGCGTGATTTGAACCCAGTTCTCCTTCCCACGTGAATTTGTTCTTAAGTTCTCGGGGCTATGGGACTGAGTTACGAGGCCCCCTCCAGGTTGGTTGGAGTGTATGTGGAGACACTTCGAGCTAGCCTGAGATGCTCCCCGCACGGGTTCGTGAATGAGCTCCTGGAGAGGTATCATCTCATTCCAGCGCAACTCGCTCCGAACTCGTGGAGGATAATCATTAGATACCTGTCTCTTTGCCTCGCTCACGGGATACCAACCTCGGTAAACGTCTTTCGTGGGTGTTACGTGTTAAAATCTAACCCCGCGGATGGAGGATGGCTGTACTTTGCTCTTCGGGATGGTAGGTCGTTGTTCCGAGGTACTCCTACCTCCATCCATGGATGAAAGAAGAAATTCTTCTCCCTAGTCTTCTTTTTGCTGTTCTTCTGAACGAGCTCGGAAGCCTCAGCTTCAAGGTCCTCAACCTCTATAGGAGCAGAGGTTGAGACCAGCCTAGCCCTCTTCTTGGGCACGGGGCGAGCTCCGCCGGCTTCGGCTGCTCTTTTATTATGTCTGGCAAGGAGGATCTTGTTTCTAGTCACCATCCTCGCAATGTCTGAAAAGAAAAAGGAACCGTCAGACCGACCCCAAAAAGAAGGGGGGGGAAAAAAGAATAAGAAGGAATAAATAAAATAAAGGACGACGAAATAAGGGAGAAGCAGTACAACCACCCTTACCTCCATTGCGCGCCGAGCTCAGGCCGACGTTTATCAAAGTATCCTCGCTCAGGAGGTCGTTCAGAAAGATATACCCCTTTAGACTGCGAAGAGCCGCAAGGATCTTCTGCTCATTCACGGTTAGCTCAGGGGTCTTATTGTTGGCCTTAACTATTGGCAGACCCCATGATAGGTTAAACTCCCACGGACGCTCGGAGGAAAGAAAGAAGAATTCTCCTTCCATCCACGGATGGAGGTAGGAGCATCTCGGAACAGCGGCCTCCCTCCCCGAAGGGCAAAGTACAGCCATTCTCCATCCGCGGAGTTAGATTTTAACATGTAACACCCGAGGAAGATGTTTACCGAGGTCGATATTCCGTGAGCGAGGTAAAGAGATAGAAATCCAATGATTATTTTCCACGAGTTCGGAGTGAGCTGCGCTGGGATGAGACGATACCTCTCCAAGAGCTCATTTACGAACTCGTGCAGGGGGCATCTCAGGCCGGCCCGAAGTGTCTCCACATACGCTCCAACCCGACCTGGAGGGGGCCTCGTAACTCGGTCCCACGACCCCATGAACTCAAAAGCGAATTCGTGTGGGAAGGAGAACTAGGTTCGAATCATGCCCAATTCTTCTTTGGTCAGGTTTGACCCGACCCGTCTGGACCACAACTCACCTCTGGCCCGAGCTCCATCCCGTGAGAAGAAGAAACCCTAGCAGAGGGAGAAGCACTGCCCAACATTGTCTCACTCGCAGTATTAAAAAGAAGAAAAGAAGAAGAAGAATGGAGGAGCAAAGAAGAAAGAAAAGTAGGCCTCCGAACGAGCATGAGAAGAAGACCTACCATGGTCCTCGCTGGAAAGGCCGATGCTCAGCAATGAGGAATCGAGAAAAATCGCCAAAAAACACCTCGGAGCACCTCCAAGGAAGACCAAATAACAATCGGGAAAAGGATAAAATGAAAAAAGAAGAAGACAAGGGCTACGGCAGCCAAATGAAGGTTCTTAGGGCTGGCTTGGACCTTATATAGACTCCTCCGATGGATCGGATCGACGAGAGCAGGCCGCGCCTTCCGACTAGATCGCGCCACGTGTCGCCCTCGAAAACTGAACCAGCTATCAACCTGGATCGTCACCTTAAGAGCAGAATCGAAGCAATCGTCTCTTCGAATACTGGAGTCTCATCATGAACCCACAACTCAAAGTCGCCTCAAAAAGCAAAAAGCCGCCGCCTCGTGTTCTCATTAAAAAGTGCCCTTTCCCCTTCTTTTAAAATGACAAAATAATTTGAAGTCGCCTAACCTCATCAGCATGACAGAAATGGATACTTCCTTCACCTGAACTCGGAGATGGCTCGAACTCAAAAGTCGGGGTGTAGTGTTGGGGGGAAAAGTGGATCACCCAGAACACGTGGTCAAAACACCGAAACCCAGTGGCGAGCATGACGATGACGAGATGCTCTTGGCAGTCATGACCTCAGCGCACCCGACCTCGGTGCGACCGACCTCAGCACGCCCGAGCTTAGCGCGTCCGACCTCAGCGCTCACGACCTCGGCATGAACGACCCCAGCGGTCACGACCTCGGCATGAACGACCCCGGCGGTCACGACCTCGGCAGGCCTATCCTCAGCAGGCATGGTCTCGGCTGAGTTAAGCTCGATTGATCTCAAGGCCAAGAAAGACCCAATCAAAGGGACAAACCAACACCCACTCCATCAAAAATTAAGTCCCTCGTATCCGAGATCAAATCCTGCAATCTCCGCCTCAACGGCTGTCAACACTTGAATTCACACAATCTCAATCGATCGCCAGCAAGTCCGAAATCTCGGGGCCGTTGACGGTAACTCATTGATTTGCACAATCACACCCGATGGCAGGTAACTGCTACACCTCCTCCTATAAGAAGAGGGGGGAAGCTCGAGGGAGGGGATCCTTCTCACCCTGGGCCGAAAAACATCTCTTCATTATCTCCATAAATTCCTCTAAATTCCTCTCTGACTTAAGCATCAGGGGACCTTCACCGGAACCCCCAGCCAAAAGCTTCTTGCAGGTCCACCGGAGACGGTCACTCGACATCGCATCATAGCCGGAGCTCCTCCTCCTCGGTCCGCGGTCACCCTTGGGTCCAATTTCCAGCAACATTGATTTTAATTATTTATGCATCCTTATCATACAAAATCTATAGAGTAATCCAAAAAGATTCTTAGATTCGATGTGAAATGTTTCAGCCACTATAAGCAGAGCTGAACAGAGATCAGGAGCGGAATCAGCCACATCAGAAAGCCAAGCCACATGCTAAATTTTCGGAGACCATAACTTGGTATTATGATGCCCGATTGAGATAATTTTTTTTTTTAAATTAGATAATTTTTCAAGATCTACGACTAGGATGTTAAATTGGGATGAAATTCTACCGTTTAGGCTTCAAAATAGGCTAGTCAAATTGAAATTTTTTTTATAGGTAAGATTTTGACCAGATATAGCTTTTTATTCGATAAAAATCAAGCGGAGTGATGGAAGGCAGAGTTGATATAGAAGTCAAAATCTATCTCCTCAAAAAATTTAATTTTTTCTAAAATATTTCTAAATTTTAGCATTCTCTAGAATATTTCTATCGGTTATATTTATTTTAGGATAGCTAGTCATATTCGAACTAGGAGAGAAGTCCAACCCAAATTATGAAAGGGGAGATCTCGCTAGTATTATAAATAAGGGGTCTATACCTTAGTTTAAGAGGTGTGGATGATTACTGAAAGAAAAAAGAACTTAAGCCCTACTTTCAAGATTTTTCTAACTTCTTCTAATTGTCTTTTGAGAAATCCGAGTTGAGCGGGTTGAAGAAAATCTTTCTTCTTTCCGATCGGATCAAGTTGGTATTAGAGCCCCCGGTCCTTTATATCTATGGAGACTTCTGTTCATGGTCCAGATGCATACAAGCAATCAAGAGAAGGGCTATCTATACTTCAAATATATTAAAGGATAATGGCGAGTATGGCTACTAGTTCTTTCTCGATGGATAATGAGATAAAGAGACATCTCATACAACTAGAGGAGAAGATTGTCAAACTCACTAAAATCATCTCTAGATTAGTATTACCTTTAGCACAAGCATTAGCAACTCCTATTGTGAAGTTGTCTCCTACGTCTCAAGATGAAAATTCATCATCCATCGAGGAGGGTGAGGATAAGAAACCTATGAGTACGAAAAATATCTCTCTTCAACCGTTTAAAGTTGAGGCTCGAATCGAGATTCTTAAATCTCTACGGTAGATCAAGTGGTAGTACCTATGGTAAAAGTATGATCAGTCTATCTGGGACTATACTACTAAGCTCCACAAGCAGGCAATCTTCCTCAAATCTCCATTGACGATCATGCAGTTTTTATGAAGTACGTCGGAGATCTCTACGAGAATATTCGAAAGGAGTTGAAACTTTTCAAAGTTGAAGACATCAGCAAAGCTAGCCTAAAGGCTATGCGGATTGAGGAGAAGAATCAGCCTAGGAAAGGTAAAAAGGGCAACAAGTTGAAGAAAAAGTAGTAAAAAATCAAGCTAGAAGGGGGAGCAGGGCAAGAAGCAAGCCAACATGACTTAGGAAAATTTCTGCGATCATTATAACCTCCATGGACACATAAGGAGAAATATTGGAAACTTTACCCCAAGCAGCAGCCGAAGAGGAAGATGCAGAAGGATGAGGATTCCAAGAAGAAGGAAAATGCAGTTGTTAATGTGTAGAAGTTGAGGAGTGGTCCGAGCTTGAGTAAGCAGACTCCAAATTGAGCTTGATGGTGAGGACGCCCGAGACAGGAACTGAAGCAGATCTAGAGGTGTGAGAGGAACTCTTTTCGCTTGAAGATCCAGGTAAAGCAGAGCATCATTAAGGCTATAGTAGATCTTAGAAGCCAGAAGAACCTCATCTTTGAAAATCTGATTCAGAAGTTGGGGTTGCAGGCCAAACCTCATCCATGTCCCTACCCTCTTGGTTGGATTTAGATGGACATCGAATTGAACATCAGCAAGTAGTATACCTTCAAATTCATTATAACCAAGAGGTGTATTAATGAGGTAATTTGTGAAGTAATTCCTTTGGATATTTGCGAGGTTATCCTTAGAAGCCCATACCTTTGGGATCAAGATGCAATCTTCTACTAGCGTCCGAAGAAGTATCGTCTCGTAAAAGATAGAAAGAAGTTTATAATCAATACCTTCAGAACACAAAGTAACATTGATTTTGCAGTTGTTGCCTAGGAAAAGCGACTTGTTAATGCCTATAGCAAGTTTATGATGATGGTACAAGACCCGATACTACATATAAGAGGCCAAGCTCTCGTCACTTGATTCCACTATCCGATCTATCGAGATCAAGATCGAGGAGTCGCCATAGTCATCATGGACAAGGAAGGACGACAAGGAGCATCCCTACTATGAAGTCCATATGCAGGAGCAGAAGAAATAGATTGCTGAGGCTAGAGAGCAAAGAAGAGCCATGCCAAAAACCATTTTTGAGCAAAGCTAGGTTGTTCCACCACGAGACGGGGAAGCAAGCGTTTCTCCATCTTTAGTTTTGATTTAGTGGGAGCTAAATCTCCTAAATAGGAGAAGCTCTAATTCATGAGGATCCTTCGATGTGAAATGCTTTGACCACTACGAATAGGGTTGAATAGGGTTCAGGAGCGAAATCCTCCACATTAGGAAGCTGAGTCGCATGCCAAACTTTCGGAGGCCATAACTTGGTCATACAATGTCCGATTGAGATGATTTTTTCTTTTAATATTGGGTAATGAACCTTAAAAGTTGTTGTGGTTTCAGATTCATGAAAACCTATTTTTCGAAAAGCTAATTTGCTGGTTGACTAGGTTCGCATAGTAGATCGAACGAATCAGTTAATAGAATTAAGTCAATATTAGAAAATATTACAATTTCAAAGAAATAAAGTAAATAAAAGTTCAGTGAGTTGTAGGTAGAGAAATAAATCAATAAGAATTGATTAAACATAGAACAAAAATAATTGGTCCTCAAATGAGCCGATCAAACAAAAAAATTTTGTTTGAAAATGATTTTGACTAGATGTATTCTCAATCCAGGAAGAATTAGGTGAAATGACTAATGGTAAAATCGATGTAAAAGTCGAGATCTACCTCATGTAGAGTTTTAGCTTTTTTATATTTATGGTCACTAGTTTTGTCTATTTGGAAACTGAATTTTGTTCGATCTAGGAAAAAAATCTGGCCGGAATTATGAAAGAATAGATCTTACTAGCATAGATAAAGACTATGCACCTCAATTTTTGGATGTATAATCAAGGAAAAGAAGATCTAAACTCTATTTTTATTTTTTAAAAATTTTAATTTTTTTTGATAGATTTGAGTTGAGTGAGTTGAGATAAACCTTTTTCTCCCTAGTCATATTATATTTGTGATGGTGGAGACAGTGTGGATGGTGGTACGAAAAACATAAGTTTCTCATTTTTTTAATAATGAAAATAAAGATTTCTAACATTCATTTTTTCTAGAAAATATTTTTTTAAAAAAATAAAAAATAAAAAAATATTTATCTTTGTTCTCGATTTCTGTATTTTTATTTTTTAAAAACAAAAATAAGAAGTACAAACGTTGCCAATCAGGCTCTAACATTATTATATGTCTTGATAACAGCCATGACTATGATATGGAAACTTTGGACTGGTGCACTAAAAATATCCAGCTGGATCAAAAGAGTAATGCTACACAAAACCCAATGTGCAGGTCGAGGTGCTATGGGAAGCCTCCTTTTTGCTGGAGTTGCAGAGGGTTGGTATAATTCATGGAGTCGTTGCATGAAGTTGAGAAGAAGTCTCCTAGCCCGAGGGACTTTCTGTGTGCCCACAATTGGCATCCCGAAAATCTTCTGGCTCAACAGACTCCCCACTAGAGAAGATGGAAGAGAGTAAGCCTGAACCCCAATGAAGTCTGCAGTTTTTTTCTGGTTACGAACGATGTCTGCAGTTTGAACCAGAGTCATCCTATATTTTCCAAGTGCCACCAGGTAAGAGATGCAAATGAGTCGGATCGGACCGGATCATCAGTGGATCGGGTTGGGTTGGATCGGATCCACGGCTACAATTTTCGACCTAATGGATCATTCAGGTCGGATCGGATCCATGTATAACCCAATCCAAACCTAAAAAATTCGAGTCCGATTCAGGTCCGATTTTCGTCATGCTATAATTCATAATAAAGAAATGCAATTCACTACTTTAAAATTAAACTTTTTATCTGATTTTTTTTTTACGCAGGTAAGAAAGTTTGAACATATTTTAGACTAACTAATCCAAGCTAAACATCCCCAAATACATTAGGAAAAGTAAAGATTCTATTAACAAATAGAATTTCATGCACATTTCAAAGAATTATATAGTCACAAATAATGATACATGATTACAGAAAGTACAAACAATGAATTGAATGCAGATCAAGCAATTCAACAAGTCCTATAGAATCATATAGTCACAAACAGTGCCGGTCCGAACCTTAGGTAATCGAGGCGGTCGCTTAAGGCCTTGGCCCAAAGGATGGCCTCTAAGGGGCAAAAAGAAGATAACTACAGAAAGAAGGGAGAAGGCAAAAAGACCCCATATAAAACGGAACAGGAGCTGGCTACGAGTCTTCCCCCTTGATGGAAGGGAGGTGGAGAGTTTCCTGGCCTGCAAAGGGGCAATTTGGGAAGTTGGGGACAGTAGTTTTGTTTTAGGTGTAGAGAGAGAGAGAGAGTAGGGATTTGGTTGGCTTGATACACGTGTCTGAAGCGACTCTGATCTTTCATCCCTTCTCTTTTTGGGTTTTGGCCTGTCTTGGCTTTCCTTCCCTCACATTACTCCTGATATAGCTGGGCCGTCAGGAAGAAAGATAGGGGGATTGGGGATGGACTTTGTTAGGAGGAAAAATAGAGTTATTCCAGAACAACCTGAAGGCGCCCAACCAGAAGGCGCCCACAGGCATCCAGCCTGAAGGCAATTAGCCCGGCTCGGCATCCGACCAGATGCCAGTCGCGGCGCCCGACTAGCGGGCGCCCGACCAGAAGGCGCCCAAAGGCATCTAGCCAGAAGGCAACTAGCCCGGCTCGGCGTCCGACCAGATGCCAGTCATGGCGCCCGACCAGCGGGTGCCCGACTAGAAGGCGCCCAAAGGCATCCAGCCAAAAGGCAACTAGCCCAGCTCGGCGTCCGACCAGACGCCAGTCGCGGCGTCCAACCAGCAGTCACCCAACCAGAAGGCGCTCAGCCAGCGGGCGTTCGATCAGCGAATGCCTAACCCGAAGGCGCCTGGCCTAAAGGCAACTAACCCGGCTCGGCGTTCGACCAGATGCTAATCTCCAAAACGCCCTACCCGAGCATTCAACTTACCTAACCTCCCCTGGAAGCCTCACCCCGGAAACTCGACCTCTCCCCTCACCTACTAATGTCACACCCTTCCGTAGTTCAGCCAGAGACCATACCCTGCTTCGCCGTTAGCAATTAATGCGTGTGGCCTGTTCTGATCCCCGACTCACTCAACCATTAAAGCGTATGATCTCCGTTGATCTCCGGGTCCCTCAACCATTAAAGCGTATGGCCTCTGCTGATCTCCGGTTCACTCAACAATCAATGCGCTTGTTATCTACAGATTTCAAGCCCTCTATGGCAGGCAGATGAACCACTCCACCACGTCTGATCAGCCACGACGACTCACTGACTCCGGTCTGACTCCGTTCTGATCTCCCACGACACTATTAATGCACATAATCGTGATCAATTATGACAAAAGGACAATCTGCCCCGTCACTTCACAGGTAATACAATATCCCTCTATAAAAGGGGAACCCCTCCGCCTTGGAGGGGGCAAAAACTTGGAAAAACTCGGAAAAAACATCTCCCCTCTCCTCTCACATATTAGCCCCTTCTGACTTAAGCATCGGAGGGCCGGCGCCGGAAACCCCGACCACCGGCTTCTTGCAGGTCTTCCGGAGGTCGCCGACCGCCAACCGACCGTCGCCCCCTGTCCGAGGCACCGGAGCTCCTCCTCCTCAGCCGACGGCCGCCCCCGGGTCCAATTTCCAGCAACAGTTGGCGCTAAAGAAAGGGCTCGAGTCGCGGCCATGAAGTTGAGAAGTAAAGGAGCCTCCAATGCTTCCCGGCGTCTCCCACAAAGTCCTAGACACTCTGTCCGAAGTTTGCCATCTCCAGTTGATCCAACTCCCCAAGTCCAGCCGGAACAGTTCAACGCCCTGGTGCAGCAAGTCCAGGCATTAGCCGCCGCCGTCCAAGGCCTGCGACGTGAGGAGGCCCCACCAATGCTACCACCGCAAGCCCAGGTCCAGCCGGTGCTCCCTCCGAATGGCCCAATCCCCCAGGGCCAAAATCTTCACGGCTCCTCCAGGGCTAATAATGAAGAACAAGCGTCTCCCCGGAGAGAATTGCCAGGGCGGAGCATAGACAGGGGGGCCACAGTTCTCGGAGGCTGAGTCGGCCCCGGACCGCCGTGAGCCGGAGCAGACTACTGTGGCAATCCTCCAGGTTGGGGAACTCGACAGAAAGGGCGAGAATCTTGAGCGCCGGATTGAGGCGCTCCATAGCAGAAAGGCAAGGCGTGAGGGTGACTTCGAATTTACTACGAAGTCCCCCTTTTTCCACCAGATCGAGGATGAGCCGGTCCCATCTAGATTCAAAATACCCCAAGTGGAGCCCTACAATGGGACTACCAACCCCCTCGATCATTTGGAGAGCTACCGAGCCCTTATGACGTTGCAAGGGTCTTCAGATGCTGTGCTCTGCAAGGCATTCCCAGCAACTCTTAGAGGAACGGCTCGGCTCTGGTTTTCTGAGCTAAAGCCGAGCACGATCTCCTCCTTTGAGCAGCTCGGCAGGCAGTTCGCCACCAACTTTGCTGCCAGCCGGCACCAGCGGCGAACGTCGGACTCCCTCCTGGATGTCAAGCAGCGGGAGGGTGAATCTCTTAGGGAGTACCTTGACCGCTTTACCGCTGCGACCTGGGAGGTTCGCGAGCTCGACCAGTCGATAGCCATGTCGGCGCTGAAGACTGGAGCTCGATCCTACAGATTTCTCTTCTCCATCGAGAAGAGCTTCCCTGCTGACTTCACCGAAATGCTGGCCCGAGCTCGGAAGTATGCAAAGGCCGAGGAGGCCATCGCCTCCAGGTGGGGTGCGACCAAGCAGGCTTCAAAGAAACAGAAGAAACGCCGCGAGGAGCGCGGCCGTCAGCGAAGCCCGTCTCCCCGCCGAAACAAAATTTTGCCACGGCTAAGGAGTCCACCTCGGCAGCAGGGACAACGCAGACCAAGGTCCCCGCCCCGACCGAGGTCTCCAACACGGCCACGGGTTCCGTCGGGGAGGTATGAAAATTACACTCCCCTCAACGCTCCCCGGATGGAGATCCTCATGGAGATCGAGGGCCGAGATTATTTCCGGCCTCCGCCGCCGATAAGGAATCCCGGAGCCTACCGCAATCCTAGGAAGTATTGCCGCTTCCACCGAGACCACGACCACAATACGGAGGATTGCTTCCAGCTCCGGAACAAGATCGAGACACTCATCCGTCGCGGAGTACTGAACCGGTTTGTACAAAGCCGGCGCGAGGAAAGGAGGCCAGCAGAAAATGCTGAGCAGCCCAGAACCTCAAATGCCAATAGACCGATCGCAGGCACTATCAACACCATCGAAACCTCGGTCGGAGGGCCAGCCGAGGAGAGGGACCCCCCGAAGCGCCTGTGCACTTCTAAATCCATCTCGTTCTCGGACGAGGACTTGAAAGGGGTTGAAACCCCCCATGATGACGCAGTGGTGATCTCTATGATTGTAAATAAGTTTGATGTAAAGCGAGTCCTGGTTGAGAATGGAAGCTCAGCAAACATTTTGTATTATGATGCCTTTCAAAAGATGGGGATGGCAGAAAACCAGCTTCGGAGAATGAATGCTCCGCTGGTCGGATTTACCGAGGATTCGGTCCCGATGGAGGGCGAAGTTGGCCTCCTGGTCACGGTCGGGCTCGCCCCCCGAGAAAGCACCGTAAAGACGGACTTCCTTGTGGTCCGCTTGCCCTCAGCCTACAACGCTATCCTCGGACGACCAGGGCTGAATGCCCTCCAAGCCGTGGTCTCAACCTACCACTTGCTCGTGCGATTCCCTACCAGCCAAGGAGTAGGCGAAGTTCGCGGGAACCAGCTGATAGCCAAGCAATGCTACATGGCGGCCGACCAAAGCTTCAAGCCGACAGGAGCTACCGGCCGAGGTGCCAACTCAAACGATGGACCGCACGTTGCCCATCGAAAACCTTGGAGGTGCGGGACCACCCTTGGAAGAAGCGGGTGGAACCTGGTGAGCTTCTTACTCAGGTTCCTATACAAGAAAATTGCCCAGACTAACCGTGCAGGTCGGCTCCGGCATGAGTCCACTCGAGAAGGAGCAGCTGATCGGATTCCTCCGGGCCAACAAGGACATCTTCGCCTGGTCGCCCGCCGACATGTCTGGAATCGCCCCTGAGGTTATGGTCCACCGGCTCTAGGTGAAACCAATCAGCAGACCCGTGAGGCAAAAGAAGCGGGGCTCTGCCCCGGAACGACAGCGAGCAGCGGCCGAGGAAGTAGTCAGACTCCTCGAGGCCGGCTTCATCCGGGAGGTCTCCTATCCGGACTGGCTCGCCAATGTGGTCCTCGTGAAGAAAGCCAATGGAAAGTGGCGTATGTGCGTGGACTACACCGACCAGAACAAGGCCTGCCCGAAGGATAGCTTCCCCCTCCCCAGCATCGACCAGCTCGTGGATTCCACTTCAGGACATCAACTCCTAACCTTCATGGACGACTTCTCAGGATACAATCAAATCCGAATGGCGCCAGAAGATGAGGAGAAGACAGCTTTCATCACCGACAAGGGCACTTATTGCTACAAAGTGATGCCGTTCGGGTTGAAGAATGTAGGAGCCACATACCAAAGGCTGGTCAGCCAGATCTTCGAGGATCAGATAGGCTGGAACATAGAGGTCTATGTGGACGACATGCTGGTAAAAAGCCAGACAGCCGAACACCATGTGGCTGACCTCAATGAAACATTCTCCAAACTCAGGAAGTACCAAATGAAGCTCAACCCGGTAAAGTGTGCGTTTGGAGTCACCTCGGGCAAATTCCTGGGCTTCATAGTGACCCAGCGTGGAGTCGAAGCTAACCCTGAGAAAATCCGGGCGCTGCAGGAGATGGTACCACCAAAGACAGTCAAGGAGGTACAGCGGCTCACCGGGCGGACGCGTCTCTAGGGAGATTCGTCTCCCGGTCGGCCGAGCGGTGCCTCCCATTCTTTAAGATCCTTAAGCGACCGAAGGACTTCTTATGGTCAGAGGAGTGCCAACAAGAGCTTAGGCGCCTTCTCGCCTCTCCGCCGCTGCTCACCAAACCCCAGCAGGGCGAGCTTCTCTACTTGTACTTAGCTGTCTCCCCGGTCGCAGGCTCAGTCTTAGTCCGGGAGGAGGACAAGCTTCAAAAATCTGTCTACTATACCAGTCGAATCCTCAGAGATGCTGAGACCCGATATTCCAAACTGGAGAAGACAATTTTCGTCCTAATTATCTCGGCTCGGAGGCTCCGACCCTACTTCCAAGCCTACACAGTGGCCATACTGACCGACCAACCAAAGAAGCAAATTCTACAACGGTCGGACCGTACCGGGAGGATTGCCAAGTGGGCAGTCGAGCTCGGGGAGTTCGACCTCGAATACCGTCCGAGACCGGCAATCAAAGCTCAGGCGCTCGCTGATTTTATCGTGGAGTGCACTTTGCCGAACGACCCCGAGCACCCACTCATGCCAACAGAAGAGACCCCAGGGCAGCCGTGGGTCCTATATGTGGATGGCTCCTCGACCTCGGGGGGTAGTGGAGCAGGTCTCATCCTCACCAGCCCGGACGGGGTTGTGGCCGAGCATGCCCTATGCCTCGAATTCCCAACCTCGAACAATGAGGCAAAATACGAGGCGCTAATCGCTGGGCTCAAGTTGGCAA
Organism: Phoenix dactylifera; assembly: GCF_051530095.1. Classification (NCBI taxonomy): domain Eukaryota; kingdom Viridiplantae; phylum Streptophyta; class Magnoliopsida; order Arecales; family Arecaceae; genus Phoenix; species Phoenix dactylifera. The sequence goes on from NC_143197.1 coordinate 11,143,902, forward strand.
ATGAGTTGAAGGTGGAAGACCTAAAGGTCTTCAGTGACTCACAACTGGTCGTGAGCCAGGTTCTGGGGGATTTTGAAGCGAAGGAGCCATCAATGCAGAAGTATCTCCAAAAGGTACGAGACCTCACCTCTACCATGAGCTCCTTCAACATTCACCACATCTCCAGAACGGAGAATCTCAGGGCCGACTAGCTGTCAAAGTTGGCGACCTCCCGCATGAGCGAGCTCCCCAAAGCGACGGTGCTTGAATATCTCCAAACACCCAGCACAGAAGAACCTGAGCCAGCCATGTGCATAGACACCGAGCCGAGCTGGATAGATGAGCTTGTCAACTATTTACAAAGTAAAGTCCTCCCCAACGACGAGCTCGAAGCTCGCCGGATCAGGCGTCAAGCTTCCCGGTTCATACTATATGAAGGCAAGCTCTACCGAAAGTCTTTCACCTCTCCTCTCCTCAGGTGCCTCCGCCCATCAGAAGCGGACTATGCTATGCGAGAGGTTCATGAAGGGATATGCGGAAATCATCTGGGAGGCCGAGCACTGGCCCATAAAATCTTGCGCCAAGGATACCTTTGGCCCACACTACAGAAGGACGCAACGGACTTTGTCCGAAGGTGCGACCGATGCCAGCAAAATGCTAACATTCAGTGCCGACCCTCGGCCCCGCTGACCTCGATCAGTGCACCTTGGCCATTCGCCCAGTGGGGCATCGACATTCTGCGGCCATTCCCCCTGGCGACCGGGCAGAGAAAGTTTCTGGTCATCTCCATCGACTACTTCACCATCAGAAGCGGACTATGCTATGCGAGAGGTTCATGAAGGGATATGCGGAAATCATCTGGAAGGCCGAGCATTGGCCCATAAAATCTTGCGCCAAGGATACTTTTGGCCCACACTATAGAAGGACGCAACGGACTTTGTCCGAAGGTGTGACTGATGCCAGCAAAATGCCAACATTCAGTGCCGACCCTCGGCCCCGCTGACCTCGATCAGTGCACCTTGGCCATTCGCCCAGTGGGGCATCGACATCCTGCGGCCATTCCCCCTGGCGACCGGGCAGAGAAAGTTTCTGGTCGTCTCCATCGACTACTTCACCAAGTGGGTCGAAGCCGAACTGATGGCCCGGATCACCGAGCAAAAAATGTGGAACTTTGTCTGGAAGTCGATCATCTATAGATTTGGACTCCCCCGCATCCTTATATCGAATAACGGTCACCAATTTGACAAAATCTATTTCAGAGAGTTCTGCTCTGAGCTCGGTGTCGACCACTACTTCACCTCGGTTGCACATCCTCAGACAAATGGAGAAGCCGAGGTAACGAACCACACCATCCTTCAAGGACTCAAAGCCAGGCTGGACCGATCCAAGGGGCAATGGGTTGAAGACCTCTACAATGTTCTTTGGGCCTACAGAACAACATTTCAGCTCCCCACCAGCGAGACCCCCTTTAACCTGGCGTACGGAACAGAAGCTATCATTCCTCTGGAAATTGGGCTCCCCTCGCCAAGGGTTGAACACTACGACGCAGCCTCCAACTCCTCCCAGCTCAGAGGGAACCTGGACCTCATCGAGGAGACCAGGGAGGCAGCCCGGGTTCGTATGATGAGGTATCAACAGAAAATAGCTCAGTATTACAACTCCAGAGTAAAAGCCAAGCTCTTCAAGGTGGGAGATCTCGTCCTCAGGAGGGCTGAGGCTTCTCAGCCCACCGAGCAGGGAAAACCAGCCCTGAATTGCGAAGGACCTTACTGAGTCGCGCGAGTCCAGCAGCCCGGAGCTTACAAGTTGGAGACTCTTAAGGAGACTTTTATCCCTCGAAGCTGGAACTCCGAGAACCTTCGGATGTACTATCAATGAACCCTTCGGGGGTCGTCGACAAACAGGAATGCAATTCTCTCCCATTTATGATTTGTTTACGGTTCTCCATTAATTGTTTCATACTCCTAACACTGGGACACTCATAAATTCCAAAAAAATCCCGACCAAGCTCGGATGCCCGACCATGATCGGATGCCCGACAACGCTCTACTGCTCGGCAAAGCTCAAATGCTCTAGTCGAGCCTGAAGCACCCCGCTGCGCCGCTATCGAGCTCGGTCTCGATCTCCCTCAAATAACTCGACAAAGTTCGGGATGCCCCGTGAGTCGATAGTAGAGTCCTAAACTCCTTCGACCTCGGGAAGCGTCGCAGGTCGACAGTGCGTTCCCAGACCCCTTGACCTTGCGCACGATCCCTCGACAAAGTTCGGGATGCCCCGTGAGTCGATAGTAGAGTCCCAAACTTCCTCGATCTCGGAAAGTGTCGCAGGTCGACAGTGCGTTCCCAGACCCCTCGACCTTGCGCACGATCTCTCGACAAAGTTCGGGATGCCCCGTGAGTCGATAGTAGAGTCCCAAACTTCCTCGACCTCGGAAAGCGTCGCAGGTCGACAGTGCGTTCCCAGACCCCTCGACCTTGCGCACGATCCCTCGATAAAGTTCGGGATGCCCCGTGAGTCGATAGTAGAGTCCCAAACTTCCTCGACCTCGGGAAGCGTCGCAGGTCGACAGTGCGTTTCCAGACCCCTCGACCTTGCGCACGATCCCTCGACAAAGTTCGGGATGCCCCGTGAGTCGATAGTAGAGTCCCAAACTTCCTCGACCTCGAAAAGCGTCGCATGTCGACAGTGCGTTCCCAGACCCCTCGACCTTGCGTACGATCCCTCGACAAAGTTTGGGATGCCCCGTGAGTCGATAGTAGAGTCCCAAACTTTCTCGATCTCGGAAAGCGTCGCAGGTCGACAGTGCGTTCCCAGACCCCTCGACCTTGCGCACGATCTCTCGACAAAGTTCGGAATGCCCCATGAGTTGATAGTAAAGTCCCAAACTCCCTCGACCTCGGAAAGCGTCGCAGGTCGATTGTGCATTCCCAGACCCCTCGACCTTGCACACGATACCTCGACAAAGTTCGGGATGCCTCGAGTCGACAGTAGAGTCTCAAACTCCCTCGACCTCGACCGAGCACCTTCGACCTCATTCATCCCTCGGCAAAAGTCGGGACTACAAGTTGACAGCAATTTTCCCTGACCGCAGAAAGATGACAAGAGCTGGGGCCTTCACGGGCCCTCCAACCCGCAGAGGACATCACCTGCGGAAGCGGGTTACAGGCCAAAGAATGCCTCTTGGAGCCGATCGCAGGGCGGAATCGGCTATCTCAACCTGAAGTGCTCGGCCTCGATGTACGAAAGGTACTTCTCACCTAGCACCTACATTATTGCATTTACTTCATGCACCAGGACGGTCGACAAACTCTCCGCCGAGCTCAGGATCTTCCCAACCAAGGTCGGGATACCCTATCAAACCAAACACAAGCCGATGAGCGAGGATGAAGCAGGCTACGCTATGGCGCAAGGCTCTGACCAAAATGCTGCCTCGTTCTCCCACGGATGACATTACTCACGGAAGCGTCGTCTCCAGGCCAAATAACGCCTCTAAGAACTGACCGCAGAGCGGAATCGGCTACCTCTACATGGAGTCGGTTGACCGCAAAGCAGACTCCCAATGGTGCGAAAGGTACTCCTCACCCAGCACCTATGTTATTGCATTTATTTGCTTACACTATAATGTTTGACAAAGTTCCGATTGAGCTTGGAAGCTCCTCCGACCAAGATCGAAATGCTCATTTAAGCCAACCATAAGCTGAGGTCTTCCGACCTCAGGCATGCTTCCACTGCAAGCCTACAGGTTGATCTATACAGATCCCTGAATAAAAACTCAGCCGACTTTAGATGTCGGTCTAGGCCGATGCCTACTTGCGGCGACGACCTTAAGCCTAGACATTCTAGCCGGGCCTACATCCGGAAAGCCGAGGCCAAAGACGGCCAAAATTTCGAAAAATCGAATCCAAGTTCGAAAGCTCGACGGGATTCGACTCCGAGCTCAAGGGCTCGGCAAGACTCAAAACCGAGCTCAAAAACTCCGAAACGCGAACCCGAGCTCGAAAACAAAAGGCTCGAAATGGATCCATATCAGATCTAAGTTCGGAACGTTCCCTAGTTAGCCTATGCTTAGCGGGCGCGAACAGGGCTTGGCCGAGCCCCAAAAACCTGTCGAAGGGAACTTGAGTCTAACTGATCGAAAACTTACTCATATAGAAAGAAAAGACAGAACAAAACACAAGTTTAGAAGAAAAAGGTTTTAATTAATAAAAGCCCGAATGCTAAGTACAAGATCAAAGTTCGGCTATACAACTTTGGAGGCCGACCTTGCTTACAAAGAAAAAGTAGAGACCAAAAAGCAAAGGCAAAATCCTAAGAAGCGGGCGCTGCTCCATTATCATCCGCAGCCGTCGCCTCGGCCTGAGCGGTTTGGAGGGCATCATCAGAAGCTCCTCCTAGATCCCCCTCAGTGGGAATCTCACCCTCTTCGGCTGCCTGGGCTTCGGTCTCGGCCGGCTCTTCAGGCACCTCGAACTCCTCAACCCCTGCCCCGGGTTGGAGCAGATTGAGGTCAAATTCAGGGCAGAGCCGCCTCAGCTGGTTGCGGAAGTCATCGAAGCCGCGGATGAGCCCGTCCACGGCTTCCTCCTCCAGCAAATCGCGGAACTCTTCCGACTCCCGAAAGAGTTGGACCGCGTGCTGGGCCTCCTCTTGAGCCCTCTTCTCACAGGCCTCGAGCTCTTGCGCCTTGAGGTGAGCATCCTTCACCACTTGCTCGCGAACGGCCAGCGCCGAGCTGGCCTCGGCCAGATGCGCCTCGGTAGCGCGCACTTCTGATCTGGCCAGGGCATGCGCGCCCTTCTCCTCCTCGAGCGCCGCGGTCAGAGCTCGAAGCTCGTCCTCGGCAGCCTCCACTCTCGCAAGGAGCACCTTCTGCTCGACCTCGGCCTCTATGCGCTTCACCTCGGCCTCGTCTTGCCCACGCTGACATCTTCGGGCCCGTTCCCGATAGTCAGATGCGATATGCATCAGGGTCTCAACCTCATGGAGGTGCTGTTAAGATAGCGAATGAAAGGAATGAGTTGAGGCTAAAGATTGAAAAATGAAAACGAAAGTTAAAAGGTATACTTACCCGGACTCCGGAGCAATATACTCCGTCCAGAAAATTGTTATAATTGCTCGACTGGATTTTGGCCTGGTCGGCCGGGAGAAGCGCGCCCAGAAAGACTTGCCACGCGACTGCAGGGTCATCAAGGGCCGAATCGCCCTCGTAAATCTCCCATGAGGGGAGGTACAACCTCCTCTCAGGTCGGGACCCGACTTCCGAGGGCCCAGTATGGCTAGGCCTTGCTGGGCTCGGCGGATGCGGCCCCGCGCCGTCCTGGCTGCTCGTCTCGGGCACGGGGTGCTGAGGTCGGACTGGCAGCCGACCTGGACGCTGCGAAATCGGCACCGGGCATGCAAGCGCCGTGGATGCCCCCACAGAGCTCGGGCCCTTGCGGTCGGAGCTCGAAACCTCTTTCCGAGCAGCCCCGAGAGATCCGGCCGGTGCCGCGCTCGCCCCGGCGCCCGTGCCAGATGTCCGAGCCTTCTTCCGCGGCTCGGATGGGACCCCACTAGTCTCGGCGGCCCTCTTCTGAAATCGGGCGTAAAGAGCTGCATTCTTTGTCACCATCTTCGGAACGTCTGAAAGCAAAAAGTAGGAATCAAATATCAGGAAAGAAAAGACAACAGACCAAAGTAACAAAAACTACCCTTACCCTGAGGGCGCGCCGAACTTAGGCCAACATTGACCAGAGCGTCCCCGCTCACAAGGTCATTCAACAGAATGTCCTCCTCAAGGCCGCTGAGAGCGTCGAGGATCTTCTGCTCGCCCTTGGACAAGCCTGGGAGCTTGTTGGCGGTTTTGAGCTGAGCCTGCCCCCATCGAGGATCGAACCCCCACGTCCACTCAGAAGATAAAAAGAAAAACTTCTCCTTCCATCTGTGAATGGACGTAGGAGCACCCCGAAAGAGTGGCCGACCACCCCGATGGGCAAGGTAGAGCCACTCTCCGTCTCTCGGATTGGACTTCAATAAGAAGCACCACGGGAAAATATTAACGGAGATCGGCATCCCGTGCAACAAGCACAAGGATAAGAAACCGACAATAGTCCTCCACGCGTTCGGAACAAGCTGTGCCGGGACGATTTGATACGCCGCGAGCAGCTCATTCACGAACCCGTGGAGGAGAAATCGCAGGCCGGCCCAGAGTGATTTCAAGTACACTCCGATCCGGCCCGGAGGGGGCCTTGTCACCCGATCTCCCGATCCTGCGGGTTCCAAACGGAACCCGCGTTGAGGAAAGAACCATTCCTCAGCCATCTCTACCTCCTCACTGCTAATAATGGACCCAAGCTCGTCGGGACCACGACTCATCCTAAAAGAAAGGGGAAGGAAAAAGAGAAAAGGAACGAAAACGAAAGCTCTCTGAGCAGACGAGGGGGAACACCTACTAGGAACTTTGCCGGAGACGTAATCAGAGGAGGAACTGAATAGCTCCAGAAGACCGTCGGGAGAGATAAAAGAGTGGGGAGCGCAGGAGCAAGAAACAAAGGTCACCAAATAGAAACCCTCAAGACCTAGTTGAAGGTTTATATATACCCCTCCAACGGCCTCGATCCGCGAGACAAAACCCCGCCTTTCGCCCAGATCGTGCCACACTTCGGCCTTAGGAGGCCAGAGCGGCGTATCCCATTCTGACCGACGCATTAAGTACCGAATTAAGGCAGCGTCCCATCGGATCATGGAGCCCCATCATGAGCCCACGATGCGAGGCCGTTTCGGACGGCGAAAAGGCGTCGTCCTGCCTTCTCCAATTAATGACACCTCGAAACATGCAGAGCGCCGCAAAAATTCGAAATTCCGTGGCCCCCACCAATGCAGCATTAAATAACGCAAAGCGCCATTAAACCACTACTTCCCACGTCCGAGCTCGCAAGTGGCTCGAACTAGGAAGTCTGGGGGTAGTGTTAGGAGGAAAAATAGAGTTACCCAGAACAACCTGAAGGCGCCCAACCAGAAGGCACCCACAGGCATCCAGCCTGAAGGCAACTAGCCCGGCTCGGCGTCCGACCAGATGCCAGTCGCGGTGCCCGACCAGAAGGCGCCTAAAGGCAACTAGCTCGGCTCGGCGTCCGACCAGATGCCAGTCGCGGTGCCCGACCAGCGGGCGCCCGACCAGAAGGCGCCCAAAGGCATCCAGCCAAAAGGCAACTAGCCCAGCTCGGCGTCCTACCAGACGCCAGTCGCGGCGCCCGACCAGCGGGTGCCCGACCAGTAGTCGCCCGACCTGAAGGCGCTCAGCCAGCGGGCGTTCAATCAGCGAATGCCTAACCCGAAGGCGCCCGGCCTAAAGACAACTAGTCCGGCTCGGCGTCCGACCAGATGCTAGTCTCCAAAATGCCCCGCCCGAGCATTCAACTTACCTAACCTCCCCCGGAAGCCTCACCCTGGAAACTCGACCTCTTCCCTCACCTACTAACGTCACACCCTTCCGTAGTTCAGCCAGAGACCATACCCTGCTTCGCCGTCAGTAATTAATGCGTGTGGCCTGTTCTGATCCCCGGCTCACTCAACCATTAAAGCGTATGATCTCCGTTGATCTCCGGCTCACTCAACCATTAAAGCGTATGGCCTCTGCTGATCTCCGGGTCACTTAACAATCAATGCGCTTGTTATCTACGGATTTCAAGCCCTCCATGGCAGGCAGATGAACCACTCCACCACGTCTGATCAGCCACGACGACTCACTGACTCCGGTCTGATCTCCCACGACACTATTAATGCACATGATCGTGCTCAATTATGACAAAAGGATAATCTGCCCCGTCACTTCACAGGTAATACAATACCCCTCTATAAAAGGGGAACCCCTCCGCCTTGGAGGGGAAAAAAACTCGAAAAAACCCGGAAAAAACATCTCCCCTCTCCTCTCACATATTAGCCCCTTCTGACTTAAGTATCGGAGGGCCGGCGCTGGAAACCCCGGCCACCGGCTTCTTGCAGGTCTTCCGGAGGTCGTCGACCGCTGCCTCCTGTTCGAGGCACCGGAGCTCCTTCTCCTCAGCCGACGGCCGCCCCCGGGTCCAATTTCCAGCAACAGACTTCTTGGAGGGTGGAGATTCTTTTAATTTTCTCCTCTCTGTTTCTTCTCCCTTCTTGCGTGGTAGAGAGAGAAAGGAGGGAGGCGGGGTTGAATGGCTGCTGTGCTGTGATGTTCCTCTTGCTGCTTGGGTACTCGCTTGAAGGGAAGATGGGATGGGACTTTTATTAGTTGTATAGAGTGAATTTCCCATAATGCCCCTACTTTCTCTCATAGAGAGGCCCCTTTCTGGACAAACTCTTTCCTATACCTTGACGATGAAGGGCTCGTTTGGTTCGCGGGAAGCATTTTCCTTCTTAGGAATATGATTCCTGGAAACAAATTCCTAGGAAGAGGATGCCTAAGAAAGTACTTTTGGCATGTTTGGTTGACCATGGGAAAGTGACAAATTTCCAAGGTACTTATGTTTGGTTGGCCATCCACTTTCCTAGGAAAGTTATATATAATTCCTATTATGCCCTTAATAAAAATTAGATTTTTAATGCCTCTTTAATGCTTCTTTAATGCTGAAGGGACTTTTTGGGAAAAAGTAAAAATGGAGTGATTCCCACCTAATGGGAAAGTAACTTTTCCATGTTTCTCATGGGAAAGACTTTCCCATGAAATGTGGGAATCACATTTCCATGGGAATACAACTTTTCCTTCTCTCTCCTTTGAAAACTCCAACCAAACAAGAGGCATCTCATTACTTTCCCGTTGACCACACTTTCCCCCCTTCTTTTCCCGCGAACCAAACGAGCCCGAAGTGGCATGTGCTTGACATGGTCAACAGTATCGCCGAGCATCATCTCAGTTATTTAATCAGTTTCATGGACCTCTAGAGTAATTACATTTTCTTACTTCCATTCAAGAATTATATTAAATTAAAGAAACTCCTTATCTATCTTTGTTAGATTCATGCATCTTTGTTGAAATAATACAATGGACAGCTATCTATTTTCATATCATTTTTTTAATTTTTTCATTATTATATATATATATATAAGGTCTCATTCATTGAATTCGTCTTAGGTCCCAAATGTATTGGGCTGCCCCTGGTCACAAATTATACCAAAAATAACATATCAGTTCAGATTGCAAAGCAAGAGTATCCAACAAAACTCCTGTGTAGAACAAGCCCAAAAACGCTACAGAGGCCGAAAAACTCCAATGCAGAAACTCAACAAGAGCTCCAAGTAGAAGATAAAGAAAGATGAAGAGAAGCAGCAGGTCGACCTTCCGGATACGAAAAGAAGCATCAAACAGTCTAGGCATCCCAAAAGGTCTCATACATCTGAAAAACCCTACAGGCCTCAGTATGAGATTTGCAAACATGGAATTGAAGCTAGCCAGATGAGAATCTTCCCAGCAATTGTCTTGGCTGCAGATGACTTGCCAAGAAAGATCCTCAAATTTCTTTCAGACCAACAACCTGAAGTAATTGCTGCAATCAATATCCGAATGGTCTGTCTGGAGGATGGAGGAAAATACATCCTGCACCAAGTCGAACAACAAAGAACTAAGTTGGAGGAGGTGGTGGAAACACCAAGACCTATCACAAAAAACCAACCAGATCTTTGAGATGAAGGTGAAGAAATGAAGAAATGGTTAGTAGATTCACAACCACCATCACAAAAATACACAGCCGCCCAAAGACTTCCCAGCGTTAAGTTTGTTGGAGAGGGCTAACCAAAGGAAATACTTGACTTTGGAAGGGCATTTAATCTTCCAAACAGATTTTGCAATGGGCCAAGTAAGGGTGGTTCTATATACACCCCCCCTATTGCTCAGGACACCCCCCAAAAATTAAAAAAAAATTAAATACTCTCTACACCCCCCCATTTGCTAAGGACACCCCTAAAAAATTAAAAATTTCTAAATTACCCCCCACCCTCCCCACCCCCTCACCTAAATTGCTCTCTACACCCCCCCAAACCCCCCCCCCCCCACCCCGCTCTTCCCCTCCAAAACACCCGCCGGCTTCTCCCTTCCGCCCAAAAAACCTCGCCTCAAGCACCTCGCCGGCGGCCAAACCCCCTCCGTCTCCCCCTTCTCCCTCTCGTCGCCGGTCGGTGCAGTGCACCTCGCCAACGCCCAAAACCCCCCCGTTCCCCCTTCTCCCTCTCGTCGCCGGCATTCTCCCGATCTCCGACCACCTCGCCGGCTTCTCCCGGAACCACCTCCCCGGCCATCTCCCGAGCAACGAGCACCTCGCCGGCGCCTCCACGACCACCTTGAGGTAGCTCCCCCCCTCCCCTTTTGTTCGGCACTGGATCGCCGAACAAAAGGCTTATGTTCGGCTGAACAGTGCCGAACAGAAGGTCTGTTCGGCAACCCTCAACCGAACAGAAGCCTTCTGTTCGGCTGCACAGTGCCGAACAGAAGGCTTCTGTCCGGCACTGTACAGCCGAACAGAAGGGGAGGCGGGAGGGGGGGGTGTACTGAGAAAATTTCAAGGGCAATATGGTAATTACACTAAAGGTTAGTTTGGGTATTTTTTTTTTGGTTTTTGGGGGGTGTCCTTAGCAATAGGGGGGTGTATATAGAACCACCCGCCAAGTAACCCCTCCGTGAGATAAAAAATTGTACAGAGATAAGGTAGAGAAGGTACCGCAAGATTCGAAACTCCATGCCACTTCATCCTAATCAGGTGATAATGTTTTATTCTTCTCACGAATGGCTTTAGATGTTCGAGGCTGACATTTGAGATTCCAAGTTGAATTCCTCCAGTTGATAAGAGAGGCAACCGAACCAGATGGATAATCCGGGTTCAGATCGAATCGGATCAGATTGTAAGATAAACGATCCAAAATTGACTCAAAAAATAATAGATCGGATCATGTCGGGTCTGCATTTTGTAAACCCAGAATCGATCGAAAAAATAGATTGAGTCCAATTTTAGAATCCAACCTAACCCTACGAATCTTTCAAAATGAGTTATATCGGTCTAAATAGATTGGATCAGGTCATGAATCAACCCAATCTATTTACAGTGAAATGGCTGTTACCACATGGTGTACTGTTGACATATTCCCAATACCTGTCCATCAAATGGCCGCCACCACATGGTGTACTGTTGACATGCACCTGTCCATCAAATGGCCGCTACCACAAGGTGTACGGTGGACAGGCACCTGTCCATCAAATGGCCGTTACCACATGGTGTACTGTTGACATGCACCTGTCCATCAAAATGGCTTCGAGGGTTTTCAATTTCTGTGACAAATGCTACGCTTTTTTTGGCTCCAGCAGAACTGTTCGCAGATTTTTCTCCCTACATAAACGAGACTGTCTTATTTGGTAATTTGTTAGAAATGATACAACAAACTTTTCTTATGCGATCAATATGCACGTATCTAGATACAAATCTTATCGCAAAATAAAACTGCAAATTAGATTTGAACATGGAAGCCGGCCTAATCCAGAACCAAAACCATGAGGATGGGTGCATAAATTTATCAAACCAGATACAACGCCCGCATTCAAGAGGCAGAAGAAGAAACAAGTGGAACGAGCGTGCTCTAAACTCCGAAGTTTGAGATTTAAAGCAGAGCCACGCGACCACACCCAGGGGTGGAAGCCCCCCAACACGCTGCCCGGTCCCGGTCTCAGACACCTGCTGCCCACTGGATTGCGCCCAGTGGGATTTCACATCTTTGGTCGATGCTACAATTCTTGAAGCCTAGATCTTTTAGACCGATTTCTTATTAGAAGAGAAAAGAGGCGATTGAGAGATATGATGTGATAAGCGAGCTGTCACCGTGGGTTTTCTTATCTACCGTCGACAATATTGGTGCCCGGAGGCATGGCTCAACCCAGGCGGACTCCTCTTTTGCCGCATTCCAAATTATCTCCCACCAGCTGACTAAAATGCGTCCCAACAGCAAAGCGTTATTTCTGAATAAATGAAACTGTTTTATTTGGTATATTTCTGGTATTGATACAACATATATTTTACATACTGTACAGAAGATACATTTATCAAACAATATATTACATATCTGAATTACAACCTCATTAGAAATACACCCCAAAGAGAAAAACCTCATTAGAAAAATAAATTACAGATTAGAACCACTCAGCCCTGCAACTTGGATACAGTCCTGCTTCCGCTGCAAATGTGGAGAGAGCTTGTAGCTCCTTTTGAACTTTTCGTCTCTCGTAAAAGACTGAGCATGCAAGAGAAGTGCACTTTACCCCACTCTCTAGGATCCAGTCACCGCCACCGCAATGCATGCATATCTGCAATATCAAATATAGCAGTCAGCTCTCCCGCACCACAGTCGAGCACACAAATTAGTACATTGTTACTAGGACCAACAAACAACTAAGCAAGATTTGCCGTCTCGGTACCGAACCCGTACCAGTGCCATACTAGTATAATATTAGTATACTACGGTACATAAATTTTTTTTACGTACCGAATGTCGGTACGCTATCCGTACTAAATTGGTACAATATGGTATGCCAGCCGTACCAAACCGGTATAGTACGTCCCGTACGGATCGGTACGATGTACCATGCAACTAAGCAAATGGACAAGTGTCTTGTATCATATGGTTGTTGCTACACGTCCATGCTGAAAGACTGGAGATATAGATCGGTGATCTTGGAAGTTTGCATAAAATGCAGAATATTAGGAAAACATGGAAAGAAAAATTACAAGCTGACTCTAGACAATAAAGGCTTCAACGTTATGGTTATGGTTTTATACTTGAAAGTCCATGATATCAATTTTCTTAAGTTGACTAAGACATTCAATTTATTTTTCTAAGTCAAAAAATGCACCGGGTATTCTACACAAATTATTAAATTATCACCATGTGATAATGTTTGACGATGCGAAAAAATAAACAGCACTTACAGCAGTAAGATGTTGGATCTCTCTCTCCGACTTTGAAGTTTTTCCAACCACAGCTGTTGCAACAAGTGCTTCCTTCTCCGAGCATTTATCACACAAGTATTCTTTTCTTTGAACCAACTCACCACACAGAATACAATTCTTTGTGATATAATAGGTATCTATCCTGCTTCTTTTCGTCTGTGCCTTTCTATGAATCCCTAGTCTACTATCATCAATATCATGAGAAGACCATGAATGAGACACATAACAATGACGTTTAGCCAGTGATGGTCTTACTGGGCGAGGCATTTCCAAGAACCATTGGTTCAGGTCAGCGCCAAGAAGCCCAAACACTCGTTGCAATGCAGGAATGATCTGCTTATTGATGTAATACAGGTCATTCAATCTATATGGAGAGTTGATCTCCAGGAGATTAGATGGATCAACAACCATGTCAATAAGACGGGCTCCAGGTTCTCCATGAATCACAACATATGGGATTCGCTCTCCATAGCGTGGCTCTGCCCTGGGATCTGCATTCATTGCCTTGATAGCCACTATCGCTGCTGGCGGAAGGGAAGAAGCCCTAACACTGTAAGTACCCAAGCGAACCTCTTTTGCAAAAATAAAATCCTGAAGAGATACTTTTCCAGATAATATTCGTGTCCATTGACGCAGCAAATAGGATTTAACCTGCACCACACAAAAAAAAGAAGAAAAAAGGGAAGAAAAAAAAATACATCTATTATGGAAGTGCCTACACAAGAAATGTACGCAGGTAACTGATATAAAAAAAATGGCGTCCATCTGCCCACAAATGTAACATGGAAATGAAAAATCAAAATAAACTGCATTGAATGAACCAAAAGTCTTACTCTAGATATATCCTGATGCTCAAAAATCAATCTTATAGACTGCTCCAGGGTCTTCGCAACAGCTGGGCATGTATCCCTGCGTACTGTTTCAATACCTTTGGCATCAAAAGTTGGCTTTTTTTGATCAGGACTCTCATAGCTGTAGCCAACATAGCGCTTCTTTGAAAGAAGAAAACATGGTTGATAGACCTTTTCCAATTTCAATGTCACTGGATTTGGATTCATTGCTGTCACTGCAGATGCAATCTCATTTCCTATCCTAAATGCCTCTTCCACTGAACGTCCTTTCAGGAGAACAAACATGCTATACAGAAAAGTAATCATTGACATCAATACTAAACTTCCAGCCAACAATAAAAACAAGTGGGAAATGGTGAACCATGCAAAGAATACCTATCAGTATCACCATATACAACCCTGGCTTTCCACTTAGGATTTGCATTTACATATGAGATTGCTGTTTCAAGTGTTCTACGACCACACTGTACAATACTGTCTGCAAGTTCTGCACAAGGCATGCGACCACTAAAGCCGGCAGCTGTGTAACCATAAGTAACATTGGCTATAAGCTTCAGAGCTAGCTGCCTTGCATTAAATATCTGAAAAGGAAATTATCAGTGGGCAAACTTGTATAGCTAATCTCACATGGCCTTATGTTTTAATGTGTGCAATTCAACTAATAGAAATTCCAAGCATGCACACTAGAAGTGAGAGTCAAGGTGCATTAAGCCTTGTCAAATCTGGCCAAGAATCAGCAAACAAAGATACTAGTGTACATGTAAAATCTGTCAAAAAAAAAAAACATCATTGTCCTGCGACCACATACAGGTGAAGTACTAACTTGAAAGGGATGATGGAACTTCATGCCTTCATAGATTTACTGAGGCCATCAATGACTTACTATTTTTTAAAAAATATATCCCTGTAGAGATTTTTCTCAATTTTTACTCCAAAATTTCTCCATTTTATTAAATAATCTTAATAATCTTCTGCTAATGACCAAATTTCAAATGTCCATAATCCATATCGAGTTTGTGACAATATTTGCATGAGTCAGAAAAAATCATGATGCTTCCAGGATATATGCAATTTTAGAAGAAGAAAAATACCCTTTGCAAAACTTGCTGTGAAGGCCTCAATTTTTTCATTGCCTGCTTCACCATTATCCTAGTTGATAATATTTCCTCCAACAAGCGGGGTAGCACGCCTTTACGGACCTGCATTAGTCAAAACAAAAAACAGAAGGCTAGATATAGTAAGGCGTTGAAGATTGACAGCACGTAACTATGCTTCTGGATACTTGATTTCTGGTAATCATTAGGTTGAAAAAAGTGAGAGCCTGAAAAATCTATACATGTTTACCAGGAAGACAGGAAAGTCATTTTAAATCTAGATCTGTCATTAGCATTAAAGCTCAGAATTGATGTATCAACTTGCAGGCTCTTATATTAATGGCTTCATATAAAAGAACTCCATTGATAGAAATGTTCAACCTTAATTACATGTTTTGTGGTTTGCTCTAAGCCAATGCAACTTGACACAGGGCTCAGTAGTTCTATCCAGAATGCTAATCTGGGTATCACTTTTACAAGCTAATATCCTATTGGGTTTTAACAATTCTTCTTTTCAGCACTCAAGATGATTGTCAGATTTGTTTGAAATTTTGAATGGATTCAGAAGTTTCACTTACATGAAGATAAAGGGAAAAAACTAGTGGAAACAGCTTACTCACTAATGAGAAACTATTTCAAATAGAATGACAACACATCAACATGCAAACAAGATCAAGATAATATGCTTCCAATTCATAATCACAAGAAACATATAACATAAGCAGTCAACTACCAAGAGTAAAGGTAGTCATACAAACTAGAAATAGAACAATCTCATGCAGATAAAGAAGGAAATTGAAGTATACGAGCAGCAATACGTCACCTTTGAGGGAATATACAGAAACCCATTTGGAGTTAGCAGAAGCTGTTCTTTTAAATCCCTCAAAAGATGTGGATCCGGTGAATAAGAGCTAACACCAAGCACATTTGATTTGGAAGGAACGACTTTCCCCAAGCATGTACAGAAGCAGAGATTGTATGCTATTATCATCGATGGATAAAGGGATTGGAAATCCAGTACAACAACTGGGTCAACAAAGAACCCAGATTCTGGCTCCATAACAAGTGGTAAACACTCCATTGCAGGCTGCGAGGCTACCTGCACAGAACATTGTGGCTCATAGCTTCAGAAGTCATGCAAATTACAACATAGATAATGTGTATGCTAGATCAGGCATGGGAAATGCTAGAAAATACAATGACTACTCTATATACTTGCCAATGCGTTCATCCAGAGAAACACAAAAAAAGATACATGAACAGCTGACAAGCAATTCCTAGCTATCCTCAATTAGCCTTCAACCAGGTTATACATATCTATAGACATATCAATTTTTAAAAGTCATCCTAATATCCTATAGGACCTATACATTTGCTTCAAGTCATTACATTTTATGAGTTATCATCTGGGCCATAGTCAGACATTGCAGTATTACATTCATCCAACACACGACACTCAGGTAATATGGAATCTAAGCTATGCAGTAATTCTTTTGGGCCCCAAGTGACAACTTCACAGTGACAACATGGAATCAATATGAGGGTCATTGCTCAGTGAAATTGTAAAAAGCTTGGGCTGACAAGTACAATAACACAAGTTTGAGTCCTGGGGTAGCCACTTTGTGCAAAAAAAATACCAAAGGTTAGGATTATCCCCAGTTTGCCCCTCCTAGGACCTTGGATACCATAACTGGGCAACGTCCACATGTCCACAAGTGACAACTTCACAGATCTGAAGCACAACATCAACATTTTTTGGCCCATCTCCACGTGATGGATCAAAGCCTCACATTATCCTCTATGTTCAACAGAAACTATTGCTAGACACGCTAAATCCAATGAGATGTTCATAAAGCTGCCAGATAAGAAATAGGAAACTACTAACCACAACATAGGATTTGAAACAGCACCAATGTTAGCTGGATTTTGGAGGTTCCAGCAGACCCTACTCACAACAACATTTTCTCTGAGTGTCGACTTAAAGAATCAATGTTGTCGTTCCGTCCCTTTTAATTCTTCATGACCACTACCAACAAAATCAGAATCAATCATCACCAATTTTAAGAGTTTTCATTATTAAAACTGCTCAAACTGTTCATGTATGGTAGGCATCACATCATCTTCCATTTCACTTAAAAATGCTACCGTAAAGATTTCTAAAGTTTTTTTTTGTGGAACAATTTAGTGTCCTCTCCTCTCACCTTTTGTTTGTTTACGAACCATTTGGATGTCAATTGATTTCCATGCATTCTGGATTCCACTATGTCCTTGGTTTTTTAATGCATTTGGCCTGCTAAACCCCTCAATACCTTTGTTCCTTTCCTCATCAGTTTATTTACTGCTTATTATAATTTTCATATCCTTTTGATCCCCCTCCCCCCCAAAAAAGAGAAAAATCCACTTGATTTATTACAAGGTTGTTTTGTGGTACTTCAACAATTTTTTTCTCTACTTCTCTGTCCTATCAAGTACATAATCCTTTAAGTAATGCCCTCGACTGGCTTCAAATGTTTAATTTAACAATTATGACAAGTCACTTATGCCATGATACCAGACATGGCCAACTACCATGGGAATTGGGGGTCAATTGGTGCAACCAATTACAATGTTCAGACTTCAGACAATCATCATTTGAGGCAGCATAACTGCCAGCCTCTTCCATTTGTATTTGTGTTGATCCAGTTGCAACCTGCATTTGTCACAATATTGTGGAGTAAAGGAAGCATGTCGAACCACTAGTAATATTACAAAAAAGGAACTTCCCATAACACTATCAGCAAGTGTATAAGACGTATGTATTATTAATATGTAGACATAATTGTATGTATTCGTTTAGTTTTTACATGAACTGAAGTCCTAAGTTGGGCTTTTAATGTGGAAAAAAGTATACTGTTACTAATTCTTATGATAAACAATATGAAAATACCCAACACTTTTTAAACAATCACATATATAGTAAGCAGTTCTGGATTTTTGTGGATTGGTCCAAAACTATGCTTACACATCCTTTATATGCAAGAGTGAATGATTTTTGGTTGGTTTTGCTTTTCGGCTTTCAAGAAAGATTTCTGAGCACACTAGTTGCAAATTTGATAAAAATCTTAGATCCTCCACAATGACGTTTGCTATATTGGCCAAAGGTAGAACAAACACAATACATATACCTCAATCTTTAGGCATCATCAAACAAAGATTGTCAAATTTTGAATCTCACAAAAGTCAAAATAGTTGAATGCATCAAAATTTAACATGTAGCCTATCCAAGGTCTGCATTTAGGGTACTGGGTACCATACCAGTACTTTGTTGGTTCGGTATAGTACAGTATGGTACGATACACCCTATGCTGATATAGCTCTCTAATTATTTTTTTCAATTTTTATCTCAGTATGCCGCTATACAGGTCAGTACGCCTCGGAACAGACTGGTATGCACCTCGGTACAAGCGGTACAGGGTTTGTACCGACTTGAAGTTAAGTTTCGTACCGGTTTCCTTCCTATACATTATGGTACACTCCATATCGGTCGGTACGGGATGGTATGGCAAACTATGAACCTGTCTGTATTAAGAAACATGTTCGCTTGGGTGAAAGCAAGCCGGTCCAGAGCAAGCTAGGCCAGCTCAAGCTTAGCTTGGTGGTCCATGAGTTCAATCAAGCTCAACACGAGCTTGACCAAGTTGAGCTCATAGAGCATGCAGGGGCATAAAAGGCACTCTAGAGCAAATAAACTTAGAAGAGTATAATATTGTTTCCTAATCTCTAAATATAAAGACATGAAAATAATCAAAATGACCTTCAATGGCATCACAATTAACAAAACTACTTTATTAGGAAAAAAAGAAGACAATGATATAAAGCTAGAAATATGCTATACACTCGCATATAGATAAAGAACATGTTGAAACAAGCTCCGCAATCTCGTCACCAAATACCATATTGGTATTACTACTCTATGCCAAGATAGATCTCTTACTATTTTTTCAATTTTCATTTCAGTATGTTTCGATACGGACTGGTACGCACCTCGGTACAGACCAGATTGGTACACCTCAGTATGGGGCGGTACGCCTCGACACGGGCGGTATGATGCTTGTACCGACTTGAATATATGTTTCGTACTAATTTTTTTCAGTATGGTACGGTACGCCCCGTACTGGGCGATACAGGGTAGTTCTACAAACCTTGTGTTGAACTATCATTACATTACATGCTTATTTAAGCTTGGATCCTATTGTTTAAAAGCATATGATCGACCATATAAAACAAAAACGACCCCATTAATCATGACAGACAATGATTAAAATATCTTGAAACCAAAACCTATATGTTCTTAAAATCTTCATATATTTCATCAAGAGGCTATAGAAGGGATATGGCTACAGCATGGTCCGGTATCAGTATGGTGAACCTTGGTCCAAATCCATCTAGTTTTGCTTGTAGGCAATTATGAATGTAGAGACATGATCAATAATGTGATTTCCATGCATTTTGGCACCTTAGCTCTACCAATACCATCCAATTTGTCAATGCAAAGGAAGAAAACCTCCAAAACTTAATTTCTAGTTTTAGGCTTTACACATGCTCTAAATCATGATCAACAATGTGAGTTGTCAATTTACAACACATTATATGTTTCCAGTTGACAAGATGTAAGTTTAAACTCCCTTGATGGGCATGGAGCACAACCCGCTTGTCTCTCTATCCATACTAAAAGTTGTAAACCCTTTCATACTAAAAAAAATAATGACATCATAAAACTATGCAAAACTTCCTATATCATAATGGCAATAAACTAATGAATGTTTAAGCATTGAAATTATCATTAGAGTTAGGGAATTTGAGATTTAGTTTGATTATTCGATGTTACTACACCATTGACAGGAGCAAGGTCTGCTGAACTGGGCTGAACCGCCCGGTTCAGGCAGTACCGAGCCGACCCTGTGCGAAATTGGGTCGGCTCGGCTATAATATTTGGTTCCGCCCAGAACCGTTATTGGACCGGCCGAAATCGGTGCGAACCGACCGGTTCAGTGCCGACTTAGTACGAACCGACCGGTTTGGATCGAGTCAACCCAGTTTCGAACCGAATTGGGCATTATTGCCACTGCCACCACCTAATGCCTTTTTAAGGCATCAATTAGCTCAGGCCTTCCCAACGCTATTTGAAAGCGGCTCCACCGCTTTTCCTTCACAAAAAATTCACAAACATCAATTCATGCTATCAGAAGAAGGATTCAAGGTTAAATAAGGTGTGCATTCTCTCTTCTATCTCCTTTTCTCCTTTTTTTTTTGAAGGATGCTTGAAAAAATAGCTCAAAATTACAAAATAAAAAAAAGATCATGCCAAAATTTTCAATTTCGACTTAATTTTTTTATATGTTATAGATCTATGGACGCTGTACACGTTGATATTAAAATTTTTAATTTTTAGAATATATATAATTTTTTAAAATTAAAAATATATTTTTGGATTAAAAATAATTTTTTAAAAATAAATAAAATTTGAAAAATAAAACTGTGAAATTAAAAACGTATTTAGAGGCATGAAAACTACTCTCCATAAAAATTCGGTATCTAGTCGCTCAAATTTTAATGCGATAATGCGCATAGTGGCCTAGGCCTAAATTTAAAAAAATAAGAAATTAATATCCTTTGATGCATGCTCGAGGGCCTAAAAAAAATATATAGCATCCATTGTTGACTTCTACATGGATCTGAGCTGAAATTAATTTTTTAAAATATTAATATTTAAAAATTATTTTTAAATTTAAAAAATAATTTAAAATATATAAATAATACCAAAAATAATGAAAAATTAGTAGTACGTATTACATAATTCAGAAGTAATTTCTAAGGTAGAAATTATATTTTTTAAATTTATGATATTTAAACATATTTTTAAATTTAAAAATATTTAAAAATTCAGATCATCGAGACAGAGCCGACACATGCCTAGGAGTACATCGATATTATTGAGCAGCAGTGGGAGTACCAGATAGGTACGAACTTGTATCTAGCAGGCAAGCAAGAATATTGAAAATTAGACTGCTCTTGTATTTGTCTAATTTTACTAAGACAATAACAAACTCTACGTGCAGTATACCATCTGAACCATCGATTTCAGTACATTGTACCTGAAATCGATATAGATGACAAACTTTTGGCCGCTCTCCATAATGTGATTTACAAGATGGAGCCAGATCCAGAAGTCGTGGCTCTATGTCCAGAAGAAGTAAGTTAACTTAAGTGACATGTGAAAGTTAACTGGTATCTTCTATTCTTAACATAGTACAACATAGTTCTTTTTCACGGACCAAAATATTTCGAGAAAGCAACGACATCTTTGGAGTATCAGCAACTGTTATAAATAAGAAAAGTATGAATTTACCTGGCAATAGATGGTTATTAATATAGTATTATCTTATATGTAATTTTCTTTAATATTTTTGTAGTTGAATGATGGATTCATTTTGGACTATCCGCAAAATATCTTAAGTAGCTAGCTATCCAGATCCTCTCAGACAGATCTCCGAGTGGCTGTGGGCGCAACTAGTCCACCTTCGCCCTCATCCACAATAAGCAAAAGGAACCGTTTGACACAGAAGTGCTTCAACGACCTGGTATATGTTCATTACAATCTGAGGTTATAATTGAAGTGCATTTAGGAGAAAGTGGAGCTCAAGTATACAGATCCGATCCATAGTGCTTTCGTTGATGATGAGGATGATCCTATGGTCGGATAGCTTATGGGCCAGCAGCAAGAGCCGAAGCTTGATGAGCAAAGATCCTCTCCATGACCGGTTAGTTTTATAGCCAGCAAGGCTAGGATCGTTGCAGGGCAATGGGCTGAGTGCAATATTCCATGCGTTCATCTAGCTGATCAGCCATAACCACAGAGGAGCTAGTCACCACATGACTCCTTGTCTAAGATATTCTTAGAGATATGATCAAGAGATGCTTAGATGAGGCCACTATGCTATCCAGTCTACTCGATCAGAAGGGCGACATACATCCTTCCAGCATACATAGCTGGGTAGAGAAAGGCATGAAAAGTAAGCAGGAAGCTACCCAACATACCAAAAAAAAAATAAAAGACATCTGTAGCCCCAATGGAGAGTATAGAAGAGTGGTACACTCAAATTTAGAGACCATAGGCAGCAATGATGATAGTTTTGGTGGTCATAGATCTGCCGGCCAGAAAGAGAGTAGAGGATAGGTAGCTGGTATTTATGAGACAGCTGCAGGGTGGTCTTCGATTCACCGGTGAGTCTCAATTTACGCGTACTACACAGGATAGGAACCACGGTGCATGATCTGGTAGAGCTCGCGAGGATACGATTGCATATAGAAGGCGGGCTCCTCGAAGTCATTCAAGAAAACACAATGCAACTGCAGATGACCTCGCACATGGAGTAGGATTCATGGACGTATCAGGTTCCGAGTCGTATACTGGATCCTATTACCCGTAGCCACAGGCAGCCTATGACCCATGCAGATATAGATATAGATATAGTATGTACAAGGCATCTTCCGGTGGCTACTACCCTAAACAGCCCGGAGCAACTTACGGGTCGAATTTTGCTGCCGGCATATTTGGATGGGCCCCTTCATAGCCGTATTATCAGCCAAAGAATACCTATCAGAGCTAGAGCTTCAGCGAGAGATTCAAGAGTATTTATAACCCGACGTGCGTTTCTTATGAAATGAACATACAAAACTACAATGCCGCTTGGTTACATGGGGGGGTTGATGTGCTTTCAGATTATGCTGATGATCCAGATATTTATGAGAGGCATCGCCACTCTATCCAATTTTAGATATCGGTATGTATGTTAGACTTTAAGTATGTAATTGATTGTATTATTTTTTAATTTCCATGTCACTACTTGATTTAAGAATATTTTATGTTGTTCATTTTATGATTTGTATCATTTTAAAGTAATAAGATGCATCATCTAGATTAAACCGAAATCATAGAAACGTCAAAAAAACATCGAAGAGGCCAATAATTACTATAACCTATGGCTCTTTGATGAATTTCATAAGTCGGGTGAATTAGACTTAAATTCATAGAAAAAGTTTGAAAAGAGTGATTACCAATTAAGTTTTTTTGAGAATACCGGTTTGGTTCGGCATCGAGCGGGCACCGAACCATACCGGGCGCCGACTGGTATAGGTCCCGGTACCGATTCGGCAGATCTTGGACAGGAGAGTTAATGTTCAATAAAGTGTTAACCTCTTATCATACAATAAAAGGCATGCATGACATTTAAATATGTGTGCATATGCAGATTTTTTTTTAAGTATGCTTGCACAAATTTGTTGTATTCCTCATAAACTTGTAAATGGATTAAGGCACAAAATGGGACAATAACAAAAAGCCAAGCGCTGAATCTTGTAAATGGATTAAGGCACAAAATGGGACAATAACAAAAAGAAAGTCTTGAAAACATAATTCAACTACAAAAATATAAAGTAATTAAGACAGTATAATGATGCTATCCATGTCTTATTTTTTCTCCCTTTTAACAAAATTTCTTACATATTTGTTAGACATAAGTGAGATAATAAGATTGAATAACTTATTAAGTTCTTAATGATTTCTAGGTCTCTGGAATAGAATTTTCAATATAGAAAATCTAGAACTATGCCTCAACTATTAAATTAACAAAAGCATTTATACAACTCCAATGATGCCTCAACCAAGTAACAGATTGTATTTACTAAAACCGCAGGATTTTTAATTCCCAGATATTCTACTTAGGACTGCGTAAGATGAAATTTTAACAAAGAACCGTTATAAATGCTAATAAAGGCAACTTCTTTTATGCGAATGGGCATTCTTGAAAATGCCCTATGCTGCCAAAGTCCAAAGCTTTTCTTTAGTTTGAAGACATTATGCTTGAAACAAGTTAAAATGTCTCAGTGTTGAATAAGATTAGGACAAAAGGCCATTTATATGTGAAGGTTTCCAACCAGCCAAATATTGAATAAGAATCTTAATGCATATATACTTCAAGGGGCCTGGAGAGGAGGAAGAGGAGAAGGCTGCTCTGTTAATGTGTGACTTTTGGCTTGGCATGTGTGATGCATGTGAGACAGCCTTTTGTCATTCACCCTTGAGCAAGAGCTCAGATAGTTAAGGTGTGCAGTTACTATAAAAAGAGGTATATGTAGGAGTTAGGACTCTTCATGGGTAGATAGGGGCAATACCTCACCATGGATGGAGGTTCACGACCATGGATGAAGGCACAAGCAGTCTGAACTATGATAGTAGAGTCAGCCCACAGGTAAAGCCCCTAAAGCCCGTAGTTGCTAATCTAAATATTTAAATACTTCGATTTGGTGCTCCATTAATATTTATCACCATTGGTCATTTAAGTTGTCAAGTTACAGGCATGTAAACTGAGGACAGATGCCCAAAGGAGAAAAACACTATATAGATTCACAATAAGGGACCAATTTACACATAAAAATTGTTGAAAGGCTAAAACAAAACTTAAAGAAAGTAAATGATGCCACCATGACACCACAGGACAATAAAATAAATAAGCCCTAAGTAAATCTAAATCAGTAGCTTTTCTTTTCCAGCTCAGTATCCCAGTCAGTGGAGAAAAAACTAATTACAGTGATGTCACAAATTATCAAGCAATAGCTTGTTGTACAGTCACTAGCACAGAACATTAAGAGAATCTTCAGGAAG
The DNA here is from genome assembly GCF_051530095.1 of Phoenix dactylifera. Classification (NCBI taxonomy): domain Eukaryota; kingdom Viridiplantae; phylum Streptophyta; class Magnoliopsida; order Arecales; family Arecaceae; genus Phoenix; species Phoenix dactylifera. The sequence continues at coordinate 11,168,473 of NC_143197.1, forward strand.
AAGCAAAACAAGTACTTCTACAAGCATCAGCAAATGAGCAATATCAATGGAATAAAACTTATTTACAAAATAAGGGGCTGACAGGAATGGCAGTAGACCTGATGCTTTCCTGGAGATATTGTGAGATAGTTTTGTGTATGTGCTAATCTTAGGAGCATAGATTCAACACGAAACTGTGAACCTCGTGATAAAACAGAGAAGAAGTCAATGCCAAAAACACGAGCAAGCTCAGATGTCCTATTAATCTGCAAAAGATAATAGTTCAGTAACCCATAAGACAAACTCCTGTAAAGTAAATCAAATACAAACTTATATTGTCAATCATTTATTCCATAACTTACATATTCTTTGTCATTCTTCAATGAAAATTAAATGACAAAATCACCAAAGCTATCTAATTGTTAAGATGAATTCAAATCAGAACAAAACTCAATCAAGAGCTAAATTCAACCCAGTGCTAAAGAGTCGTGAGTCGGATATGGGCCTTCTTGTTAGAAAGCAAAACAAAATAAGCTTGGTCTATATAGGCACGATCTTTCTTGAATCAAACATGGACTAAACTTTGGCTTAAGGTTTACTGTCTCTATACCGGACCCCATATCAGTACTATCCTATTACAATGTCGATACACGGTATGGTACAAGATGGTGAGACGTACCCAGTGTCGGTATGGTACGAAACTACGTACCGATTAAGTATCGATACGATACGGTGTGCCTGGTACATTACGCTATCGACCAGTATGGCAAACCTTGCTGGGCCAAAATTCCATGCTCAAATCCTTGTCATAACAAGTATCATGCTAGACTAAAACCTGGTCCAAAGTTGTTCATGACCTAAAAGCAATTATACAGGTGATGAATCGTTAATAAGATAAGAAGTGAAGATATGCAACAACTTACAAGATAAGTTCATTGGCATGCATGTTAAATTGGGTTAGCAATATTTTTTTATATCAAAAATAAAGGCAATCTCAGACTTTCTTGAAAAGACAAATTGTATTTGTTTCTATAGACAGAAGATTAATCCGATTCAGAAAAATAAGAGTAAATTAAAAACAATCCACCATGTGTTATATAATGCAATAAATGATTAATAAGGAGCAAGATTTGCCGTACCAATCGGTATTATACTGTATCGGATGTACCGTATTGTACTGTATCGGTACCGAACTAGTATGCAGACTCGTACTGTACCAACACTCGGTATGTCTCGTTGTACCGTACTGTACCACATACCGATATTGTTATAGAATGGTACTAGTATGGGGTCCGGTACCGAGATGACGAACCTTGATTGAGAGTGCTTGCTAGAATTGAAAGCACATTCCATGGACTGGCAGTTGAACTTTTACAAGAACAACAAAACCAAAGTATTACTCCAATTCTAATTCAGGTGACTATCAGTGAGGAAACAACACGAAAACAGCTGCAGATCTTTGGTATGTACTACTTAGCAAAGAATGCTACTTACCATATCCAATTGATTCATTATCTGAAGATTAAGCTTTGCCCTCTCCATGACATATTCTATACATCGATATCTTGCTTGACCAGGACCACTTGAAAACCATTTATTCAATACTCTACATGGAATTGATGGAATCTTTCGCCTCAGAACTTCTTCAGACACAGCTTCAACAGCATACATATTAAGCTTAACTTCTGCACGCATGAGTCGCCATATATTAAGCACAATCCGTCCACCAACATGTATACCACTAGCATGGGTACGACCCCATTCATCTTCAATTATAGCATCCTCAAGAACAGTATCAGCAACTGAAGTTTCAGGAAGTACATTACACGATTCAGGGTTTGCTGAGTTCCGGATGCTTTTTTTCATCTCATATGCTGGTGTACGAGAAATGTTCTTAAGCAAGCTAATACCTAGATGTGCTGCTCTTTCAGCAAGAAAACCAAGAGAGCCACCTTGAATCTCCCATCCCATCAGAACATCTGGATCAATTGAAGAAATGATCTTCACAAAATGATTCAGGAGGAGTTTTTCTTCAGATATTACAACAATATTGCAACCAGAAACTCCATCAATATTTCTGCATCTGACAAATAATTAAACAATCAGTTAACAGAAACAAGAGTAAGTTTTTCATTCTATATGTAAACAAATTGAAAAAAATCAGAACAGTGTCAGTAAAGAGTACGTAAACATAATCGACAATCCTGGTCCCATCTATATGCCATTAGTTTTGAGAAACAAGAAATGATACACCAAAGAATTTGATCATGCATCAAGGTAATTATCAAGGATCACCAGCAAGTGAACTGGTCAAAGATAACGATATAGAGATTTTTATATTAAACAAAATTCGCCGTCTCAGTACCGGACCCTGTATTGGTACCATCCTATTATAGTATCGGTATGCTCGGTAAAGTATCCGGTTCGGCGTATTAAGTGTCAGGACACCCCCTACTGCATACCGGTATAGTCGGTACGCACTGGTATGGTAAACCTTGATATTAAATAATATATGATTATTTTTGCTTACTAGCATTGATTACATGAAGACTGTAATCTTGATCTCATCGCAACAGCATGTCATATAATCACAAGTTTGGCATTAGGGAATGGCATAGCTAGATACAAATTTGAAATTGGAGAAAAAAGAGAAAAATCACCAATGCCATTAAAATAATTTAGGAAAAATAACTTGAAAAAGGAAACTCATGTTAAAACATGACGGAGGCAACGACAACACACAATAGCAACAAGAAAACATATTATCATTAATTAATAGTCTATGAAATATGGATACTTCATGAGTTGCAAAATTCATAAATTCAGAAAAATCATAAAGCATATAATAGTTCATGAATAACTTAGGCTAATGTGGAAACAGATTCAGCCAACAAACATATTATGAGAAATTAAATATTTCTAAAGGTTGAATATTTTTTGTGACAATACCATGTCAGCAAGACATTGCCAACATTATTTGTCAATATTAAGCTTCATTTCTATTAGGCATGAAGTGGACTCTTGCTGTTTGTAATTTTGATCTTTTTTTTCCAAAAAAATATAACTGTTCTTTTTTTTTTCTTCTGAGAGAGAATGTTAGGTTCAGAGAGCCTAACAAATTCATTAAAGGCTCGTTTGGTTCGCGGGAAAAGAAAGGGGGAAAGTGTGGTCAACAGGAAAGTAATAAGATACCTCTTGTTTGGTTGGAGTTTTCAAATGAGAGAGACGGAAAAGTTGTATTCCTATGGAAATATGATTCCCACATTTTATGGGAAAGTATTTCCCATGAGAAACATGGGAAAGTTATTTTTCCATGAGACGGAAATCACTTTATTTTTACTTTTTTCCAAAAAGGCTCTTCAGCATTAAAGGAACATTAAAGAGGCATTAAAGATCTAATTTTTGTTAAGGGCATAACAGGAATTATACATAACTTTTCCAGAAAAATGGATGGCCAACCAAACATAAGCACTTTGGAAATTTGTTACTTTTCCATAGTCAACCAAATATGTCAAAAGTACTTTCCTAGGCATCCTCTTCCTAAGAATTTGTTTCCCAGGAATCATATTCCTAAGAGGAAAAATGCTTCGCGCGAACCAAACGAGCCCTAAGACAATGAAATAGAGAAACAAAAATGGAAGAAAACAAAAACGCCGACATAATACAAAAATCCAGCATCCCACCCAACAACAAATCCATTACAATTTCACTTCCCACAAACTTCTTGACAATAGAACCTTAACCGATTATCTTCTGTTTACGTAGGACTTTCTCCACTTGGCTTTGAGCTCTTGGTCTCACCATGCATACCAGTCTTTAAGCCATCTTCTAACTCTTCTAATGAGCAACGTCCCAGATTGTTTCTTGTTACCGAGAACTTCGGAATTTCCCTCAAGCCATGCAGCCCAACAGACTGCAACAACAACAAATCCCATCTAGCTCCCCAAGACTTCTTGAGCTTATCCCATCACCATTGAACCCACAAATCCACATCCTCCAGGAATGGTCCAAGATTAAAACAGTGGGCAAATTGTCTCCACACAGACTGGATATAACCACATTTCAGGAATGGAAGGTTAACCGTTTCCTCAAGTCATCCACAAAATTGACACCCAATGGGCACTGGCCACATACTTCCTTAGTCTATCATAGTAAGAACCATCTCAGGAGCACTAAATGTCCATAGAGGTCTAGTGAATGGAGCGAAGATCCCACCATGGCAAATGGAGAGAGGTTCCATCTCCAAAGAAATTATAGAAGTTCTTCACTAAGAATGTCCCTCTTCTTCCCCACCACCATATTATGGGAATTCATTCAACATGGTTAACAAGTTGTTGTAGTCTACAGCTTTCTTTGTTATAACTTATAACCAAGGCTAGTCATCTCAATACCAGAATCCGTACTGGTACTATGCTAGTACAATGTTGGCATGCCCACTATAGGGTTTGGTTCGACAGACTGCAACTCGGTATGCCTCTTGTATCGAGTCTCAGCACGGTACTGATATAGTATACCTAGAAAGGACGGTACGTACTGGTATGGTAAACCTTGTTTATAACATACTTGAATCGAGGGCCGGAGTACAATATCTCCTCTTATCTCCACATGAAATAGTCTCTGAAAAAAATCACAAAATGGCAGCCAGAGGTCCTTCCAAAATCTAGTGCTTTGGCCATTACCACCCTCCTTGAGTCCACTAAAAAATACTGCCTTAGAACCCCCCTCCAGAATGGTGAAGCAGCAGTTCAGTAGCTTGCCACCTCTCCCTGTGATCCTTCTCTTATAGTTCTAAGAAAGATGAGGTTCTTCCACGGTGCTGGACCTTGTTGAAGAGGGAGGATGCTGCCACTACTTGCACACAAGTGCTTTGTTGAAGTGCTTCAAGTTGGTTACGCCCAGTCCCCCTGCTTCTTAATTCTACACATGATGTCCCAATCAAGTTATGCTTACTCCTAACATACTCAAGTTATGCTTACTCCTAACATACTCAAGTACAAAAGTTACGATCCTTCAACATGGACAACCATGGTCTGATGACAAATTTTTACTTGATTGTTTCATCATCACCAACTACAATGCAACAATGAAATTTGGAATAAAAAAAAATAAAGCATTGAGTGCTAATGAATGCCAGAGCTTCATCTTGAATCTTATGACCATGATGAACCTAACTGAAGTTCTCACAGGTTTTCAGCTTAAACTGAACCAGTGCAAAATGCACCATAGACCATTTAAAATGAAAATATATGGCTTTAATCATGATCTACAATATTCCAATGCCTAAATGCTAAAAAATAAGATATTTTCGAGATTTTACAGTTGACCTATGCATCAAGTAGATGATATGCTATCCTTTTGGTAGGTCTTGAGTTCCATAATGCATGCATATAAACTAAAAGGTGTAGAATTGATCAATACATCCTAAACTGATCAAGATTCAGTAATCCCATATTCTTCTAAAACATATATCAAAGCAAATAATTGTATATTACCACTGAAACAGTTCATTTATGAAACAAAATTCTAAGAAACACCCAAACACTCAAGTTTTGGTTTTTTGGCATGTTTATGAGCTGCATATCATGATTAATGATGTAAAATTTTATTTTAAGCTTCCCCTCACAAAATTTGCATATACTGGATTTGGGCTCAAATCATATACATGAGATGTAATCCCAATATATAGAGGGTAGCAAATAGTGACAAAATAATCAATAGCAGTATAAAGAATAATAACTATATAGCACAAAGACTGCAAATGCAAGAACATCTCAACCTCTACAAATGTGGACTAAGATTTAATAGTTCCAAGTTCTTCTAAACCATATATCAAAGATAGCAATTGTGTCTTTCCACATGCGTGATGACTCACTTAATAAGCCAATTCTCAGAACATTTGGTTTTGGTTTTTTGAAGTTCAAACATTTTTAAAGTTATATCATGATAAATGCGGTGAATTTTTTACTTTCAGCTTCCTACTACCGGATTTGTATTGGTAGGATTTGGCCTCAAACCATATTCATAAGTTTTGGTTGTCAAAAGAGATACAACACCACATGATGATTAAATATTGACATGTAGGATGAAGATTATACATGCTGTCATGGTGAAATATGACTACATCATAAATCACTCAACAAACAAGAAATCATCAACTACAATCTACAGCCATGGATTCTTTTCACCACGAAGAGGAGAAAGAACACAGTTTTTCTCCAGTCATAAGGTGTGACATATGACTGCAAATATGCAATACATGAACTACAAAGGCCTCAAAAGAATTTATCATGATTCTAGTTACTGCTATGGTCGAGTAGCAGCAACAGAAAGGGATAATAGAGGATTCAACATGATTGGAATACCACATGGAAGAAAATTAACGTAGAGAAAAAGCACCTACAAAACATGCTGGCCCAGGTAAAAAAAAAAAAATAGCATGGTCAATTGGCAAACTGGTTTGTTCATAGAAATACCTACAACTTAGAGAATCTCCATTAAGAATAAGAATTTTTAATTACAATACAGGGAGTCATATTGACCCTGTATCTACCAATATCAATGCAGGTACCCTTTCCAGTCTGGCTGAACAACGAGTAGATACTGGCCTATACCATGGTACATGCAATACCAACCATCACCAGAATGGGCTGTACTATAATTTTTAAAACCTTGAATTCAAGACTAGATGAAATGAAAACGTAAATGCAAACCAAATTCAAGGATTAAATCAAGAACAGCCTGAGTTTTGCCTTTTGATCAAGAAGATTCATAGGAATGAAATCCACTGCTTTATTGTGATAAATCTCACAAAACAAGTAACAAAAACAGAGAATACATAAATAGATCAAACACCTCCTATATGAATCGTCATCGTTACCACGCATAAGGACATAAATATCCAAAGCAGGGCTTGTATCCTCCTGAACTGCAACAGATATAATGTTTATGGCATCAAATCGGGGATCAGGTCGTAGATCTCCTCTAGATGCTGCCTGCACCTGTCATAAAATGGTGCAGCAGAGTTTATTATTCCTCACAAAGAACATTATTAAGGGTTTTCACTATGAAGGAATGCATAGTTGCAGAGCAAATCACTCAAAACAGCACAAAACAACTAACAGCATGAATGGCCATAAAAATGTTGAAGTAAAAAATAAAGGAAAAAACAAAGGGAGGAACCTCTAGACTCATTATTGTCAGTTGTTGTCCACAACCAACACTTGCAGGATCGCGAAAACCAATTTGACTGAGAGGGGTAAGATCTGATTTCCCATCTGGACCTGAAATCTGCGAGGCATGACAACTATCGGTAACTGCATTTTCTTTCATACGATTGCCAGCTAATTTTGTATCATTAGAAAGAATATCAACTACAGGCAAGTGTATTTTTATTTCTTGACTTGATGGGGAGAAATCTGGCTTCAAATGAAAAGCAACTTTAGATTCTGGCAAGGAACCATCACAAGCAGGCCCTTTACCAGCGTCCTCCGGGCCATTACCGAACTTGAAAGAAGACTTTGGTGATGATAATGGCAGGTTCCATTCAGAGTCACCTAATATTCCAAAGACTTTAGGATTAGATCAAAATGGTCTATCAGAAATATGATGAAGAATTATTGTTCATTACTCATACCAGTGGCATCATCCGAATGGCAGCACAGGACTTCTTCCAAAAGCCATTGACAAACAGAGTCTGAAGTTGGTGGTGAAAATGCATGAGTCAGTAAGTATAAAACTGAACCATCATTTTGGAAGTGAGTTGGGGCACCTGCTGCAGAATCTTGACCAAAATTAGGGTTTACTACACTAGGCAACAATCTACATGATCTTGTATCAACAGAGGTCCTTTCAAAAAAAGGGAGGATGTCATCCTTCCCCTGCCTCTCAACTGAAACAGTAGAATAAGAAATTAGGAGGATGAGAAAAAATAAAAGAATAGAGAAAAACAACAATGTGTCAGCAGATCATAACTGTTAACAAACAGAAGGAAATGCACAAACTAAAAATATATTGTACATGATATAGAAAACAAAAATTCACAAATATTGAAATACACATGCCAAAAATAACTTAGAGATGATAGATACCAAAACATCCAGCATAGTTCCACAGGAAGTTCATAGTGAGTGCATGACATGCACATAAATAATAAATACAGTGTAAATAACAACACACACAACAAAAATCAGCAAACCACAGATAATACAGAGAAATACGTTTGTCACTGAAAACTAATGTGCAACTCCATGGGTCCAAAACATTTTTAAGCGCAAGAATAAATTAAATGTAGGCAAGTGGTACTTCAAGCCACATAATGCAAACTAACAATTCCGATGAGCTATACTTGTCCAAAGTTGATTATGAATGTGGCCAATACATATTTGCCAAAAAGAAAAGGATGATATGAGCTGAAATTAATAGATCTTGCAGCAGGCACTCTTTTGCAGTTGTTGAAAGAATCATGTCATCCTAGTGATTGTAGTAGGACCACAACCACCAATTTTGCATATCTAAATCCTTAAAAAGGTCCAGTATCCACCATTGAGTGGGCAACAACATCAATCATAATAGTCACCTTAGTACCTCTGCAGTTCCCTTTTATGTTTAAAGATACCAAGGTTCACAATCTTTACACGGACCCTATACCGGTACCATCATGGTACAATATTGGTATGCCTGATATAGGGGTTGGTTCAGCATACTAATACTCAGTATACTTCCCATGTGACATATCAGTTCAGTATTGGTATGGTACAGTATGGCTAGTAGGCTAGTACATACCAGTATAGACTGGTATAGTGTAACATGAAAAATATATTTTAATAGTAACAAGTCAAGTTCCCAAAATGGTTATATATGATAAGATTCTATCAAGTCAAGAATTGATCCACTAATTCACCATGTAAAACACTTTATACATATTCCAGACACATTATATTGGTATATGAAAAGAAAAACTACTATGAGATGAACCTTTACAAGACAAATAGGCAGTGCAAAATCACTCCAAGATAATTAAGCATCGTTCAAGCTGATATACAGAATGTTTTAAAAAGAGTGTAAAAAATAACATACAGTAAACGGAGCAAGAATTGAAGGCTGATGATTCATCATGAGCATTCAAGGGCCCAACAAGCCGCCCAGTAGCCCCAGGAAAATCCTCTGAAATCATCTCAATCTGATCTTTAGAGGGTGGTTTCCTGCCAAAAGTCATCTCAATACATTCTAAAGGAGTCTTTTCCATATTTGAACCACTGCAGGTTTTGCAATCAGGGTAAACTGAACTGTTTCCTGCACCCCCTTCTCCACTGACCAGATTATTAGTTTGCAGAAGGTTTGTATCGAATGCAGAATATGAATCTGTTTGGCTGCTAATGTGTGTTTCAGCAAAGACCTCTGGAGCAACGTCAGCGTCATGTTTACAGATGTGCTTGCTATCACTATGCAAAATTACTTGTTCTTCACTAAGAATGCTGGATGTGCATACATCTTGCTTGCAACCTTCACCGGACATTATGTTCTCTTGAACAATTTCAGATGACCTTACATGTAAAGTGTCAAGGGGCAAGACATGATAGTTTGATCCCTCTGAAATCATATTCTTTTTCACCTCAGTTAATGACTTAATGAAAGGTCTATCAGATTCAGACTGCTCACCCTGGAAGCACCGCTTTTTCCTCATCAAATCTCTCACAGAACATGCAGCCAATGCCTTTCCTACCTTTTCATTAGAAGTCCCTGTGCCTGCATCAACTTTTGTAGCATTGTAACTCCTCTCCCCTTTGCTCCCAGATGAGGTGCAATGCTCGGTACCATTTTTCATCAAATCATCTGAAGGAGAATCAACAGAGCCATGTTTAAAATCTTCATGCTCGTTTTCTTTAACAGAGAACGGCAAAGGGCACCATAGAAGTTTGTTTCTACTGTGAATGCTGTCTTGCCTCGTATTTGTGCACTTTGCCATCAGAGGAGTGGGTGATGTCTCCCTTTCACTACTTGTATTTATCTCAGAAAGATTGGCTTTGCATGGAGTTTTAAAATTATCATCAGATGATCCATCAACTTGAGGAATTGTATCACCTGATGAAATACTGGCCATATGCTCATGATCCCCAGCACAAGAAGTGTTTTCCTTCAGTACCTCAGACTTGATGGTACCTTCAACAGAATCAAGAATATCCTGGCATTCCTGCTGGGAAGCACTCAAATAATCTTGATGAGCCATCTCTAAAGCCTTTTGGTAGGATTTTGTAGGAAATAAGGGACTGAGAATTGCTTCATGAACTAATTCATCATCAGTAGTCAAGTCTTCTACAGCTTGTGAAGATGCAAGCCAGCTTAAAAGCCCAAGCGCTTCAGTATCTAAACTCTACAAAAGAACAATTGATACAACATCGATAGAAAACAAGTAAAATAATAGTTGCAGAAAAATCAACTATCATGAGACAAATTTTCATAAAACTAATAATGCTAAAAAAATAGGAAAAAAATAAGATAAGATTTACAAGTTGAACCCAAATGTGGATAGCATATAGTTCAAGTAAGAAAGAATCCACCAGGTATATAATTCCTAGAAAAATACTTAAAAACAACAACTTAACTAATAATTGAAAAATAAGGACCATCCAACTGATTTAATGATATCCAAAAGGGTGATCTTAATTCATATTTACTTTTAGAATTGTAAAATAGAGTCAATAATCATAAAGTGCTAGCATTAGTACAGTATATCTTAAGCTATAGTAATAAAATTCACACAAATTTCTTCTGATTAATTTTGGACAAGATAACTGAGGCCTTAAACTTGACGCTGCATTTGGTTGTGGAACAAGTTAACCCAGAAATAGGTTAACTTACTCCTAACCCACTTTACTCTAGAATAAACCACTCCAACTTATAGGGCAGAATAGTTTAGTCCATGTCCGGTGGAAAAGGTAGCTTTACAAACATCTAAATGCCCGTTTTATCCTTGAAATAAATCGGTCACCTTTCTGGAATTTGGCAGGTTGAAGTAGTATAAATGGGTTAAAGGGGTCTTTATTCCATTTAACCCTCATCTAAACAACAACCAAACATAGACAAAGAGAGTGAAATTCTAAATAATTATCTGGTTCATTTAATACTAGAGAGCAGAAAAGCTTGTCACCGAAAGTTGCAATAGTAAGTCATTATTTTAACTTTGATGCTGAAATTGAAGTTCAAGACGGTGATGTAACAGTCAAAAGGTAAAGATCAAGCAGCATCTGAATGGAAGTATTCAACACAAATTGTATAAATGGATGATGATACGAAAGTATTTAATGCAATAAAAGAAAATTTGGACAAAATACAAGAGTATTAGTTACATAGTAGTTCTAAACTTCTAATATTAAAATTTTCAAATTACTATAAATATCTCAATTCAATCAATAAGGTGAATGCTTGGAAAGGGAGAGGACATCAGAAACTTAATTTTGTAAATGTAAATATCAATGACTAGACCAAAAGACTGTTGTATGGTACCTTATTTAGTATGAACCAACTACCTTAGATCTGTTATAGTCACTTCTCTTCCACTTATACCTCTAAGATTCAAGCAGTCTGATTCAGAGTTCAGGAAAGAAATGAATTCCTCAAACAAGTGTAGTGTAGCAAAATACATTTAGGTGTGCCCAAACACAGTACACAGGATGATCAAACAAGTATAGACTAGGCCAACATATGCAGAACCGGCCCATATCTAACCGGTCTGGTTCGGCCTTAAAAAACGGTTCTAACCGTACCGGGTTGGAACTGGCCTGTACTATATATGTATTGGACGGTTCCGTCCGGTACAGGCAGGAATTGGTGCGAACCAGTGGGCAGCAAGTGCGCCCACGCATGCTGTGTTATGCAGACTGGTTTGGCACTAGTCCTGAACCAGTCCGGTGGACGACCGGTACGCCTACCGGTACCGGTAGCCTAACTTGGACTAGACCAAACACATTGGTAGTTCCCAAAATATTGATACAACCAAAAGAAATTCTAATTCCCTAGAATATCTTGAAATAATATTTCCATCACATCCAAAGATTGCTATTTGGTCATTTCCTCCAGACTAATCAAGAGAAATAGGCACTAAAATTCTTTTCTTTTTTTTCAGAAAACAAAAAAACCCAGCATAACAATACTGTCCTAGTCCTTATTTATTTAACTTGAACAATATCCTATAATAAAATTTATCACTTGACCCACTGCAAGGCTTCTCCAACCTAAGTCAAAATTCTAACTAACTAATTTTGTCCTTTTGTTTTGTCTTTTCTTGGTCAAATACATGTCTATAAACATGTAGGCTTCAGTTCTCATAAAGAATTGCATTTTTTCAATAAAGAATGTTGGGAGGCCAATCAAAGCCCTGTCTATTGCCCGGTGTAGCTGTAGGTTGATGTTATCGTCCAACCAGATGTTAGGAGGTGCTTATAAAGTTTGTTTTTCTGTAACCATATAGTATTTTGGTCCACTACGACTATATAATATCCTTCTCTCTTAGAAGACCTATGGTGCTGAATACCAAAAAGTTCAAAAAAGATCCTGACTACCAGATAAATGGTCAATGATCCTAAAAGGAAACTTAAGGTAACATAAATTCACAGCAAATAAAATAAAGAATACCAAGCAACTTACAAAGGACAACCTTGCTGATATATAGAAGACTACTTCCACTGAGAACAACATGCAAGATCTAGACATGTGGATCCATAAAGTTCATAAACAAGCAAATCAAAATTCTGAAAAAGACAAGCTAACATCTAAGGCAGCACCACCAACAACCAAGGTCTAAAACACAGTAAAGTCAAACAGACAGAGAAAATACAGAATGAATACTTGATTGAGGGCTAAAAGTAGATCAGACTAGCTCAACAATAACATGATACCTTCAGATCTTCAGATACAATCATCTGCAATGATGATGGCCTGATAACTGTAGGTGTCAATTCATGAAACTCACAGTTTTCCTCATAAGGTACGGTATCCTCATTTTTCTTGGAGGAAGGTTCAGGTGAAGACAGTGCTTTATCATTGCTTTCTTCAGAACACTTCAAAGGTTCAGTGCACGAACTGCTTAGTCTCTGATGTTCTATTGGAGTGAGTGTTTTGGCAATGTCAGTAAATGATGTAATGTACTTCTCTAACCTCTTATCCTCCTTGACTGCAGAAATATTTAGAGGGAAGGACTTTTGTGCCTCTAAGAATAAATTGGAGAGTGCATTCTCATGTTCAAGTCCAAGTAAAAAACTTTTCAATACATCTTCAGGATGAGGTTTGCTAACATCAGCAAACTTTACTGCCTCCTGTATTCCTGACCGTTCATACTCTTCCTAAATTAAAGTGAAAAAATCAAACTTAGCAGGCTACTTAAAGAATTGCATTCATATTGGAAAAAGAAATACCTTGCACAAAATCTAGACAATTTAAGAAGCAACTACCTCCCAAATTGGTATAAGTGACTGAACCATTCTAACATCTGATCTAGTCTGAGAAAGAGACGTATACATTTTATGTTTCTCATTTAGAATGTCTGCAAGTCACAAAAACAAGTCACCAGCATAACCACTTATATATATATATATGCAGATTTGTGTTCCACACATTTTTTCTAAGCAGATACAAACCATCCACACTCGAATCTGCCTCAAGCATACAGATACTTTGACGTCTAATGAAGTTAATGGGATTATTCTCTGAGATAACTCCAGTAGCTGAATCAGGCCAAATCAAAGCACTTGGAACTGTAGAAGAAAGCCAAATTGCTGAATTACTAACTGCATCTCCTGTACCTGCCTAGTGTCATAACGATTATATGATTGATGGGAACCATCAATTACTGAAATCCAATGTTCTGGAAATAAAATGTAAAGTGACAATCTGTGAACTAGCAGAAACAGAGGTTGACTTACTCCAATATCATGATTCTTGAAACAAGCTACCTTAGGAAAGAAGCTATCTGGTAATGGAGGACGAAATCTAACATTTGAGGTATGTATATGGCTCATTCCATATAAATTGAAGTCAACCTGCAACATCAATCAGAATAAAGACCGTGGCAGTAAGCTTCAGAAAAGATGAAAGTAGGAGCAAGTGGAGAAAACTGTTAATCAGAAGATTCAGAACCACTACTCTGACCTGTAAGGCCATCAAGACATATTTAATATTGTCAAAACTATATAAAAATTGGATTATCAGACAGTAGCAACAAGCAAGGTAATCAATAATCAATCTACCTCTCTGCATAATACCACTTGATTACTAAGAAAAATGGTCAAATAACTTAAATATTTCAAAAAACCCAAGTATTTACGTTCATACAGGGAAACACCAATAAAGGTGCACATTCCCACAAAAGTACAATAATGAATGGGGACAGGAATCATATATTGCATTTAAATCATTTTTCTCTTTTTATGAGGGGAGATGAAAGTCACCTTATTACACATAATTTTTCTTTTTTTCTTTTTTTCTTTTTTTTTTTTGAGGAGAGGTTGGGGGGGGGCATGAGTGTTGTTTTTCTTTTTCTTTTTCTTTTTTTGGCTATTTTATATGCATGTCTGTGTTTGCTGGGGAAGGAAGAGCACAGGGGTCTTGAAGCACATTCCCTCACCATAGTGATACATGCTGGGGTCTAGTACATGGCACACCACTTGCATGCAAACAATGTCAGATTTAATTATGGTGCATGAAATGGTGCAGTAGCTTCCAGAAATCAACATAATTCATAAATATCACCATCCTTCACCAAAAGCACATAATCTTATTTGGTGTATACCATTCACCAAAAGCACATAAACTTATTTGGTGTATACCATTCACCAAAAGCAAAGATCTTTCTTTTCAGTGTATACCTTATCTCTCAATCAATTTATGTAGCAAGCATCAACTCCAAATACATGTCTCATAACTAAAAGGACAAGTCCTATGGGCCAATGTCCAACTTGTGCCTCAGTTATAATCTAAATAAAAATAGTGTATTAGCATAAAATTTGTCAATCAGTTGCATATGTTGTGCAGACAGATTGGATTTAAATCTTGTGCCTGTCAGTCCCGTATTAGCTAGCAAATATTGTACCAACTATGTGATTGAACGAACCAAGTTGGCTGAACCCAACCAAAACTACCCAGATGAAGACAGATAGGGCCTCATCAAAGTGGACCTGAAATGATTGATATCATCCAGTACGGGCTGGAAAGCCTTTTAAACCATTTTTCTCTATATTTTCCACCATTTGAAGGTGGGAACAACCAAGGAGCAGGCAAACTGCTAACAAGCAGAAATGCAAACTATATATAAAATTTTATTTACATGAATATCATTTAAATACATATCTTACTAAAGCTATCACATGCAAATAAGGAGACACTCCTTATTTGAGTTCAATAAAAATACTGAAATGCCTTGAGAACAAAAGGTCGATTTCTTGTATCAAGAAAAGAAAAGTTGATTTCTCAATTAAGCTCAAATTATAGATTTTTGGTATTGGGACAATGCTTTTTTTAAATGGTAAAGAATTTCTATACCGAGTCGTAAAATCTTCTTTTACCCAAACATTGCTAAAACCCAAAAGTCCACTAAGAAAAATCATATAACTTAGTCTCCAAGCATCTCATCTACAATGGTACTAAACAAGAATTAATGATAAAACAAAAATTTTCTTCAAAAAGAAAAAACTAAAATAGAACTGTTCATATCTTGAGTCTTTCGCATACATATGTCCGTCTCTGTACATGGCAAGTATTGCACATCTACAAGCATAACAAGCACTTGATGTTATATTGTCAGAAACATGATCATGCTGCTCAATAATATGGTAAATGTATTCTTTCTTTGCTCCTTTGTCAAATTAGCGCTGGTAGTAGACTATGTCATCTTGAATGAACTACAATCTTTAGACTCATTCATTAATAACACTAATTTCCAATAATATTATATTTCAATTGTCAATGCACACCTATAGTTTTTCAAAGTGATTATAGTTGCAAGTTATATATTGAATTAGCAGTAAATAAACCAGCAAGCATTAAATAGGATGACTAGGGCATGTAAATCAAAACACCGCATTTACAGACACCACTAAAATGAAAATGAACATGCTATACAGTACTCCTGCAATATATATAGAAACATCTACATGAATGCATGCATGTGTGTATGCATGCATGCATGCATCTGTGCAACCATGCATGTTTGTATGTAACTATGTATATATGTATTTATGTATATAAAATATTGAAAGTACAATTTCTTACCAAAAAATGAAGAAGATAAGGGATATGAGTTTCATAGGGCTGGAAGCTTCTATTAAGAACAGCACCACCCTAAATAGAATCAAACAAAGTTTAGCATCAGCTATATGTCATGAGCATTCTATCGACATGCCGAGTAAACAAGTTATACTTAAAATCATCCCATAAGTAACTCTGTTAACATTATTATTCAAGTTTCTGGCCTTCAGATATCCAATGCCAAAATGGAGAATTCTGGAAATACACATACAGAACATTAGTTTTCCAACTACCAAGTAAGATATACATCCCAGTGTCGTGTGTGCCTGTCAGCAGCATGCCATAAACTGTGCTGAATGCCTCACCACCGTGTAACACTTGTGTGGCGCCAACTACGTGCTAGTGTTTTAAAACAAGGTTTTAAATTCTATGGCATGGGGGTGTCCCAATCTCCCCATGGAACAGAACGCCCTGCATGTCCCCCTATCTAGGTGGCCGTCCTGGTCGAGCATTCCAATACTTGTCTGGGACATCCCTTTTATACTTTAATTAAATTTATGTTGAATTTTTACTATTCCTTTTGTTTCCTAAAACATATTTGTACTTCAAAAGTAATACATTTATGATAAATCGGCCCTATTTAAAACTAACACTATAATGTATTATGGCCTTCCAGGTCATTGGAGGTCCTTCCTTGATTACCAAGCAATGATATCTTATAATTGATGTTGCATGAGTCCTTGATAAAGCAAAAATGATACAGTTTGATAAAAACAGTTGTAATTTTTAATACATTTACACTGAGCTTGGTCCAAGGCAAAACTATCCCGAACCGTCCAATTCGAGACATACTGAGCATCTAAGCTATATCGAAGGCAGACCAGGATGGTTCCAACAATAAAATCGAGATACCAGTGGGCGGTGAGAGAGGGAGAAGAAAAGAGGAAAACAGAAAAGAGAGAGGGAGAGAGGGCGGGCAATGGTAAGCGGCGGCCGTCGGAACAAGGCCTAGGGAGGCGGGAGAGAAGGCTTCAAAGCCCTCTCTCCTTTGCATCAAAATGGGGGTAGGGCCCCTATTTCTAAAGGAAATAGGGGCTTCAACCCCTTTTTCTTTTTTCCTTTGATTTTTTAAGTGAAGTCCGCACACACTGCCGACTTCACTTATTGTCTTCATTTTTTGAAATTTTTTAAGTGAAGCAGCCGGCATCACTTAAAAAATTTCAAAGAAAAAGAAAATAATAAGTGAAGTTACAGTGCCTACCGACCACTTAAAAAAATAAAAAAATAGAAAAAGAGGTTGAAGCTCCTGTTTCGACGCATGGAGGAGAGAGGGCCCCTTGGCCCTATTTCGGCAGCCGCCACCCACCAGCGCCCTCTCTCTCCCTCCCTTCCTCTCTCCCTCTCTCTTTTCCTCTCTTTCCCTCTCTCTCCCCTTCCTTCGCCCATCTCTCTCTCTCTCTATCGTGCTCTCCCTCCATTCCTCCCTCTCCCTCGCTCCCTCCCTCCCTTTTTCTCTCTTCTCCCTCTTATCTCTTCTTCCTCCCCCCCCTCCCTAGCTAGTTTTCTGTCGATTCACATCAGAATGGCACGGCACAGGGGCGTATCATACTGTGCTGCCGGCCTACGGGCATGGGTTCCAATTCTGGTATTGTGGACCCTGGTTTGGTCACTTGTAGATAAAAATATAATTATGTGAATATTGTCTAATAAATTATATTTCAACATATTTCAATACCACACAAAATGGATTCATCAGTTTAAGATAAACATATCAAACTTACTACTAAACCCATGTGAAATGTCTACAACACTCATGAACATCAGGGTTCTGTTCATAATCAAATCCTTGAATATTTAGCCTCGATACTGAGCCCATCCCTGTTGCCCGTATTGTTTGGTACTACTAGAATAACCATCCTGATTGTATGTTGCGTAAGAGTGGCCATCCTTGCTCAAGATAATCAGAGGCAGCACCATACTGTAGCCTAGGAACATACCCATATAAAGGTGGCTACTTTGTAAGACTCAAGATATGATAACTGGAGCATACATTTAAATCATATGTACATGGAGAATAAATTTTAAAAATAATTCTAAAAATAATTTAAAAACCATTAAAATTCTGAAAAAATAATCACCTGTGCATCTAAATTACTTGAGGATGTATCTTAATTTTCTCCAAATTTATATTCATTATGCTCATCAATTTTCCAATTTTTAATCAACTATCTAATTAATATAATTCTAATTTTAATTTTATTGTTTGTATAATTATTAAAATTCATGATAGGTACCTAAAAATTGGATTTAAGTGCTTACTATTTCTACCTTTTCTACATTTATTTTTTTGTAATTTTTAATTATTTTTATTAAAAATATTTAAAAATCATTAAAATTTAAAAAATAATCAACCATGCATCTAAATTACTTGGGGGTGTATCTTGATTTTACCCTATTTTAGATTCATTATGTTCATTAGTTTTCCAATTTATCAATTATCTAATTAATAACTATAATTTAATTTTATTTTTTCATATAATTATTAAATTCATGATAAGTATCTAGAAATTGGATTTAAGTTGACTAAACTATTTCGCCCTTTTTTACATTTCTTATAAGTTATAACCTTTTGAAATTTTTAAATATTTTTATTTGAAAAACTAAAAAATAATTAAAAATTTGAAAAATAATCATCCATGCATTTAAATTACTTGAGATATGTTAATTTTCCTCAACTTCACATTCATCATGATCATTAATTTTCCAAATTTTACTCAATTATCTTATTAATAATTATATTTTAGTTTCATTGTTTCATATCATTATTAAAATTCATGATAAGTACCTAAAAATTGGATTTAAGTTGCCGACAATATTTCCACCCTTTTCTACATTTATTACATTTTTGTATTTTTTAAATATTTTTATTACAAATAACTTATAATCATTACAATTTTAAAATAATCATCCATGCATCTAAATTACCTGGGATGCATTTTAATTTTCCTCAACTTTACGTTCATTAATTTTCCAAATTTTAATAATTCATCATTTATAATTATAATTAATTTTATTGTTTTGTATAATTATTAAAATTCATGGTAAACCATTTGGTCATGTTCCTGATAATTGCTATTGCATTGAATTGAATTAGGACCTAGGGTATATATTTGACTAGCTTATAGTATTCCTTTTTCAGAAGAAGAGAGAGGGAGGGGAGGGGAGGGGCAAAGTGAGAGAGAGAAAGAGTGAGAGGAGGGGGAAATTAATAAAAAAATGAAAGAGTAAAATGATAAGCAAGTACCAAATTGATTAGAGAGAAGAGGGAGGGGAGGGGAAAAGAGACAGTTTGTGCAGGGGGAGGGGAGGGGAAATTAATAAAAAACTAAAAAATGTGGAATGGAATAAATATAATGATTAAAAGGAGAGGGGGGACTCCCCCTCTCTCACACACACAGGGACTCTAGAGTCTGGAGTAGACTAGGGGCTAACTGGCCGAGCACGTTCTCATCAGAAAAAAATGAGAAGATGGGCTGGACCAAGTCTTCTTCCCTCCTCCATCTTGGTGATGAGGGGGCCTAAGCATCGTCGAAAAGAAGAAGAAGAAGAAGAAGAAGAAGAAGAAGAAGAAGAAGAGAAGGAGGAGGAGGTAGGGCTGAACCAAAACCTTCCTCCACGCGATCAAGTGGGTGACATCATATTAATCAAAAAAAAGGACAGATCCTCCCTCCCCACGATCAAGTGGCCACCATCACATTAATCAGAAAAAAGAGAGAAATGGTGAAGCTGAATGGAAGCCTTCCTCACTTCTCCCCATGACCGACCGAAGGCATCTTCCCTCCCCCCCTCCTATGACCTCATCCTTGAATGATGGCATATCCTGGCCAGGATGACCTATCAATGCATGTCTCGACCCGGATGGAGGCAGGCCGGCTAGAATGGTGGATGAAAGTGCTTTTTAATCTGAAGAGTTCTGGTATGTTTGATTTAGTACCTAATCCTTGATAAATCAAAATGAGTGAAAACTCTACTTTCTTTCAATGCAATATTGATGCAAGAAAAATGGCATGTTACTTTAACTCTAAGATCGACATGCCATGAAAACTTATAATCCTGGTTCAGATTACTTGAAGAATCTAGAAACAATCAACTCCATGTTTAAGAATGCAGAAGTTGAGGCCACAATGCAAATGTATGAATACTCAGTCCACTGTCTCCATCATCTTTGTATTTCTAATATATAGCCTTAATGTCCCGAGACATGCAATACTTAATTAGACATGATAATATTATTAAAAGAAGGATGTGATATAGTGGCTGCTTGAAAAGGTTACAAGAATTCTGGCTCAAACCAAGGCCTAAGAAATAATTTTGGAAACAATATTGCTGAATCACATCTATTAGATACAAATTGTCTGCCTGTTCATTTTTAATGGATTACACTTCAGCAGATGCCAAGGCAAAAATCTTAATAGCTGTAACTACCATACCCATGCAGTAAAATGGAAGCGCACGACGAGCTTTAAACATGTCAATTTTTGGCATTAATCCATTAAAAAGAAAATAAATTACAAATCTCTTCGGAATATTATTCTAATTGATTTGCATCTACTTCCCATATGCATCCAATTTAACATATATACCAAGAGAATTCGTTGAATTGCAAAACCACATAAGATTGGCATATGGAAGCAATATATGGTAAAACAACAGCATCCAGACATGTCAAACAATTCCAGAAAGAAGAGACAACATAAGTTAACTCAGAAGGAGCACTTGATCAATAGCTAGAAAAGAAAGAAGCAAGAATGCTATACAAGCCCTCATGCATCAGAGCTGTAGAGAGTAGGGACAGATATCAGGGACACAAGGTGCAACCAAGCAAGTCCTGCAATTATTTTGAGCTCTATTGCACCAAAAACAAGTATCAAATGAACATCTGTAGCAAGAAAATCCTAAATATCACAGCACACATAAATAACAAGTTAAATAACTGACATACCAAAAGCAGAGTAGCAGCACGGGCTACCTCATGAGGATAATATCTTTGATTCCCATCAAGGAATTCAAATGAAACCATTAAAAGTAAATGAGAAATGCAAAAGATACAACAGAAATAACAAAAGAGATGGAAAAGATCCAACAAAAATTATTATGTATACACCGTATAGGCATTCCATCAGGACAACTTCACTGGTGCAGACACCAAACAGATCCCTTAAATGACCACCAAACAGAGAATGTAACAATAATATATTAATATCACTCTAAATTTCGGGGGAAAAAATGGGGACCTTTGCCTAAGACTATAAACAAGAATAGCTCACACCAAAAACCAAGAATGGATTATTTCAGGGATCTTTTTGACACTTGAGGCAACATGAATTTTTCAATAATCATACTATCTGATACATAAATTTTTCAATAATAAATATACATGTACTTTAAAAACATGGAGATTACTTTCTCAGTTAACCAACCTTTTTATTTTGGACCATCTTAGCAAAAATTACTGAAATAATCTTAATCTCAAATGGGATGACTCCAATGAGTACTGGCCAAAAAGTTTACACTATTTATATATGGCTAGCCCCAATAGTATGTCACATCAAATTCAGTATTCCTGACAAAGTATTGTAGAAACTATTTTGAGGAATGTGGAATCATCCCGAACCGCTCAGTTCAAAGCATACCGAGCCGTACTGGCAGCGGACCTGACAATTTCGAGAAACCGGCAGAGGAGGGGGAGAGGGAGAAGAAAACAGAAGAAAAGAGAGAGAGGGGGTGAAGGGAGGGAGATGGAGGGTGGCGAACGGCTGGCGCAGCTGCCGGAGGGCCGCGGAGAGCCGAGGGGGGGCACGGAGGGGAGAAAAAGAGGCTCCGTCCTCCGGACCCTTGTTTTGTTAGAAATAGGAGTGTCAAATGGGCCTCTTTTTTATTTTAAAATTTTAAGTAAAGTCTGCAACCCCTTTGCCGATTTTACTTAATATTTTCAAAATAAAAAAGGACTTTTTATTTTGGAAATATAAAGTGTAGTTGGCAAGGGGGTTGCTGATTTCATTTGAAATTTTCAAAATAAAAAAAGAAGCCACGTTTAGAACTCCTATTTCGAACGAAACAAGGGTCCGAAGGGTGGAGCTCCTCCTTCGCCCCTCCACACCACTCCCCAAACCTCTGCGGCCATCCGCCACCCTCTCTTTCTGTTTTCCTCCCTCCCATTCTTCCTCTCCCATGCCCTCTCTACTGTGTCGAGCTGCGCTCCACCAACCTTCACCCTCTCTCCCTCCTTTCCTC
Source organism: Phoenix dactylifera (assembly GCF_051530095.1). Classification (NCBI taxonomy): domain Eukaryota; kingdom Viridiplantae; phylum Streptophyta; class Magnoliopsida; order Arecales; family Arecaceae; genus Phoenix; species Phoenix dactylifera. Next base: position 11,190,982 of record NC_143197.1, read on the forward strand.
GCCCTCTCACTTCCTCCCCCTCTCTTTTCCTCTCTCCCATTCTCCCTCTCCCCCACTCTCTCTGTCGTGTTGGTACAAACTCAGCACGGAACGGCACGAATGCATACCAAACCATGTTGCCGGCCAACCAATAAAGGCCCTAATACCGGCACAACAATCCTAATTTACTTGATTGGGTTATGGGATGCATAAAGTTGGTGCTAAAGTACTGGCTTGCTCTAATTCACACTTTACATGATAAAAGTTGTAGCTATGAAAAATGAAGGCATCAAAGTGACTGGGTTTTAATTTACGAATAACTTTTTATGAATTTGATGAAACTTGTAGCTTGTGTTAATCCTTAATGTGAATATCATCTTATCATAGCAGAAATTATAATATGAAGATGGTGAACTTAAAAAATTTACAGGCATGGGCAGCTCAAATCATCAAAAACAATAGGTTTCTTTCTCTTGGTTAATTTCATAAACACAAACAACGCTTTCATGAAGTTTAATATTCACAATTTGGAGATAGGCAAGAGGGTATTAAATGTATTTGCAGAATATCATGTCAGAATGATGACAATCAATCATCATAAGTAGGAGTGTAGATGAGCTGAGCTCGCATAAGCCAGACCACGCTCATGCTTGGCTCATGCTGTCATTAAAAGTTCAAGACAAGCTCAACCTCAACTCAATTAATTTCAAGCCAAGCTTAAAAAGTCTAAAATAGTTTCAAAGTGCATACAAGCTATTCAAGAACAAATTGTTTAAACAAGGTGAGAGAGCTTTGGGTCCCCAAGGTTTTCAAATATTTATTTTGAGCAAGTCTCCATATTAGAGCACTATTAGTGGCTAAAAAATTTAATAGCAATTAATCAATGACCTAATGCTTAATATATATTCTTCACTGTACAAAATGTGTTAGTACTATAATATAAAATTTTTATATAAATAATAAAGTAGAATAATATAATTCTCAAGTTTGGCTTCTATATATTTCAATTTTTAAGCTCACAGCCTCACACTATGTATTCAAGATGGCTTGTTAAACAATTGACCAAGCCTTTATTGAGATAATATCTGGCCAAACTACTTGCAAATGGCCTACTCAACTGAAAACCCTACTCATGATTTGCCAAAAACCTCCACATGTAACAAATAGATCAGTTATTATTGTTATTTAATTAACCTAGTAAGTTCTTAAATTCTTGGTTCCTACAATATATCTAATTTCAATTTTGTGACTGTAACAACCCAGGACCTCACCCAAAATGGCTAGTCGGAAGGTATTGTTTGGGTTCCTTGATCCTGTATAAGTACCCAAGATCTACCCAGCGAATAACCGATGTGGGACTAAACACACGCCCGCACGGATCCTCACATACTCTCCCCGTTCAAGCCCTGACGTCCTCGTCAGGCTAAGGGTTCAAATCAATTCAAATCTAATCACAAACACCACGATCGGTCCGTGGTCAACCCCAATGGTTACGTGCTGCAGTGTCTCCTAGTCCACATAAGTTATGGACCGGGTTCGCTCTGATACCATTTGTAACAACCCAGGACCTCACCCAAAATGGCTAGTCGGAAGGTATTGTATGGGTTCCTTGATCCTGTATAAGTACCCAGGATCTACCCAGCGAATAACCGATGTGGGACTAAACACACGCCCGCACGGATCCTCACAGTGACTATCTAGCATCTAATAGTATACCTATACATAAATCAACATTACAATAAGTAACTAGTGAGACTAAAAATAGTAAAATGTGTTGCAATCTTGAAAAGTATTACAATGCAACTTGTGAGATTAACATGGTGAAGAATATCTGATAGAAAAGTATGATCTCATCAACCAGAAATATTCATTAATTTTATTATGTATGCACTCCAACAATTACTTAATTTACCTTTCTTATTTATCAGATAAATAGGAGAAAATCAAAAGAGGGTACATAAATCAAAAGGAGTGTACATTGTCCTAGGCACCACAGTAACACGGCCTGATTAGTTGCACAAACCTCCAAAAAGTTCATTCTTTTCCCTCTTTGCTTTCATCAAATTTTATTGATTGACTATCATAATTAAGATCCCAAATATTTTTATAATTTTTCAAAATTTTTCAAGTTTTTACATTATTAGGCCATCACTAAATGTTTGGAACTTAAATGATTGATGCAGTCCATTTCATCAAAACACTCATAAACAGAGCAGAATTAATTCAATCTCATATAGAAATAGTTATGGTCCTGTACTAATGTTTCATGTAGATGGAATGTGATAATTAGTATCCATCGCTTTGAAAACCAAACAGCTGCTGCATAAGGTATAAGATCGAACACCAACATTCATGAAAATTTTGTGAAGGATTCAAGTCAACTTTTAAACCAGCATCTAGATGTTATCATAAGCTGTACTTTCAGCTTAAATGGCATGCAACAGTCTGAGCATGAGAACCTTACAAAAACCATGGCCATATTCAGCCAATAACACTACTCATGAAAACCATGCATCTGGAAACATGATCAACAACCACAAGATGCTCAGAAAGATTGTGAAGGAAAGGTGTAATTTAAGTCAGAAACAAAATGAAAATGTGGATACAAATACATCTTCACAAAGAGCTCCTCTGATGAGTGGTAGCCATAAAATTTCTTAGCCCGAACAAGGCTGCACCCATGTATGTGTTGTCTTTTGGACACAGAAGTACTTTGACTCTGAAACAGTAAAAAGATAGTGGCACAGTTTTTAATGAAATCATAACAACAAAAGATTGTATGGGAAAACATTTACACGATCATTTGGGAAAATTAGGAGGAAGACGCCAGGCATACTTTTAAAGCTTTCTCGATAGCATTCATTAGATCATGAAGAAATGCATTGCCTGCATAGGACAAATATAAACAAAATCATTAGATATTGCAAGATAGATTGCATGGTAACAGCTAAGTGGAACATATATAACTGATAATTGTGTAATCAGCAACAGAATCAGTTTATCTGAAAAACATACATCAGTAAATTTGATCACAATACAGTACCACATTCATATAGAAAAAAGGAAAAAAGGAACTGCTGAAATGAGAAAGCACGAGTCCCATTATTAAATCATCTTCAACAGGAAACATCTGTACCATAAGAAACAAATAGCATCACTGCTAACCAACACTTGAATTTTATTAAAAGACTTAAATGACTAAAAGGTTATCACAAACCATGGATCAGTCTTCAAATAATATACATGACTCTGGTTGTAGACTGAAAGAGAAAAGCTAGTTCAGCCACATGCAATACACGAGAAGGGAGAAAAGAAACAAATAAGGAACATGCATTCCTACAGAAGATACAAAGCAACAAAATTCAAAATAGGCATCACCAAGTTTGCACATTTGGTAGCTGTGAATTGATCCACCCGAAAGAACATGACATGCCTAATCTTTGTTTTAGGTCTGACCTAATGGCTGAGGTTCATGACCCACCTAATAGGCCCTGCTAAATATCTAGTAGATGTCTGTCTAAAATTAGCTTGGGAACACTTATGTGCAACTGATGGTCTAAAGTGCCTCATAGAAGACCACATAAATGGACAAAATTACTAACTAGACAGGAAATGGCAACCCACCCATTTCGTCAGTAGACAAAACCTAGAAGTAATGCAAAACCCACCAAGAAAACCCCACCTCTTTGGTTTGGCTCTAGCTAAATAACTAAAACACAGGACTCAACCTAGTGATGCTTCACATAAATGATGGGAAAGTCAGCAGTTAAGGTTTGCCAGCAAACAAATACAGAGCATTATAAAAAGGAAAAATTAAGAATAAGAAAGATAATAACAAAGGTGGAAAAATACAATTGGCCACAATATGCATATGGAAGAAGGGAAGGAAGGGACCACCACTTGCAAGCAAAGTTGCGTAAGGTGATCGAAAAAAAGTCTGAGAGTAGATGCACAAGAGATGCGGACACCTCCAATCCACCCTGACTTGGCTCCGAGAGCATCCATAGTTGCACAAAGACAGAAAAAAAATGGTGGAAATACGTGCACAAGAAAAAGTAACTTAGGCTTACTTAAGGGTGGAATGAGCAAAAGCACAAGAGATTGAGACACCACCATCCCAACAGTCCACCTCCCGATGCAAAGACCATACATAATTGTGCACGTAATAAATGATAATAGTATGGGCATCAGAGTATAAATTAACATGTAAATTATTAGGCCAAACAAGATTATATTGTGTTAGCAAGCAATAATGAAGATTAATCATGTTTTACAATAGAATCAACTGTGTGATGAGAGATCTTTTCATCCTTGCACTGAAATAAAAATAAATTTAATGAATGTGAAACAATACATGACAAAGTCTGATCAATTTAATGAAGGTGAAAACTTAAATTTAAATTTTCACTCCTACGCATTTCAGGGTTTAAACATCATGATCAACAATAGAAATTGTAAAGACAGTCAACCATGCCAACACCAGATGATAACTGCCTATTATCTGTGTTCAAACATAAAGAGAGCAGGAACAGAACATATTTAAATATGTAATATACAAAAATTAGAGGAGACTTGACATGAAACTCTACAAACAAGACAATAAGAGTAAGAAGAGAGATTCAATAATAAAGATGGTGTAAGAAAATGGGACAAAAAAGGAAGCATAGAGTGTATTCAATACAAGCCTAGCATGTCGTATCATACTGAACCGGACCGTATGGGGCATACTATACCAGTTCGGTATCAGTACACAGTATGGGAGACGTACCGACACTCGGCATGCCTAACCAGCCCCGTACTATACTGTACTAACACAATGATAGCGTGGCACCGGTACGAGGCCCGGTACCGGATGGTGTACCTTGAGTACGAGCACCCCTTTTCAAAACATTTATCATACACTTGAGCAGCCAAGTATACAACTATACTTTTGGATCCTTTGGTATATAAACAAAAAAGATAAAACCTAGTGAGAGCAAGAGATTCTAGGTGGATAACCTCATAATTTAACACTTCTCTTTATTTATTTATTTACTTATTTATTTTTTCTATGAGGATAAATGAAAGTGGTGATAAATTTCTTGGGAGGTCCTTGACATCTTGGTAACTCAATTTAAATAGAGCACTCATGAATATTTGTTTTCAAAGAAATTTAAATTTCAACTTGCCTGTAACAAACAGGTGAAAATATCTGTTTATCTTCTCATCCCTTTCATTAATCCTCACCAAAATCAGTCTAGTCCACTAGATGCATGTAACTATTTCTATATCAATTAAATTATACACCAAAATGAAAATCACAAAAGACTTGTTTAGTTTTACAACTAATTAAACAAATCAAAAGTCCTAAAAACTTGCAATATGCAAAAGCAAGAAAGGTTTTTCAAGAATCACATTCCCAAACAATGTTGTTTAGCTACTGAACAGAAGCACTAAATGCAAGCATATTCCCTCCATGAGGTGAAGATTTAATGTGAGGAAGATACTTTTTGCAACCTTCTTCTAGCCGGTTTCAAGGTTCTAAAAGCAGTTGTCTTATGTCATATGTAAGCAGCTAGGAGCTGCATAGCAATTAGGAGAAAGCCAAATGCATAAGCGGATGGCATGACAGAGTGTACAAAAAATATTAAAAAAATAAATCAAAACACTTATAAAGTTAATTTTAAATAAATAAAAAAATCAGAAAGAATTAGGTAATGCATGATAGTAATTTGCATGATAACATGATAACTGTTGCATAATTTATAAAATAATGTTGATTAATCATTTAGAGAAAAATGTTGAATAATTCAAGTCAATGCAACAAGCAAATCTGTCCAATGATGATTAATCAATAGAAAGATAAATATAAAAATAAGCAAGAATTAGTAAAACTTGTGACTAGCAAAATAATGCAAGGGGCTTATATAACACAAAGAGAAAAGCAAGTTATTATGTGTCCACACAAACCGCAATTTAGCTAGAATTAATTTTTTGGCACTACCCCAAAGTTAGTCCAAACTTGACCTTCCTAAGCTAGGCAGACCCCTTGGGTTCCCACTATGCAGCAGGATAACATAAGACAACTGCCTAGGAAACTAGGCAGAAAGCAAAGTAGTGGAGAGGCCTGCCTAAGACTCAAAACACATGGCAGCCACATTTTAAAACAGTGACTCTACGAACGATGAAAACATTATCTTAGTTTTCTATCAATATAAGCAAGTTCATATATAGCGATGATAAAAGAAAGAACCCAATATTATTTCTTTAAAACACAATGATACAGGGCAAAGTAGATGGTACATATGTATTTTACCCTATACCATGACAATTAATGTCTACAGGATATATATCATAGATATCGCATGGTAAGGATGGGCACTTTGATTTTTGGCCTTGTCATTGCACAGCTCTACGAGCAAGGAAACAAACATAAGCCAAGTAATAAATCAAATAAAACCTGAATCAAAAAAAAAAAACGTAGACTGGAAGAAATCGGAAAAAAAAAAGGATTAGAAAAAATAGATTTGAAATATTTATTGTGTTCAAGCCAATCTGTTGGAAGATGGTATAAAGTTGAAAAAAGAAGAAAGAACATAATGATTTAGTTTTTATAATAACATCGACAGACAAAAGCAAGCATACATTCTTGATGCTATGTAATATCATTAGCTCCTAAAGTCAACAAAGTAGCTCTCATATCTAAATTATTGATGCTGATAAACAAGAACTAAACAATCAGAAAGCAAGACTTTCAAGATATAATCAAGCATACTGATTGAGAAAAAAAAAATCTCTGACCTTGCCTAACAAGCCTTATGTTGTTTTCAAGCATTAAGCTTGATAGTTATGTGACATATTAAGAACTTTTCACAACGGGGACTCAATGGGAACCTCCGCTCATTGGTGTCTTATGCCTGGACAAAGTAACTATGCCTACCACAATATATTATAACAGTTGGCTGGTAAAGAAACTACCTGATAGTTATACAGTAAGCAGATGCAATCAAGGAGCACTACATGCAACAGCTATTAAATTCTAGAGTACAGACATCTTCAAAATAAATTACTGAAGTACAAAAAAGTCTATTGAACATTCGACAAACACATAATTAATATTCTGATTTCTAGAAATAACTAAGCTGTATTAATTACCTTCCTCAGGATTTTGAAGCAGCTCAACAGGAAAAGGAATGTACAAGTAAGGCAAGGCCTACAGCAACAAGTAAAAGCAGTTAGAATGCAATTCGAATGACGATGGTTAATAATTTCATTAAGATTTTTATTATGCATGATTTTCAACTACGCAAAATCACAAATTTAATAAAAAATATGATGCTAATGTAATTAAATTGATATATAAATAAAATTGCAACTAAAATTGTGCAGTCGAAAGCATCTCAACTTTCAGTAGATGAAATGCACAAATATATGAGAGCACAAATGTAGTAGATATTCCACGATATCATAAATTGGAAACTCAAAAACCAATCAAACCATGAGAGAGCATTGCTTTAACAAAGAACTACCAGGAACCTACTTTATAGCGTGGAAGGGGGTAAAAAGACGACTACATCCCAAAAACATCTACTTTCAAGAGGACATGTGACTTCTTGTGAACCAAAAAGAATGAATATGCCCCAAATTAAGGATTTAAGAACTGGTGTGAACTGGTATGACAAGCTAAGTGAAACATTTAAGTCTACATTCATACTAAGTCACATCTGTTGTTAGCCTTTTTACTTTCCTACTTTTTTAGTAAAAATTTTCTAAAATTACAAATCTTTAATGTGGATGTGGATTTTTTTGAATATATGACGTCAATGCTTTTTCAGTATCATATATCATCCATATGTTAGTGAATGATGAATAGAGTTTGATATATTCATAATTTCTATTAGTTGAAATTTTTTTTTTTTTAAAATCATGTTAATCAACGCCTTATTCAAGTTTTAGAATTTGGATTTCTTTTGGACTTCTTTTGAAAAATAGTCTATTGTATCAATGATTAAATATTGTGCTTGAAATTTATATTGCTTAATATTCTAATTATTTTTATTATTTTTATTAATTTAGAATAGGATGAATGTGGTGGGCTTAAAACTTCACCCCCAACCCCCCTCCAATAGAAATCCAGGCTCCGCCTCCACAGAATGTGCTTCTTTAATTCTATGTTAGTAAATTAGCAAATTTTAATGCAGCAGCCTACTATCTTCGATTTTCATGAATATCATATGGCCACCAATTTCACAAAAGTAATAATAACAGAAATAATAACCCAGTTCAGTTATTTAATTTCATATCAGGATTCCCAAGAAATGCTAGCCACCAGACAAATCGTGCCAAGTACCATAATAATCCCCATGATCTGCTTTGATAGAAAGTCTTTACCGGCTACTATTCCTTAAAGCATCAGGAATCCCAGAAAAAGCATGAGGAATTTTTTTTAAAAAAATACAGAGAACACTGAGATGAAACATAAAATATACAAAGACTTGCATACATTCAATTCCTATTTTAAAATCAATCAGCAGTGTCACACTGGGAATTACATCAAAAAATTCCAAAAAAAATGCAGTAAAAAAGACGAGTAATGAAAGACAACCCGATGAATGTGAAGGCAAGTCTTCTGTCCAGCAGGAGTAGAGCCATATATCCTTATAACTGGAACATCCTCCACATTTCTCCCTAAAAGCCACAATGAAAGAAATCGTATAACCAATCCAATCTCCAAAACCATAACAAAGAGAGAAGGAACGAAGACAGTTTGTGAGGCGACCCACCATGGAAGTTACTGTAGCAGAAGTCGAGATCGGGGATTGGAGACGCCATATAGTAGTCGAGCGAGACGATCCGGACGCTGAAGACATGGGGATTGGGCGGCGGCAGCGCGGCCATCCCCGGAGAAGTGCGCCGAGCGGGCGAGAAGGGGGAAGAAAACGAGAAAGGGAAGAAAGTGGGGAGAAAGGGCGGTTGTTCGAGGGGTTTTATATAGGCGCGAGGAGGGGACGGCCTCCGGAGGCCCGCGCGTGGAAATCACCTGATCTCGGGTTCCTTCCCTTGTACGCTTCGCGACGGAGTGGGTAGCGGGTTTTTCTGCGTCCTATCCGGGTGGTCATTGATCTAAACTCATTTCAGACCTTTTGGGTTCAAGGCGGAGCTAGATTGGCTGGTTATAGTAAAAAGAAAAGAAAATAATATATAAATATAAAATATAAAATATAAAGTAGAATTTGTAAAATAATTTTACTATATTTAAAAAATAATATTTTTGAATTTGAGATAGGTTGCGACCACAAATTTGTATGTTTTGTACTTTTAAACAAATTTATTACAACAATCCAGCAAGTGCCAAAAAAAAGAAAAAGAAAAAAGGGCCCTACTATATCTCTTTTATCAACTATGTAGATATATCATTCACAAATAAGGTAATCTATTATTTTTGAACTACATATATGCTAAAATTATTTATTTGGAGACTCTTGCTCATTTGTCAAGTTGTATGATATGGACATTTGAAATAGCATGTATTGTATTTTGATTTGATTTATGGATTAAAAATAACATGGATAGTTGAAAACTTGCAATTTAGCTCGTGCCAATTTATAAGTTGGCTTGATCAACTCTCCATTTCTGTTGCTTTCAGTGCATTTTATAGTATTTTCTCTTATTTAGGGCTTATTTAAGAAATTTAGTAGGATTTGACTAGATTCTATATAGAAATCAAGCTTGTTACCCGATCTAGCCTTTATGTTTAAAGGCTAGTTCTATTTTAGGCCTAAATTCCAATTATGGGCATGTTGCACTATAGTATGAAAAAAAAATCTATGGCGGTCTTTTTTTTCTCCTATAAGAGTTAGGCTAGAGAGGGATTAGGTTGATATAGATCTTACTTCAATAAATTGTGTAATCCATGATCTAATTCTGCTGGATTTTCCAAACATGCCCTAAATCTAGTAGGATTGAGATAGATTTTTTATTAGATTTATGGAGTGGCCTATCTATTTGAGTAGGCTCATTGCAATCCAATACTTCTCAAGCCCAAATTCTCTAGGAGGAAAAAAATCAATGGAGATTTTTTTTCCTCCCTACATATCAATTAGGCCTTTAGATGGGATTTAGGCTAAAATTAGGATGAGCCTTTAGAAGAATACAGGCTAAGTAGGCCATCATGTCCGGTCCTTTTAGGATTCCAGTTCGATCCTACTGAATTTTCAAACAAGCCCTTATACCATTCATTTAGGATGACTTTATGCATAAGAATATAGTCGGGCAAATATCAAACTTTTGGTCTACATCATCAAATATAAATATTAGGACTCTACACTTGAGCTCATGGGAATTTGTTTTCATCTATTTTTTTGCATGAGTTATTCATCAATACTAACCAATCATATCACAATCAATTCTTTTAATTACTTTTTGACTGTTATTCACTGGAGGTACTAGTGGAAGTATCGGTTCTAATGAAATGATAAATAAAAGGGTATTACTTGCAAGGAAATCCTCGCACATGATTGTCATGCTTCAAGAAAGAATTTGAAACCTGTCTTATCTGGCATCTTTCTCTGATTCCACTACCATATCTTCCTCAACCTCCCCACTCTCTAAACTCTACAACTAAGGGCCAGTTGGAACCGGTAATAAGGTTGGCTTATACCCATCTCTAGGATAAGACTAAAACAAGGCCTTTATCCCTCCCTTAGTTTATATCCCTAACAATTTAATCAAACTAGGTCTATCGAGAATGGATTGGTGCCAAGGTATTTGCACCCTATGTTAACAATCTAGTTGGCAGCCAAGAGCAAGAGCCACAGGAATCAAATCTAACAAAACCAGAGCAAGTAAGAGTTATGTGACCTTTGTTGGAATGGGGAGAGTTCGACCACGATAAATTTCACCAAGTATGAAGATATAGGCCGAAGAAGGAGAATTTGGTCAAGGATAATCTCAATATATGGAAATAGATCGAGATTATTGAGGCAGTATCATGGATAATCTCAAATACAAAACTATATCTTGGACCGAAAAGATATAATTATCGGTTTGATAGTTGCAGAGCAGCTATGCTGGCAATCATGCATGGTGAAAGATAATTGGCGATAATTACTAAAACTATAAGCAGTAGAGGCTAGATCTAAGAGCAACCTTCAAAGTGTATAGTTATTATCTGTTAGTATAAATAAATAAAAATTATACTTTGTGAGGAGATCCTTCGACAATCAATTTAATGCATGTTTATCTTATCTTAATTTTACTCTTCATTTTATTCTAGGATTAGACGTAACTTAAATTTCTACCATACTCCAATGCTACACCTTTCTACTATAACCCATCGGCAACACCTCTCGACTGTAGCCTAGACTACATCCTCTTATTCATTGAACGGTGGTGCGACGGTGGTGAAAGTCTTTGAGAACTTAGACCCATACTAGTTTTTATCCTCCTTTCAATCACTTTCAGCTGATCTGACATTGGTGGTACACCCACGTGCACCAACCCTTACTATCTAGCTTGTCTTTAGTCTCCTCCGCCACACTCGGACGGGACTCCACCAATGGGACATGACACGTCCAAATGAGATGGAAAAAATTGCCAACACCGGAGAGGTGAAAACTTTAGATTAAGTAGGGTGGTGGGGAAAAGATGAGAGCGTTAACTTAAAAATTGGCACAATGACCCTTATCCCTTTCTTCATTGACTATAATAGAAATGTATTGAGAGCTTGATGCTACACTCCAATAGATCTCCACTTAACTCTGGTCGGATCTAGATTGGATGATGGAATATTGATGATTTGAGCCCTTGGATATGATCTACTACTTCTAAACACACCAAAAATCATATAATTTAGAGACGTCTGGATTGTGCATCAAATAGTTACAAAAGCATGCATTGTTTCATGTTATTTAAATTGTCCAAATTTTCGATACTTGATACATAAGCTAGGATTCTTCAAATTATATATTTTTTATATATAAGTAGTTTAGAGATACTGGATCATATCTAATGCTCGAATCATTGATGTGGAACTCCTATCCTCTAATCTAGATCTGAGTGGCAATCCACTCGAGTGTAGGTGGTTGGTAAGCTCACCTATATGAGTATAGTTATGAGATCACAACCTATGAGAATTAGGGCTATCTCTAGAGCACTAATAAAATCCAAGATACACGCACATAACTATAATGTGCCATCCAGAAGAACTTGAGTTTGCAATTTAGTTCTATGCACTTGGCTTGATTAAACTTGCTCACCAAGGTTCAAGTTTAAGACCTATGCACTTACGACCCCATATGACTTGAAGCTTTCTCATGCTTGATGATGTTCAAGTCCGAAAGACACCTTTCATCAAAGACATGGTATATATAACCCAGTTCTCTTCCTTTCAGAATTTCGAAAACATGTAGGGGATTGTTAGGATCCCTTAATGATTTTGGTATATTTTAAGTTTTCTATAAATATTTTAGAAATTTTAAATTTTTAGGGTGCATCACAACATTTGCACATGTATATGATGCATGATGTGGCATGACCTAGTGAGGTTAGGCACATATGCCTACAAGAATAGCATGTCATGGTATTGTTGGCGTGTATTCTCTCCATATCTTGGTTATCATGTACCTTATTTAGCTCATTCTAGTTTTTATGATTTTAAGCATATGTATTTAATAAGATTTGACTTAATTTCACCACATGGTTTTACCTTTCTTTGCTCCTATGAGATAGCTATATTTGTGAGATGGCTTGATTTGTTTAATCTGCTAACAATTTATTCCATTAAGGGCCAGTTATTTCTTATTTGAGTGGCCTAAATTAAGAAATAGTTATGAAAGCTTTGCTATATAAATATGGGTGTCTACAAAATTCTTAGTTGAAGTTGAGCCTTCTCATCTCTAAATCTCTATCAAAACTGAGTTCCGGGTGGCTACTATGATAGTGTGTAGGTTTGAGTACCACCTACTATATGGAACAAATATTGTATCTTGAGAGAAAGTAACTAAGGAACCTATGCATCTTGTGAGAGTGAATCTTAGTCTAAAAACAGCATCTTCGGGCATGCCTTGACTAATAAGTTTTTTTCTCACTCTATTTGTTACTATTCTTGCTAGCCATTTTTTCCATATTTATCTCGCATTTTCTATCAAGTCCTACTTGGTATGAAGATCGCATTTTTCCTAAAATTCCAATTTCCTTTCCAAACTCGATCCGCCTATGATTTTCTTAGAGCCTTCTTCCTAGATAGGGGTTCCATATCTTCCAAGCCTTTTCTAGACATATTTCAAGGTCTTCTAGGATACAATTTAGAGAGTATGCCTATATATCGTGAATTGTAGCGATCAATTCTTCTAAAGAAAATGGTATTGTGATATAAGTGCAATGAAAGGTCTTTGATTCTTTTGGATACATGTACTTCTCTTTGGCTCTTGTTCTCGCTTTGCATTAACCGTATCTAATCACCCTTTACTTTACATCTAGCTGCAAAATTGTATTGCCATGCATGTTGTCACCATCCCCATCTTTCTCTATTTTAGGATGAGAAGGTGAGATGAGGTAAGACAGGAAGGGTGCATATCAAAGATAAGATCATCTCAAGTTTAGTTTCGCTTATCATTGCTCTCCACATAGGTGCATCCCACCTGCTAACATTATTCAATGATACCAAGAATTTTGAGAGCATCCAAACTCTTTTGCATGGTCTATCTTCAAAAAAACAATCAACATAGTAGCATTATCTTCTATTTTTAAGGAAATAATAACATTATTGTTTCCTCCATAGCAAAATGAAAGGTTGTAACCTAGTATATACTTTTGTAAAAAAAAATGTAGCAAAGGAAATCTTGAGCCAGACTAGGTTGAGCTTGGGCTAAGGCTTTAACAAAAGATGATCCTAAACATACTTCTGCTCTCTTCTTGGCCAACTCATTGTGAATAATTCCAAAATCAACTATATTTGTAATAGAAGAATGTTTTGATAAGAACAATCATGTCCCATGTATTAAAATTCAAATGAGCACTTTACCACTGGATAGAAATAACCACAACCTTTACATTCTCAAATTACTAGTTTCAATTCATTCCATGTTAGCATATAACAAAAATGAGAATCTAGTTGTAACATTCATTTATTCATTCATTCATTCGTTCGTTTATGCTAAGAGAAAAAATGGAGAAGAGGTTCACCCACATTATAATTAACCTAAGACAGGAATACACCAACCAAAATTTAACCTAAAACCTCTGCTTGCTAGATAGAGTGGAATAACCATTTGAACTATCTCATTTATATCATCAATACTTTCAATATTTTTTGATAAAGACAGTGTAGGTAGATGTTATAGATTTATTATTTTTTTCTCTTGCATTATAGATCTAGCATATGTTATAGTTATATCTAAAAGGGATCTTACATATATGTCCTTGCAAATATGACTTAATGCAGATTTACACTCCAGATTTGCACATATATCCTCGAAATCATCTTATTTTTGTATGAATATCCCTCCTATTAGATTTTTGACTAATCCTCCATTGGATTTTTGATTGATAATGTTAATAAATTAATGATTTTGAGTTTTATTTGACATCCTTAACCTTGTACCTTTTATATAAAATTTTCAATGGTTTCCAAGCAAAGAGATAAGAGAGTTGTTTTATACTTAAACAATTATTTATTAATATTCTCATACAAAAATCAAATAGGAGTGACGTCCATGCAAAATAGGATAATATAGATGCAAATAATAATTTTTTGATGGTAAACGTGTAAGAAGCTATATTTGCAAGGTATATATGCAAAAAAAAGCTCTATCTAAAGTCATTAAGTTTTAACTTACTATTTATCTCTATAAGATACAAAAATTAAGAACATACTTTTCTTCTCAATTTTGAATGATTATGAAACCAAAATTTATATATTTAAAAATATCCAACTTTTAGCAATGATAAAAGGTGTCCTTGATCACTTTTTATTTATAGGGCATATTTGGATTCAACCAAGAGATACGTGTTCCCATGAAGATGGAGAAGTAAAATTTGCACATAACAATTAAAGTTTTCTGATTTGCTGGGAATTTTCATAATTTGCAAATTGCCTTGCATGTAACAATTCATAATACAATTTGTTTTAATATAATAGAAGCAGTAATTTTAATCCCCTAACATAGTGGGAGGAGTGCATATATCAGAGCAAAAAGTAGAGGTTGCCTGATATCATCCAAATTCATAATAACAGCCTAGGATCCGATCACACCAAATGTTGGAAACTTTATTTAAGAGATAACGACAACCCCAAAAAACATGAAAGACTTATGGAAGGAATTCTACAAGATGAGTCACATATAAAATTAAACCATATATAATCTAAAAATAGGATACTTTTCTAATCCTATGTTCAACAAACTAGATTTGTTAGCAAATAACAAATTTTGAATTAATGAGTTGAGGCTTCTCCCGGCGACCACACTTGATCTATTTATCAATTAAAGGTTCAAGATATGATTCTCAGATGGTGCATCTCCAAAATATAAACTTGGGTAATTATAGTGAATAAGATGGTGTATCTCCAAAATATAATTTGAGTAATTATAGTACAGATCGGCCTCCCTCCTTTTCTCTCAACAATCAAATTTCGAACTATGAACCTGGATATGAACTAAACGCACAAATAAATTAATAATCAAAGTTGCACATACTTCAAACATAGTGATAAAAATTGTGAATTAATAGAAATTCTTCCAAACCTCTCTATGTATTTCATTACCAACATCTTGAATCGCTAAACCTATTTTAATGACTTGTTGGGACAAGGTCTTATGGGCCATAATATCTACTTATCAAAGAAAAAAAATCATAACCAAAAAATTTGTCATCAAAATATTAATCCTAGAAATCAATCCTTATACTCAATAATGCTACCTTGTACAACTCTCTACTTACTTAAGCTCGCTCTTTCATCATTTTATCTCATGGAGAAACTTTAGTCAAACCTCACAACATAGGGGCCAAGTCTAATACATAATAGATTTTAACATATGCATTTACAATGGTACATGATATATAAGCTTTACACAAAACCCATGGAGAAGTGATTGTGTGCTCATTACAAATTAATCTAAAAATTTTGCCATGCATTTTCAAATATTAATATGCAAGTTGACTAGGTTTGTTAATAAGGGCTACTTGACAACCTAGCTTGGGATGAATGTAAACTTCAGGCATTAGATTGATTCGTTACATTCCTAATCTGCACTTGAAATGAGAAACACAATCAAGTGCCAAAACAAAACACAACTTAGTATTATACTTTGTAGCAGTTGTATTTTTGGTAGAAAAAGATGATGAAAAACCATTGTTATTATCAATAGCTTGGTCAAAGATGTATGAAGAGGTTACCAAGTAAAAAACAAAAATGGCATGTTGTAGGCACAAAGAATGCATGCATTCATGTATAAATGGCTCTTTTTAAATGCATCATTGTATGAATCATCAAGGCAAAAAGAGCATTGTTCTGTATTTGAAGATTTCATTCACATGTGCAAATTGCAACCCCAAAGGAAAAAAGGCTCATGGAAATGAAAAGTACCACTAAAAGAAAAATGAGATGTCTTGGAAGTACATGTTGTCACCAATGACACTCTCTCTTTATCTCATATTCCCCACGGCAGTATATGGAAGCTCTTGGGGTGCATGAACAGAGGTGGATTCTTTTCCACCTAAAAAATTTGAACAAGAGTGCAACTTAGTTATAACCTGGATATTGGGGTGGAGGAGGCGATGCATAATTGAGCCCTCCAACTGGTGGCAAGATATTATATAGATATGGGGAAGAGATAATTATATTAGGCGGAGGAGGTAAGTGGACAGGAGGAGGGGGAGAGAAGATGGGTGATGGCGATGAGTGGGGAGGTGGTAGAAAACTAATCAAAGATGGTGGAGAATAAATTGGAGGTAGTGGTGAATAAACTAGTGGAGGTGGTGAAGAGTAAACTGGAGGTAAAAGTGAATAGACTAGTGGAGGTGGTGGAGAGTAGATTGGAGGGGGTGGTGAATAAATTGATAGAGGTGGAGATTGTACTAGTGGTTTTGGTGGTAAATAAACCGAATGAGGTGGTGGAGATTGAACTGGTGGTACTTGCGAATACATGGGAGATGGTGGAGATGGTGATCGAGTTAGTGGCTTAGGGCTAGCAGGGGCTAGGGCCGATATACCACACTCGGTCCCATCTAGATGATGACATATGATTGGTTGGGCCAGCACCGGTGCACAAGCCTTTCTTGATTTCTGTTGCCGCCACTTCAGAAAACAATTGCCCTTGTCATCAAATACCAAATCTGATCTTGATGTACACTTCGAGGCTGCCCCTTTGAAGTAGTTATCTGATAATTTGAAGTTGCCAAGGCTCTTTATTCCACATACACTATCTGGCACGATGCCACTTAGCATATTATGTGCAATATTTAGTGATTCAAGCTTCTTTAAACCTGCAAAAGTTTCTGGCAGGACTCCTGAGAAAGAGTTGAAGCTAGCATCAAGTACTGTGACTTCACTCAATGATCCAATTTCAGCTGGAAGGGATCCTATTAAACCATTGTTGGATAGGATGATCTCATTTAAGGTGGACTTCATCTTTCCAATGGTCTTCGGAATGAAACCTTCAAACTTGTTGTTAGCCAAAACTAAAACGGAGACCGTAGAATTGCCCAAGTTTTCTGGTATGTTAGAATCAAACAGGTTGTTGTTCAAGAATAAGGCATCGAGGTCCTTGTCGAAGAGCTTGGGTGGTAGCGACCCCTCAAAGTTGTTGAATCGAAGGTCAAGGTATTTGAGAGCAGGCAAGTCAAGGACCACTGAAGGAAATTGGCCGACAAGCCAATTGTTGCTTACATCAAGCTCATGGAGGAGGGTGAGACTTGAAAGGCTAGAGGGGAGGACACCGCAAAACCGATTGGAGTTGATGTGGAGGATGGCAGTGTCATTAAGGAGACCAATCTCGATAGGAATATATCCAGCAAGGTCGGCACCATTGAAGTCGACACTAGCAACAACAAGGACTGAAGGATCATCGAGAGAAGGAGCGCAAACAATGCCATTGTAGGAGCAAACATCATGGCCAACCCAATTTCCGGTGAAGTTAGTGGGGTCAGAGAAAATAGCTTTCTTCCAAGCCTGGAGAGCATTGTAGGCTTGCTTTAATCGAGGGTTGCGAATATCGACATCGATAGAGATGTCAAACTCAAGGTTATTGAGGAGGTCAACAAAGGTTTTGTGAAATGTGAGAAGTTCACGACGGGGAATGGAAGTAGCTTGGGCATCAGAGAGGGTGAGAAGAGAAGGAGAAAGGAGGAAGAGGAAAAGGAGAGAGAGGAGGGTGGAGCAGCTAAAGGCCTCCATGTCAGGCCTTGGTAGTGCCATGGAGGAGGCCTTGGGCACCTCAAGGAAAATAACAAGGACGAAAGCATAAAAAGCATGTTATTTGGGGTCCGGTAGTGGGCATGGAAGGTCCTCCTTGTTTCTTGGTTGTTTGGATTGGGTTGGTTTTGTTTTGATGGGTAAAAATTGTTGTTGGATGCTAAATTAGAAAAGATGGCCAATATAGGTTGTTCAAATTACTTATGATAAGCCATGATGATCGATAATCTATATACTATATATGAGCTAATGCCTAATAAAAAGTGATGTAGATTGACATGTTGGATGGTAAAAAATAATAATATAAGTAAAAAAATATGGTTTCTCTACATAAAATTATTATGCATTTTTATTTTTTTAAACTGGAATATAGCATGTACAATAGATATTTTATTTTTAATAATAATTAATAACAACATGCTCAATTTACCTATCCAAGTTTGAAGGGGTAGGAGAAATTTTTGGAAGGAAAACATGGAAAAAATATAGAGTAGAGAAAAGATAGGATGGAAAATGCAAACGGCTAGACAATTGACAGCATATAATAGAATAGATGAGTCTAGACCAACTCACTAATTTAATTACTCGACTATTTATTGAATAAAACTATTGAACTATTGTTAAAAATTATTTGTGGTGACAAGCGTGTCACATTTAAGTCAATTGCAAAACTTTTTAACTTGAACAAAGTTTTGCTCAATCAAGTACCAAACTAAAAATTTCCTTAAACCAAACTTGGCCCAAAGAAAGTTAGAATAGTGGCGATTGATATTTAAGTCGTTATTACTAATAACATTACAAAATCTTGTTGATGCAATGGAAGCGGCCATGGCCCCAACAATCACTGCATTCAGTCGGCTGCCTATAGAGGTTTATGCTGAAGAACGAGGTTGCTGCAGTGTTCATGATCTCTCCAAGTCCTTTATTCTTTTTACTTTTCTAATACAACATATATTATCCAAATTTCAACAGTAAAATTGTTCCTGTTCTCTCCAATCGGAAATATAAGTCATATTGGATCAATTTAACTTTCTTTTCTTATTTGTTTAATTTTTTTTGAAAAAATTATAGAGTCACAGACAACCCTCTAACTTTGGGCCATTTACACTTAGATTCCAAAAATTTAAAAAATTTCAATTAGCCACCAAAACTTTATTTCTATTTCACTATGGTCGAATCATCTATCTGGATCTTGATACCATTAATAGAGTGAGAAAAAAGACAAAAATATCCTTGATTCAGAGAGGTCAGATTTTGGCTTTCATGCAATCCTAAAATACTTCATCCTTTATAATTTATCTGCCTGTAAGGATCTCAAAGCACTTCACCTCTATCATCCATTCAGTTGCATAGATCTCAAAGAGTTCTATCCTTTATTGTCCATCTGCATGCACAGATCTTAAAGCATTCTATTCTCTCTCATTCATCCACCTGCACTGATTTTAAAGCACTCCATTCTCTATCATTCATCCATCTACACAGATCTTAAAGCGCTCCATCCTCTATTATCCATTCATCTACTCAGATCTCAAAATATTCTATCCTTCATCATCTATCTACTTGCATAATCTCAAAGCACTCTATTCTCTGTCAGTCATCTACTTGCATAGATCTTAAAGTGCTTCATCCTCTATCATCCATCCATCTGCATAGATCTCAAAGTGCTCCATCCTCAATCATTCGTCCACCTGCATAGATCTCAAAGAGCTCCATCCTATATCATCCATCCATCTATATAAATTTTAAAACATTCTATCCTCTTATCATTCCTCTATCTGCACATATCTCAAAGCACTCCATATTCTATCTTTTATCTATTTGCATATATCTCAAAGCACTCCATCCTTTATTATCTATCCACCTATACAGATCTCAATATGCTCCATCCTTATCATTCATTCATCTGCACAGCTCTTAAAGCACTCCATCCTCTATCATTCATCTATCTATACAGATCTCAAAGTACTCTATCTTTTATCATCTATCTGTCTATGCATATCTGGAAGCACTCCATCCTCCATCATCCATCTTCTTGCATAGAACTCAAAGCACTCTATTATCTATCATTCATCCACTTACATAGATCTCAAAGCGTTCCATCCTCTAGCATAGATCTCAAAGCATTTCATTCTCTGTCATCCATCCTCATGCATAGATCTCAAAGCATTTCATCCTCTATCATCTATCATCTTGCACAGATCTCAAAGCGCTCCATTCTTAAAATGCTCTATTCTTTATCATTCATCCATTTGCACAGATCTCAAAATGCTCCGTCCATGTACCTTTTCCTTCAATTTGTGCTAAAATAAGAGCCTCTTACTAAGTTAGTGGAAAAGACAATTTGGGAATTTTAAAAAAATTTAGTTATCAACTGATGATAATGTTTTGTGATGGAGATGATGCACTAGGCCACATTGCAACGAATTTGGGGTATGTTTGGTTAACAGAGTTGGGCTCTGACATGAAAATAAAAATGAGTGACTCTCATTCTAGTCGTTTGGTTAGAGGGAGCTCCATTCCTTTTCCAATTTTAAGGAAGAATGGGAATGCTCCAATCCTATCCCCTCTCCCCTAGTATTTCGATTCTTATTCCAATTCTACTGATGAATCAAACGCATCAGAAAATATGGCCATTCTTATTTTCATTCCAATCCATTCTGATTTTGATTCTGATTCTGATCGCGAACCAAACACACCATAGGATTTGAAAACTAAGAGAGAGTAGAAGTAGATCCTTATCTTTTGAGGGATGTTGGGTTTATTGTTATGTTTGTAGGTATGGCTATATTTCTTTGACATTATCCTAGAACATCTCTCTAAAATTAGTTTAGAAATTTCTTTTCTTGGGTTTGGGTATATCTTTGTAGATATATTCCAGGCCAAGACATTTTGCAGGATGGAAGAGCTATTGTAGAGCTCCTCAAAGTTTTAGCTAATATTTCTGAAACCCCTTGTGAGTTAGGATTTTTTAACTAAAAATAGATAATATAAGGAGGTTACAGAATACAGAGTTATTAGGAAATACCCAATTTTATTAGGTAATATAGGAAAGAGTTGTTAATATGATACTCAGCACCAACGACTGTTATGGAGAAGGAAAAGGTGTCCACATAGGATAGGTGAGTCTCCCAACTTGAGAAGGGGACGAATTCATAGCTACAACGTAGAGGTCTCAGCTATGGAACAAAGAAAGATGGTCCCATATCAACCATCCAGCGGACAACAAGGTTGGCATGACATCCGTGGCACCGGAAGGGAAGACATCACCACTACCATGGGTTTTGAAGGCTTCTATTACTTGAAAACAGGGGTTCACCCTAGTTCGGGATCTATGAAATAGGGGTTGGGGGTTTCAGTCTCGAGATCAACCACTGGTGACAATAGCAACCGATAAGCAACCGACGAACCCAGGCATCACGTATGGAGGTGTTTACCTCAAAATAGGGAATTTGGGAGGCTTTTCATCAACCTCTAGTTTTTGGTGAAGAAGGAAGATGGCCAAGGATTAGAGTTTGAGGAGGGGGTAGAGAAGGTGGATTAGGGCGGACGAAGGCTCTGGTGAGGAGAAACAAGAGCAAATCAAAAGAAAATAGGGAGAAAAGGCCAATAATTTATGGGCATCTTGCTCGACCGATGCCTAGAGATTTGCACCCACAGCTCTTTCGAGATTCTCGGGTGATCTTGCTGAGCTGTTGTATCCAATTTGGCGGGCATTTTGGCCACTCAACGTGGCTACGAAGATCAAGCGGTGGGGCTGGTACTCGAACTCTGGGGGAGTCTAGCTTGGCAAGTATCGTCGGGCTGACCCACCCGACTCTACCGAGTCAGGGGCTAAGTCAATCCGAGTGACTCGGGTATTACATTAACTACTTTGACATCACTAGGGTGCCAGTGTCGGACATTGGGGGAGGTACATTATGAAGCTTTTAAATTGTCTACAAGCTACAAATATTTTCACTCAGTTCTCAATAATCCAAATGTGAAAGCACCAAAAGCAAAAGTACAATTATCTAACAAACCAATTAGTTGGTAGGTTCTAGAGAAGATATGACCATATTCTTGAAATTATAGGGCGCATCATAATTTAACCAGTCACAATGAGCATAATCACAAATGCACAAAACATCACATATCGAAGCAATCGATGTCCAACTTTAGGTGCAAAATCACATGACAATGGACAAATCAAAATCATAATTAAGGAAACAACAATCTCATTTTGATCTAATGGAAATTGTAATGAAAATAACCGTGAAAACTATAGGTACTCCATAAGGGGCAAAGTATAATGTTTACAAGAGAGATAGCACTATGATGTTCACAAGAGAGAGTATTAGCATTACCTCTCGAGATAAACAAGCACATACCATAGCTTCTCGTTTAGCATTTGCTGAAGCAAATATGGAAGCTTTTGGAGATTAGCATATTACAGTAATAGTACCTCACTGCTTCTCAAGGACCACGTCTTCTTTAAGAGTGTCTTCATTAATGCCATAAATATGCAGTCTTCCATCTTGACGACCAACAATGGGCTCACTTCCATCAGGGGAAATTGTTGATGTTGTTGCATTATACCCAAGTTTAATGGTTGAAACTACTTGTAAACCCTCAGCATGATAACTTCTGAATTAGTTGAAACCAATGTGATTTCAGGGTCTGAACTTTAAGGTTTAAATCCTTTGGCTGAGAGCCAATATCTACGGGTTCCGCACTGTCACATCGATCTCCATTTAGAGGAATCCTCTGGCGGCCATCAATGGCAAAGGAAAAGGTGTCGACATGAGGTGGGTGAGTCTCCCATCCTTTATATACCAGAATAGAGTTTATCTGTTTGTTTGGCATTCTCCAGCTTTTTTGTAGGTGCTCTGATCTCTGTTTTGCATTCCTCCTGAAGAAAATTTCAATTACACTTAAATGGTTGCCCACTTCTAATGAAAAAGGATTTGGATGAAAACAATTCTTAGATGCTTTGCATAATTTCATATGAAGTCCAAACAATTCTTAGACATGACATATGTTGCAGTTGCGATTATTAGATGGTTGATGGACATTAATGAGACAATGTGACATATTCTCATTGCAGATTCGCAAAAGAAAATGAATCTTAATTTGAGAATTGGAGTAACAGTGAGATGAAGAGGACATATGCAAGCACAATTGTAGTTCCTTATAATGTGAACCAAGACTACTACTTTCATGCATCAAAATATGTTTAACATAAAAATATATGTTTTAAGGATTTCGTGCTAATTGGCAGATGATCTGTGCTTCAGAGGGTATTCGTAACTGTTTGTTACTAAGATTGTTATAATAACTACAAAGCTTGATAATCATACTTATATATATGATCTTCGCACAAATATTAGCTAAGAATTTATTATATATTTATGTTACTTTGTTGGCACCCTAGCAGGGGTTTAGTTAACGCCCTACTAGTGCTGATGCCTAGTTATTCTTTCAAAAGTTGAGTGAGTTTGGTATCACTTTTGCAGCAAGATCTTTCCAGGGTTATCTGCATTCATGATAGAAATATCTTTATCGAGAATGGCATAATTTCATTCTATTCTTATTATTGGCATCCACTGGACAGTTGAAGGCCTGAAGCTGATATTAGCAAAAGAAGCGATGCTATAATGGTAATCTGAATTTGCAATTCAATATGCTTTTAAAAATGTGATATTCAAATTTCTGTTATTTGAATTTAGAAGTACTATAATGCTTTCCAATTCTAACAAAGCTTGACATTGTAAGAATGGTGAATTAAATCAAAAATTCTTTGACCTCATCATGGGATCTTGGACAAGCTAATCTGAGTAGGCTATTCTGCAATAAGCTAACATCTTTCTTTCATCTGGAACAGTTAATTCGTGAAAATTGAAACTTTTTCTCCTCGGAGTTAGCTATCCTTGCTCCAACACCATTGACTAGTTCTTACCAAACTATCAATTTCAAGAAGTGCTTCACACACTGTTTCAAGATCACAGCACTCCAATCTAGTTTGATTTAGAAATTGAAAAAATGCAGAGCATAGAGGGTTCTTAAGAAAGAGTACTATCAATATTCCCAAGTGACCATAAATCAGCAAAAAATCATTCAAGAAACAAATCAATAGACAAAGCAGATTGACATAAAGTAGCATCTTGGAATATCAAATAAATTCAGATAGGATTCCTTGTTCATTCTTCGTAGTTGTGCTGAGACTAATAGGTCCTGACATAATGATAGACATTTGCAGATCTATAGTTATAAGAAATGAACATCATCAATTAAAGGCACACATGAGCATTGTTCAACCTCATAGCTTCTAGTGCAGCTAGAATATATAGACACACACAATAAATGGATCCGCAGAGCAGTGTGGTAAAAGCAAGACACTAGGTTTGAGGAACAATAATCACATCTAGTAAGCATTGTCCCAATTATAATGCATGACATTATACATCATTAATTCCTATTAAGGCTAACCTTTTTAACCAATATAACCTTTTCAGTTGTTTGACAACCTCCTTTCTTTGGAGGGGCTTCCTAGGATCATTTTGTGTGCATGCACACACCATTTCTATAGGTTGTGCACACTCACATTCAAGTTTTGCAGAAGTCTCAGGACCGCTTTCGGTGCCCAAATGGTACACCTTATACTAGATATATACCTTTGTACTAATACTTGATACAAGTAGTGTACTGAGTCTCGGTATCTTATTGGTATGGTATAGTACACGTCATACTAAATGGTATGGTCCGAGAATTAAAATCTTGCTCTCATTTTCAATTGGTGCCTAAAACACTGCCTCTCAAATACACATCTCTAGCCCAATCCTTCATAGATATACCACATATCTACCTCGATACTCAGTTTCAAAGCTCATTTTGCTTGAGACTTTTGTACAATAAAGCATTGAATTTGAGCACTTTGGAGAAGTGCAAAGAATCCAAACAAATTACTATAATCAAGATACTAGAGCTGCTTGGGGATATTTTGTATACTGATAATTGACACAAGGAACATGCTTCTTTCAAATCTGGATGAGATTTTAATGCTTAGAGAAGAAAATTATGATCATGGTTAGCTATATCGCCCCAAACCGCTTGGTTTGGGGTGTCTTGAGCCATACTAAGGGTGAACTATCATGGTTTCACCTCTCCGGCGAGGGCTAGGGAAAGGAAGAATGGGAGAGAGAAAAAAAGAGTGGGAGAGAGAGGAGGATGGTCGGTGGAGGGTCGAGGAGGAGTGCGGAGGGTTGACTCCTCTATGTCATTTGAAATGGGCTTCGAAGGGAATGTCGGCTTTACTTAATTTTTTTAAAACAAAAAGAGCCCCCTTTAGACCTCTGCTTCGAATGAAACAGAAGAACCAGAGGGCGAAACTTTTCCTCCGCCCCTCCATGCTCCTCTTTGGGCCTTCGTGGACCTCCTCCAACCATCCACCTCCCTCTCCCTCCCTTCCTTCCTCTTCCTTCCCCTCCCTCCCCCTCTTTCTCTCTATTTTACTCTCTCTTGTTCTCCCACTCCCGTACCCTCCCTCAGCTTTGCTGCGTCCGTACGAGCTTGATATGGAAAGGCATGATATTGTACCGAACCATATCCTCGGGCAACCCATGTGGATACAGGTACTGGCACAGGGATCCTTGATAGAAATCAAGTAATGAGCAAATTATCTTGGTGACCTGATAAACTAGTTTAAAATAATCTATAAGTCACAAAATAGCTACTATTTTGCTTGGCCCAACAAATATGCCTTGCTAGCTACCTAAAATGCTCACTATCTATAACGAATTGCATAGATTGATCAAAGTCAATAACCCTATGTTCAAAATCGACTATTCTAATTTAGTTTCTCTGATCCAATATGTTTTCTTGTAACTAAAATCACTTTCCTATTAGCTGAAAGATTTATTTCCTAAGCTAACTTCAAAGTGAGAACCAATAATTTGGAAGTGAAGAAAATTTTCTTTGACTAAACTAACATATTGTACTAACTTCCTATCTCAAAAAGAGGTTGTGTTCCTTCTATCCATCTCTAAGCCGCATTCTAAGTTCCTTTACTTTGCTTTTTGTTGCTTTCACAATGGATAAAATATAATCTTTTTAAGCACTACTTTAGTAGTCTTCATTGAAATATGCGACCAAACAAATGTTTTTGAAATTTTCATTAATAGCTACAATTTTTTTTGTTTGTTCCATGATTATTGTAGGATTATGTTTTTGATATAGATGATAACTACAAGCATAAACTTGCTAAATTAGTAATGAATGAGATAAGCAAAGTTAGCTAGATAATTAACTGCTCTCTTTAAATCTGAGAGATTAGGAAAGCACTAGCAATCTCTTGAGAAAATTCATTACAAACTTGGGACCTTCTATGACAACCCTTAACAAAATTGTTGCTTTTCCCCTTCTAGAGATCTCCATGCATACTCAAAGAACATGAAAAGAAAATTTTTTCCATCAATGAACTAACATTGAGTACAATGCTACCAAAACTGGCCTAATCATTGCCTAATAAGCTAGGCTTGTTACAGAATATACTAGCCAAATTTCAGTACCAAGCAAGGAGGAAAAAAGGTATCCTAAATCTGAGATTATCATTACAGTTCATGCTTATCTATTATTAGATTGTACTAGAAGAGCCTGCCACACCCCAAAACATCATCAACATACATTTTAGTGAGCCTAACTATACTCAAGAAATGTGAAACCATCTCAGACCGTCTGGTTCAGGGCGTATGAAGCCATACCGATAGTGGACCGAGATGGTTTCAACATTCAAAATGAGAAACCAATGAAGAATAGAAGGGTTGCGGATGGCCGTCAAAGGGTTGCGCAGGGCTGGAAATGGGTGTAGAGGGACGAAGAAGGGGCTCTACCCACCAAACCCCTGTTTTGAATACGAAGAAGGGGCTCTACCCACCAAACCCCTGTTTCATTCAAAACAGGGGTCTCGGATGGAGCTCTTTTTTTATTTTAAAAATTTTAAGTCAAGTCATTGAACTCTTTGTCGATTTTATTTAAAATTAAAACGGTACCCCATCTGGAACCCCTATTTTGTTTGAAATAAGTGTCCGAAAGGCGGAGCCCCTCCCCAACCTTCCATGGCCCTCCGCCATCCTCTATCTCTCTCTCTCTCTTTTCCTCTCTTATTATTCCTCTCCCTCGCCCTCTCTACCGTATCGGGCCATGTTTCGTTGACCTTCTCCCTCTCTCCCTCTCCCTCCCTTCCTCCCTCTCCCTCCCCCTCCCTCTCTCTTTTCTCCTCTCCCATTTTTTCTCTCTCCCGCCCTCTTGGCTGTGTCGATATGGGCCCAACACAAAATGGCACAAGGGGTATACCGAACCATACCGCTGGCCAACCGGTATTGGCAAAGTGATCCTTGATCCTACCTCTACATATACTCATGTATGAATATAGGTAGAGCCTTTTTCAAATAGTAAGTGAATGAGAGCACATTTGCAACTGCAAGTGGATTGCACTAGCCTTTGTCTTGATCCAAAGCCAATTTTTGATGATTCTAGGTAATTGGTTTATCCTTGAATTAGACAATCTAACCCTACAACTTTAGCTCATGAAAACCCAATCCAAGTCCAACCAACACAAATTCAATGCAATATGTTGTCTCCAATCATCTCAACCCTCCTCAAATTTAAAAAACTAAGATGCTGAAGTAATTACTTTGTGTAACTTATCATCTGTTTGGTTGGTCACTGATAACTTAATTTAGCTGAAAGAAGATTTTGTAATGGCAAATTGGATTGCTGATTTTGTATCATTGGTGTCAACAGTATTTTCTTACATGACACTGTATCCATACAAGTAACTAATTTAGTCTATACATGTTTCTTATTGTTTATGTTTCATTTATTGTTAACCTGGCCCCAAAAGGCATAACACTTCACTATAATAAAATATCTTTCGACCGGTAGATGTGGATCAGGCTTGGGCCTTATCTTTTGACCCGTAATTCAAATAAGGATTGTGTGCATGAAAATATTTGAACAAAATGATAACTATATATGCATATGACTTATGAAGAGAAGCCTATGAATAGCATTCAAATATTGGATCTTAACAAGCCAAGGTATGTTACAGAAGCTACAAAGCTTGGTGAGACAAAAAAAAATTAGCAATGTGAGAAGTACCTTACTAATGCCCTCATGGAGCATCTTAAGTTGATACTAGATATGGATCAACTGCTGGGTCTTGATCTAAGACTGAATCTGCTGCTAGGTGTACTGTTTGTTTTGCTCTTGCCATCCTTGCCTCTGTTGCTATTAGGGCTGGTTCTCAATCTAGAACATTATCTTTATTTTCCCAAGACCAATCCCATCTTCCATCCTAGGAAGATCAAAGACTTCCACTAAACAAGCATCCCTGCAGCCTTGGCTAAAGTTCCATGGGGATGGTTGATCATTTCGATCTTTTTTAAAACATTAAAAATCATGTCCATCTAAAGAGGTTGTTCATGGAAATTAATTTTATGGGGCAATATTATACTATTCCCAGCATTGCTGCACATTTCATAAAAGAGTCTAGAAAGATTTCAATAAAAGCATTCACTCAATAGCTAGAATCTAGAGACTTTAAGAATGCTTATCTATCAATATGCATAATTTATATAATGAACCTAATAATATACTTTAGATTTAGCAAGTCAACGTCAAATGGAGATTAATCAACAATATGGTTAGAACTGAAGAAGAAGAACATAATGGCCCATTGCTCATGATAATTGACTAATCAA
Source organism: Phoenix dactylifera (assembly GCF_051530095.1). Taxonomy (NCBI): domain Eukaryota; kingdom Viridiplantae; phylum Streptophyta; class Magnoliopsida; order Arecales; family Arecaceae; genus Phoenix; species Phoenix dactylifera. The sequence goes on from NC_143197.1 coordinate 11,220,088, forward strand.
AAATGACATGGCTACATGAGGAATATACATGAGGTCTTACAGAGGCAACACAAACAACAACATAAAACGAAGGAAAAAATCTAGTCCAAGTTTCTAGCAATGAAAAATGCTATTGAACAACCCCATCCCAATATAAAAGAATCCAATGCTAAGAAGGACTAGATCTAAAATATTGTTAGAAATTTCAGGCAATCTATTAGAAATAGTCCAAGGAATCTTAATAAACAAGTCAACCTTAACAGAAAAGGAAAGTGAATAACTCTAATAAACTCAAAATAATATCCACCGACAAATCTGACATCCATATGATTTTATTTTACAAAGAAAAATAATATTGCGATTAAATTGAAGTTGTCGAAAAGGGAGAGCAATGTGCATAACCAACACTAAGAAAAAGAAAACCAAACGGGCTTCTCAATAGCCAACTTTTGGTTTCATAAAAATGAAAAACAAATTAACTAGTTGGGTTAAATGGGAGAGAAAGAATATACAAACTAGAATACCAAATTCCAAAGGAACGATGGTGCTGAGGATGACAGTTCAATGTTTTAAAAAATGTGGCGCACAAGGCTGCATATGGTTGTGCAGCCGTTGAGTGCACTGCATTATCTATATATGGTCATATTGTATATGGTTTTAAAAGGTAGACAACTTAGTTATATGCTGCCATATATGGAATTAATTAGTATTTTGTAGCTGCATATATGACCCGCTTAGCATTATGGAGCCAAATATGTGCTCCACTCTTATGTGGGCCTGCACAGATGAAACATGTTCAAACTGATGGTCTGATGGAATGCGGGTTTCAATTGTATTATAACCATCATTATAATTATTACATACAAAATAGTGAGTACTAACTGTTAATTGCTACTGCTATTACTAACGATAGTAATTATCTAGGAAAATATTATTATGAATATTTGTTTTAATTTTACTTGATATATTTTATTGTTCTATATAGTTAGAAAATATTGGCTTATTTGTTTCTACCTTCCAAGGTTCATCAATTGCTCCCACGGTTAGCTTTGGACATGTGATGGAGAAATCTTTGTCTGTTGATCTTAGATCGAACGATAGTTTTGATCCGAGTATACAACACGATTATGACGTGCGATGCCTATAGTTGAGATCTAGATCTTCATTACCTCGGAAGGCCCCGACTCTGCCTTTCTCCCCCTCTCCTCCTCCTTCCCCTGCCCCTTTGGTCCCTTGATCTCCTGCGCAAGGACCATCCACAGCTGATGTCGCAGATGGTGGGGGGATCTACAATGTGATCGGTGGAGATTTGGAGAAGTGGTGGAGGGGGTAGTGAGGGCATTGCATGCACCCTATAGCAAGTGCTTGTCTAGGTTCGTGGTGGCAGATAGGAATGGGAGGATATATGTGGGGTCATACAAGAAGTCGATAGTGTACAACCTAAGCTTGGGGCCTGTGCTGGCGGCTGTGGTGGTGTACATTGTGGCCAGCAGTGGTAGCAAAAGGGGTTCATGGAAATGACACTGGTGAAGGCAGAGGGGGTGGTGGCATTGCATGACATCAGGGCAAGAATCTTCTTAGCGGTGGTGGCACTATGTGCCCACCCCAAGGTCTATTGGTTCCTCTCCTCCATCATCGCATAGACGACAATTTCTTGAGGTGAGTGTCTATTTTCCTCTGCTGGAGGAGGAGAAGGACAAGGATTGGGTCATCAGTTGAGGTGAGGAGGAGGATCTCTTCTTCGCCCCTCTTCCCTTTCACCATCTCTGCTCCCGCTTCCCCAGTGTTGAAACTCTTGCCACCAGGACACACAATTCCCCCCACCCCTCCCCAAGTTGCTTCTCACGGCTTAAGTCATCAGGCACGCACCCCACTTTTGAGTCCAATCCACCTACCGCAACCATTTTTCCAGTTCATTTCACGGGCCAACGGGCCCAACCACACCATTCCCCCATTTAATCTTCAGGTCTGCACCGCACTCCACCCACAACCCCCCCTCCTTCTAAACCACAGGCCCATCAGGCCTAGAACACACTCCACCCCACTCCTAATCTGTAGGCTCACCAAACAGAATTGATTAGGCCTACGAGTTGCTGAAATTAGGTCCGCTAAGCTGTTGTGAATAAGTCCTATTTGTGCCAATTGAAGAGCCTGCTTGCCGCAACCGCATCTCTAATCGTCATCTCCAGCCCAGTTTTACCAGTGATTGAGGTATCCAATGCTTCGTGGTTTGTTGGCAAGGACAACTAGCGTCCGGTTCCACTTGGCTCACATGCGAGGTGCTTCAGCCAATTGACCCGGACCTATTGGAGTACTACTAGAGCTACACCGAGCCATATTCATCAAGGTCAACTTCTTTCCATCCGAAGAGAGTTGGTGCGGATATCAATGCCAGTTCAGCCAGTTCAGTCGGCTTGATTTTATTTTGGATTGATTTCATGTTATTTGGGTTTATTAGGATAGTTTGTTATTTGACAGCCTTTAGGGCTTATTTTGGTATTTCATTATTTTTAAGGTCTTTTGTGAGACTAGTTTCTTGTAGGGGGTTGTCTGCATTTTTTTGGATCTATAAATATGTTGGACCGTACATTATTTAGGGTCATGCTATGATGGAATGATTAAATAAAAAAAAATTCTAGCCTCTTTTCTGCTTCTTCTTCCTCCTCTTCTTCTCTTCTTTCTACGTCTCTATAACCTCTTCTTCCTCCTCCTTCCCTTCTTCCTCTTTCTCTCTTCTCCCTGCAGTGGTCTGCCATCATTGTCACTACTGCAAATGGGAAAGAGACCGAGTAGGAGGGGCTTTGTCACTACAGTACAAAGCATTTCTTTTCTTAGCTTAGTACTTTTATAACACTAAATAATTACCAACCGACCAATTTGAGGAAAATCATAATCTTATAAGAGTCTTGCTTGTCCATTATCATTTTATCTCGTTGTATGTCATCTCACTGATAATGCCATCATAAGCTTACTCTTGGCCAATATGAGGACCACGTGATCCCAATCGACCTAAGGCAACAGACCATATGAGCGGATGAAATGAAACAAAAATCTTCTGGTGCACACACTAGAGAATACCGTATGGGGCAGGCTTCCTATTTTTCCACATTTTCTCTAGCACCTATCTTAAAGAAGAAACCCCAAAGTCAAATCAGAATGGAATTCCTCCTGCTAATGGAGTTCGTCAATTTTATAACTTAAAAAAAAATAGAAGAAAGCCAAATGATACACAATATATAGTACATGGCCAGATGATACACACCTAGTAAAACAATTATCCAACATTTCAATACACACCTTCTAGTAAATCGATATATAGTTTTACGAATATGGTATTTACCAGTATACACTACATAGCTAGATGATACAGACCTAGTAAAATAGTCATCTAGTGTTTCAATACAAATCTTTGGATAAATCGATATATAGTTTCAATAACATGTTGTTCACTAATATTAATTAGGTGATACATACTTAGCAAAATAATCGTCCAACATTCTAATATATACTTTTAGATAAATTGATACATAGTTTCCAAAATATAGTATCCACTAGTACACAGTATATGACCAAGTGATACACACTAGTCGATTTTCTGATATATACTATAAGTTTCTTTGATATACATTCAGCAGTAATCAATACACACCTCTAGATAAATTGATACATAGTTTCTGAAACATAGTGTTCGCCAATATATAGTACATGATCAGATGATACATACTAGCAAAATAGTCATACAACATACTAATATACATCTCTAGATAAATCAATATATAGTTTTCAGATTATGGTATTCACAATACACATTACATAGCTAGGTGATATACACCTAGCAAAATAGCCATCTAGCATCTCGATACATACTTATAGGTAAATCGACACATAGTTTTTAGAATATAGCGTTTACCAATATGCTATATATGGATGAGTGATACACACTCTTTGGCTTATTGATACCTACTTTAAGCTTTTTTTTATCATGTAAAAGAGAGAAAGATTTGAAGGAGGGAAAAGAACTTGGGAAAGAGAAGGAAGCCCTCATGGAGGGGAGAGATGGCTTAACAAGCAAGAGAACAGATGGAGAGAAGATCAACAAGGAAGAAGAGATAATGTGGGCAGATGGCCTCTCTTCACATGCAGAATTATATTTTTTTTATTCTTTTTACAGTCATGGTACTGATGGACTCTATTAGCAGGAGTTCTGCCCTCATTTGATTTTTAAAGTTTTCTCTTTAAGATGGGCACTAGAAAAAATGTGGCAAAATAGAAAGCCCGCTCCATACGATATTTTCTAATGTGCAAACCCAGAGATTTTTGTTTAATGGAATATTGCTTTCCTTGGAAGTAGAATCGCATCCATGTTGGCCATACTATTATTCATTAGATCTATGTCAAACTTATCACTCGAGAATCAACTTAGAGAATAGTACAAAAGGGCACGCATATTGTATTGGATAAAGCAAATGGGGAGCCATCCTTGATGACCCTTCACACATGTGCCATGTTCTATATCTCCTTCCAAAGTCAAGAGAGAAAGAGAGGAGCATACTAATTCTATATTGTTTTTTTCTCCTTTGTCTCTCCACCGTTTCTTTTGCTGCCAACTATTTTCTATTGCTTTTTGATATTCTTAGGTATCACCAATTTTATTTTGATCTACCTTCCTCCCTTTTTGCCTCTACTTTGTTGTTTGCTTTTAGTTGTAGGTCGTCATTGTTGGGTATCTTTAAAGGCTATGAAGAAAAGAGGAATGTGACCCATTTGTGGGGATTTTTGCATTAGCTAGTCACATAAATGGGAGAGATGCTACGATCCGACCTTGCATTCCTCTTTATCCATATACTATTTTACATAGATATCGCATCTATTATCCATAACTAACTAAAGCTAAATATTTGTAGTTTAAATATTTCTCATGAACAAGGGAATTAGCAAAGGTGTCATCCTGAAAGAAGGAACAGTTGGACTCGGAATAAATAACTATTTAGAAAGTAGGGTTGAGAAAAAGGTTATCTAGCACTAATGCATCCGCATCCATATCCTCATGTGACCTCACCCACATCTTGTGCATTGCATCAATACTTAAGTACCATATCATAGAGCAACGATCAATAGCAATACTCTTTTACCAAACTTTCTCTTTTTTCGAGGAACTTATATGTTGATGTTGGATTTGAATGGTTGGCATCCGGCTTGATCGGATAGATATCTAATTTGGTTTGATGTATGAGTGATTATTTTGTGATGTTTGAGAACATAGTTCTATATACACATTTTCTATACCCTAGAGCCCTCTTTGGAAGCCTAACCATCCTATACATATGATATCCTCTACTTTTTATATGATCTATAAGTAAAGGGGACAAATGAAGAGACAAATGGGCAAGAATTAGAGTAAGCCCCAATCCTAGCAGTCCTATAATTTTTGAGACCTCATACGTCATATGAAAAGTTAATTTTTAAAGTTCTGAAAATCTCAAGATTGTAGGACAATGGCTTTGTGAGGACTCATGCATATGTATATTTAGTCCCACATCGACTATGTACTGAGGAGATCTTGGATACTTATATAGGGCCAAAGAATCTAGATAATAACTTCTGGCTAGCCTTCTAGGTGAGATCCTAGGTTGTTAAAAATGGCATCAAAGTGAACCCGATCTATAGCTTATGTGGTCTAAAGAATATTGCAGTGTAAGTCTATTTGTTGCTGACCACAAGCTGATTATAGTATTTGTAATTGAATTTGTGGTACTTACAATTGATTTGAATGAACTTGCACCCTTAGCCTGGCGAGGATGCCAAGATTGAAACAAAAATAGTTTGTAAGGACCCAGTGAGTGTGTGTTCAGTTGTACATCGAATATGCACTAGGTAGATCTTAAGTACTTACACAAGATCAATAAACCTAGATAATATTTTCTGGCTAGTCTTTTGGATGAAGTCATGGATTACTAGAAATCGTATTAGAGCGAATCCGGCCTGTGACCTATATGGACTTGGGAACACTACAATATGGGTCCATTTGGGTTGACCAGGAGCTGATCATAGTGTTTATGATTATATTTGTAGTACTTGTGATTGGATTTGAATTAATTTGGATCCTTAGCCTAGCAAAGACGCTATGTAAGGACCTAGAGAACGAGTATTTAGTCCTATATCAGCTATGCATTGGATAGATCTTAACTATTTATACAATGCTAAAGAACTCAAAATACCTTTTTGTTAGCCTTTTGGGAGAGGTCCTGGGTTGTGTTTCCTCTCATCCTTTTGACTTACTACTCTAGCCTTTCTTTCTTGCCTCCCACTCATGTGGAAGTATCAAAACAATAATATTCTCAAGCATCTAAATAGGCACCAAACTTTCCTATGGAGTTGTGTTACCAAGATCAAGATGTCATCACAATAGTATGCAATCATTACTTGTCAATCAAGTGGGAACATAACCTTCATCAATGATTATGAGTTATTTCATAGTTCTTTGTGTGCTTATTTTTTCTTAAGCAAATAATGGTTAAACAAACCTATTCCTTTGAGTGTTTCTTTCAAAAATTTTACGTCACCTTCCATTTACTTATCCTGCTTCATGGTATTGCAAGCAAGATTGGTGGCCTTAGGTATTACACAAATATATAGTAGTTGGTCATTATGGAAATATCACATGCTTCACCAGATGGTTGTTATAGAAGGTGCTCGTGTTCTTATATTTTGTTTGTGTTCCATTTGTCTATGCATCATCTTCCATCCTATTGACCACTTCAAATAAGAAGCCAGTGCTAGCACCTAGGTAATCAAGTAAGAAGTTAGATGACACTTGACATTCATGACTATAACAAGTTTATGGATTGGCATGCATGCTTTATATATACATGTAAAAGTATGCTTTCTTCTTTATTAGTACAGTATGACCCCAAACTCCCAACCTAAAGATCCCATGAATGAATCAAGTAAAAAAAATATACGAGAGACAATAGGGAGATACCTCTAGAGAAGACAATCGATAGGATATAGGAATGACTTCTGATTCTCCACATAATAAATAAAATGTATAGAGAAAGGGCACCAAGAAAATATCATTCCATCCTTTCCTTTAGTTGATCAATGGAAAGATACTCAGTTACCCACATCTCTAGCCTTTCTAAAGGATAGAATTGTTGATGTGTTTGTCCATGCACTGCTCATTGACACCACACCTCATCCAATATTGGTATGGGATCCTTGGTATGTGATTGAGATATTTGACGATGCACCATTTTACTTGTTCCAACCATGCAAGAATTGGGTTGCAGTTTTAATTGACATTATATAATATCAACACATCACTTCATACTTAACATTCTAGGTTAGGGTGCATGCTGATTTTAAAAGTATATCAGTTAAAGAAAGTCAACTGTAGTGATCCCTCCTCCACTTGGTAGTTAGCCTATCTCAACCAATTTAATTTTTCAAAGGCCATGATCCTTAGCCAGTCAGACCAAAAAAATGACACGCATCCAAACATATGGGATCAAATAGATTGCTATTGTAATTACTTCATCCTTCTTTCATCTCTCTTTGGCTATGTCTAGATCTCGGTGATAAGAGATGGTGAACATCCCATCCAATCTTAGTAATACTTTTCTCTTCTCAAGAATCATGTCACACATGTTTTTTTCAATAAGGCATAATATGCTGAGGATCAGGTGTGAGGTTATGGAAGGTAAATGCAGTCCCACATGGAATAATTAGTGGAAGTTGCATGAATTAACATAGATGACTAGGCCCAAAATTTTAATGGCTTTAGCTTTTAAGTTGAATTATGCCCAAACTTGTATATCAAGTCTTCTCCTAGTTGGAATTGAATACATTGTTGAAGTGTCACTCTTGTAAAGTGGCGGGTTTGAGCGATAATGCTAAGGATCAATATGTGAGGTTTAGTTCCATATAAGATAATTAGTGAGAGATAGATCAATATAGATGATTGGTCCAAAACTCAATAGCTTAAGCTTTTAAGTTGTATTTGATTCCAACTTGTACATCAAGACATTCTCTTGGTTGGGCTCAAGCTCACAATTGCTCCATAACATAATAGTCTTTATTATTCAACTAATAACTAACTGACTAATTACCATCTATTTAATAATAATTATAATTTATTTTTCTAACATAAATACCATGACAAATAATTTACTTTAAAGAGTTTGTGTTTTAATAATAGAAAAGTAATGGCTTTAATCATTCTTAAGGGTTGGTGATTAACTTTTTAAGCTACCAGTTAGAAAATAGGATTATTCCTGATTGTCAAAGATTACAAGAAGAAAAGATAATTATTTTAGGATTGGGTTAGAAGAAAAAAAAGATTAAAATGTCAAATCTAGTGGCTTGTTTGTTTTCCTCAAACCCTTTTATTGGAATTACTATGATCACTTTGTTTTCCTTTATCTTGATTGAATTGACATAATTTACCTTATCCTATAAATGTAGGGATTTGGAATCTAGGTGTTGTTTTAATGCCTCTCTTCCAACGCCTCTTTATTCTTTAAACAAAAACTCCCATCATTGAGGCTCATCTCAAGAAAAAGATCTTCAAGCATCTAAACAAGTCTTTAGCCCTCTCCATTGCAAGAGATATAAATACAATGTCAACATTGGAAGTAGATATTATAAATGTGAAACTTGGCAAACTCAAATTCACAAGAACTATTCACTAACAATATTTGGTCACGTCCATCCAATAGGATATCAGTTTCTCTTTCGTACATTACCTTGATAATCAAGCAACCATTCATATTTCTAATGATGTCATGTTTCATGAGTGAACCAAATAAATCGAGGTGGCCTGCTATTTTATTCTAGAAGGATCACCTAACTCGTTGTAAATTAAACTAGCCACTTCATAGAGGTTTGGACAAATTTGGAGAGAGAAAGATCTGCCACATCTAGTATCTAATTATGAAATGTAATTTCCAAAGGCTATAACTTTCTTATATAGTAACCATTCCAGCATGCCCAATGCCAAAATGAAGCTCTCGCTTAGTACTATAAGCGTACAATCACCTCAAAAGAGTTCGTTGCACCCTACTGATATGGGTTTCCATAATATTTAGGGCCTGAAATGGGCTAGTCAAAATAAAACTTTCTTTTCGAATAATTTTGACTAGGCACATCTTCCGATCCAGAAGAAAATTAGTGGTTTGATAGGAAATGAAGTTGATGTAAGCGTCGAGCCTAAATAAGTTTTAGAAAAGAAAAAGAAATTCAACCTGAATTTGGAGATGCAGACCTTAGTAGCATAAGTAGAGGTGTTATAAATTGATTTTATCATCAATTAATGAAAGCAAAGATGTGAGAAGCTTTTTCTTGAAATTTTCTTATTTTATTATTATTTTTTTGTGAGAATAGTTTTAAGTTAGAAAAGCAATTTTGGTATAATTGTAAGTAGGTTGATCTAATAGCTCCTGACTTGAACTACTCTAGGTCTCACTCTACTTTAGAACCAGAATGACTTAGGTTTTACACGAACTATATCTTATTACTCTAGGAAGAAATTGGAGGTCGAGGAATAATAGAAGACTATATGGACTATCTCCAATCTTGAAAGACAGAAGAAGAAATTTTAAAGCTTTTCGGCCTTGTTTATCCCTCTAACTTGGTAATGGTGATAAAATATGCTTTTGGGAGGATAAGTGAATGAGGAATATGCCTCTTTGCTCTCTCTCTCTCTCTCTCTGTGCCCTCCTCTCTCCCTCCCTCCCCTCTATGCTCTGTAATTCACTGCCCAAAACCAACGCTTCAATGGATTAGCAATGGGTTGCAAGGGTGTATAGATGGAATATCAAGGTTACAAAATCTTGAAAGAGAAGATAGGATTTTCAAATCTTTGTAGTCTACTATAGAAGGTGAAACTAGCAATGAATGTAGATCTCTTACATAGAAACTAACCATGGATAATTGCTACTCAGTCTCCTCACATTACAAGCTTATCAATATGAGAGGATTACTTTGGCCTTGTTAGAAGGTTCTATGGAAGACAACTACTCCATGGAAGGTAAAAATACAATTTTTTTATGCAAGAAGGTAAAAATATTTTGATGGTTAGACTTATGCAACAAAAATATATCCTAAGGATGTAGTTAACAAGAAAGGCTGGAGGATGGATTAGACATATTGCCTTCATGGGGTAAGGCCAGAAATAGTGAACTGTATTTTCTTGTATTGCTCTTTTGCGAAGAACATGTGCAAGTTATCAACACATTCCTTGGCATCAAAGAGAGATCTTCTTTGCTCCTCTCATTATAAACTGCATGGAGAAGAATGAGGGTGAAGAATGGGAATGGAGAAAGGCATAGGATCAGCTCGCCATGCTGGTTCGTTGGTAGGTGTGGGGGTGGAAGGAATGCCAGAATATTTCTCTAGAAACAAACCTCCTACAAATTTGTTCTCGTTGCTGCCATGAGGTTGTTCAATGCATAGGGTCACATTTGTTCATCTAAAGATGTTGAGAGTCATGGTCTAGTGCTATACAGAGACTTAACAATCTCCTCTTACTCTTCTTTATTCTTTTCTGGAGATTAATAATCTAGTGGGTTCTTTCCCTACTCGAAAAAATGAATTGGGTTCTATCTTAATTTCTAACTGATTTCATTATAAGAAGAGCTAGTAAAAGTTGCATGATGGAAAGGAAGGCTATGACTGTGTTGGGATCCACATGGAAAGCTTTAATGAATATAGGTTCCGGTTACATAATATATATGAACAAAATTTGCTTGTCAATCAAAGCATAGCAACTTAGCTTTAAGAGGACATTATACGGACATGGTTACTAACCTGCACTGATTTTACTAACTAAACTAGTTGGCACTTGCAAAAAAAAAATATTTTTAAATAGATTTTAGTTATATGAGAAATGGCTTAGGTCACCATCTACTGCAATTACTATGAGATCTTGCCATCGAATCAAAAGGTGATTTAAGATCGAGTTGAATAATATGTCACATTATTCAGTACTGAAAGATGGAATACATGAGTGGTATTGGATGTTAAGCACCCTCCCCATAGATCCACCATTAGTGCCACCTATTACAATTTGGTATGATCTAATCCATTTCCCATCAAATACGACCAAAGGAATTTTATTCCACTCTCATCAATTACAAGCAGATCTCCCGTACTTGTGTTTTTTCTTTTCGCCGAACAAATACATACTACCAGTCGTTATGCATTGCGTCCACGTGCATCTCGGTTACTAGGTTGCATCGATTCCTCGGTTTTTTTTGGCTCTCAGTGGGGTCATAACTTTTAATTTAGCATGACAAGTGGCGAAAAGATGCGACCAGTTTGACAAACACTGTCCACGTGGCATTTCCTACACCTCAAGATTTCCTGCACGACCCTTGCATGGCCGCGTCGCAAGCTTTGTGGGGGCCACCTTCCATCGCATAAGAGTCTCTCGCATCAATCCTCTATGTACGACCAAGTTTTGGTACCCATCGACTCCGAAGTCGTTTTCATAGGACCCGTCACCGGAAATTCATGTGAGGCTAGTACTTTTTTTTCTTCTTCTCATTCTTTTCGTTATTTGTAAGGACCATTATAGGATAAAGAGTCATGAGACCACAAAATGATCTATGGATTTTCCCATTCTAATTCCTGTATTTTTTGGAAAAAAATTTGTGTACGGAATTGTAATTTCTTAGGGGGGAAAAAAAAAGTAAAGATGGCGATCGAGTTAGATCGAGTCAAATACGGATAAGATCAGATCAAAAATTCATCAACCTAAATTCAACAAAAATTCAGATTCAAATTTGACCTATTTATTAATCTGTAATCCAATCCGACTCGTATAATTTATTTATTAAATAAATCAAGTCAAATTAAATGGTTTAAACAAGTTAAGTAAATTTTAGATGAATTAAATAGATTTAAATGGGTTAAACTGGTTAAGCAAATCGAGTTAAACAAGATAGAAACATGTTAAGCAAGTTTTAAATAGGTTAAACAAGTTTTAAATAGATAAAATAAGTTGGGTTATAGCCTGACCTAATTATTAAATAGATCAAAATAGATTAAACATGCCAAATATTTAAATATGAGCCCAATTTGTTTAATAAATAGGTTCAGATAGGTTGACTCGTCTGTAGGTCGTTTGCATATCGGATTAACGGATCAAGTCATAAATTATCATGCTCAAAAAAAAGTGGGTATTGGATCAATTTCACTTTTGTCCACCTCAATAGATGCCCCTCAGGAAGTGATATCCTCTCCTAGTCATTTTCTTATCCTTGTACGTATTAAAGAAAGCACAACCATGGAAGTGATATCCTCTCCTAGCATTAAGAGTTTAGAAGTTCTATACTGTAGTTTAGAGTGGATATGTGGGTTGTAATTGGGAACGTCTGCTGGAGGTAATGTGAGACATTATGACTGAAAATAACTATTATAATGAAGTCTTTATAAATATAGGACAAATAATAAAGTAAATAAGACAAGATGAGTGCAGGTGGAAGAAAAAATCCTGTTTCTGCTCACCATTTTTCCCTGCTTATTTATTCAGTCCAATGGGACCAATGAAACAACTAAAGTGCTCATTCCCCACGAAAGTGTATCATCATATTCAAGCAGCTTTACCAATGAATTATTCTAGTACTCTTTCGAAAGCACTTCATTTTATTTATGACTGGCGCCTAATCTTCACCGGCATCTACTGTTAGAGTATTGCGTATTGTATATAGTGTATATGTTGTACGCATGTAATCTTGGTGGTAAGCTTATCTCATGGTTATTGTAATCACAATGTATATATGATTCTCTTCTAATACAATACCGAGGATAGAATGAGAATTTCAAGACTAAGCCTCATACCATCTTCGGCTCTCTGGTTCTTTGGATTTGAATTCTGCCATTCATTTCCCACGATTTACTATCTTGTTCAAGTTTTAGAACATTCAAGTCTTTATCTGTATAGATCTCTATGTTATGCTTAGAACTGCACCCACCAGGTGCTCGATAATTGGTCCGAACCATCCCAAGCAGCAAGTGTCTGTGAATCTACATAATGTTAGCCTATATTCATAAGAAAGTCATCAGGGCACTTCGATATTCCTTGGACCTTGAGGTTGCATATGGCTCCAAAAGTTACCTCTTACGCTAATAGAAATATGCTGCTGACATTCTCTCTACAGCTGGCTTGACCGATTGCCGTGCTGCTGATGCTCCATTGGAGCTCCATCATAACGTAAAGCCTCGAGTTGGTACACCACTTTCTGATCCTACTCGCTGTCGACATCTTGTAGGTAGCCTTGTTTATCTCACTATTTCCTGGCTAGATATTGCTTATGCTGTGCTTGTTTTGAGCCAATCGGTTTTGGCCCTCATAATAATTCCCTATGCTCCCATCTCCACCTATTGCACTATCTTCGAGGTACTGTTCCAGTTCTTCCCAACTTCAACTTCATGCTTTCTCCGATGCTACTGTATTTTCTTAGCACTTCTCTTATCTCATGGAAATCTAAAAGACAGCATCTCCCGATCATCTATTGAAGCTGAACTCAGAGCTATGGCTACTACTACTGTTGAGATCATTTGGCTTCGTTGGCTTCTTGCAGATATGAGTGTTATCCTTTTTAAGCCGACTCCACTCTATTGTGATAATACTGGTGCCATTTAAATTGATCCCAACCCCACCAAGCATGAGCTCACCCAGAATATTGGTGTTGATGCCTTCTTTACCAACATCATCATCATTTTGCAGGGACACTCTCTCTTCTCTATCTTCCATCTGAGATTCAACCTGCTGATTTACTTACTAAGCCTCAAATAAAAGCTCAACATTCTAATCTCCTTTCCAAACTTATGGTCTACAATCCACCATGAGTTTGAGGGGGATGAATGGTTGAGAATATCATATATATATATATATATATATATATATATATATATATATATATATATATATATATATATATATATATATATATATAACACTACAACAGAAATAATATTTGGCAGCAAATAGCTCGTGGCATTTCTTATTATATGTTGCTTCTTTTTTTTGTTGCATTATAGTATAAATGTCGTTATCTTCCAATAAGTATTTTTAATTAGTGGAACTTTATTATAAATGCCACAATAAATTTGTATTTTACGGCATATAACTTAAAGTGTTGAAAACTAGAACTGCTATTTTGGCATTTAACTAATATATTGGTAAATAATATCATAATTTGTAGGATTTTAGAAGATTACCGCTAAACTTTAAATAGCTAATTTTTATACAGAGCTTAGGTTTGGTCATGCTAATGCCATCAAATATGTTATCGTACATATATCTTCTTAGCATTACTATATATAGATCATTGGTTCGACCGAGCTTATATTCAAATATTAAGAATCAAAAATTATATAAGATAAATATATAATATTACCATTTTTTGCATAAAAACCATTATTACTTCTTATTATAGCATAAATAAAAGTAATCATGAATTAACTATTCTTAAAGAGTTTGTAAAAGAATTATATATGAATGTGATGACACACAAAAGTTAATTTTTAAATATTTTAAATAATAAAACTTTAAAAATATCATAAATAATTACATAAATTAAGTTCATTTTGATTTTTGCGAAAAATAAAAGAATTTTTTAAAAATAATGATTAAAATATAAAATGTACATCAAATACTTATTTAATGACATGAATGTACGTTAATAAGTTAAATAAATAGTTCTTATTTAATAATAGTACAAGTTGCTTTGTGGTTAAGAGCCTGCTATTCAAATAAGAGCTGCTAGTTTGAACCCTCCTTTTGTTCGAATTCTAAAATATATGGTTTATTTTTGATTATTTTTTATGGATATATATAAAATGCAAGGATTATAAATTTAAGGACATTTATATATGCCGCTATAACAGAAATTTTTGTCAATATAATTTGAAAATGCTGATAATTAATTGCCGACATCATTTTAAGATGGTGAATAAGAAAATGCCATGAAATGCCGATAAAGATATTTGCGGCATTCTTTCTGGCTTATAGTGGCACTTAAAAATACCACTAATATTTATTTTTGTTGTAGTACGAGGATAGAATGAGAGTTCTTCACAACCCTTGCTCTGGGCTTAATCCTAGCATCTACTAGGTTTTCTGCATTTTGAATTTAAATGACTGCAAATGCCTATACTATTTGGTATTTGGCTCTTAACAAATGAAACTATGATAACATTTCTGTGTTCAGCTTTTCAAAAAGAACAAAGAAAGAACTTCTGTCGCCGGAAGGCATTCACTTCAAAAAAGAAGAATTTGTAGGCCGCTAATTCAGATATTGATCCTAAGAATGATTGATATTGGTGATTCTCTATCTCGTAAAACATGGCGGATTCATTGTTCAAGGACCACAGAATAATCCCTAATGAAACCAAACAGGGTGTTTTAGCAGTTCAATCTCTTGGTACTAACAAACCACAATTTCATATTCAAAAACTAGCCAATTTGAAGCATAAAATACCACCAATTGGTGCACTCAAGTGGCCCACCAATTATCCCTAACAATTTCCCTATGTCCCCAACGTATCCTACCATGGCACTACATTGCTCCACTCAGCTTCTGCCAAGTAGTTGCTTCAAGAATGTGCTCTAATGTTTGCATCCCACTTGTAGCTTCTTTGAAGTTTAGACAAGTCCAAATAGTGAGCAATTCCTTTGAAAAAATAATTTCATGGCATCCAATGCTGATCTTATGTCCCACCCAAATGCTCTTACCATTAGCTACTTGAAAAGGAGGAGACACCAAGGATCAAAGCATTTTTGCCATCACATTTGAGAAGTGGTGGTGGGGTTAGCATCCACATATATTCCTAAACTTAACCAGCTCTTATCTTTGGTGATTGGTACTTGGTAGGGGGAAAGAAGAAACCGGAAGAGAAAAAGAGAGAGAGAGAGAGAGAGAGAGAGAGAGAGAGAGAGAGGAAAACATGGATATTATGCAGTTTCTTAAACCGGTTCCGGTCTCTTAGACAGACTCGGTTGAAACGGTGTCTCTTTCAAAGCAATGATCACAGGGACAATTTGGACAAAGAGCAACAATTCTAGCTAGAGAACATTCTCTTGAGTCTCGTCAGGCTTTTCCATCAAATAAAAATTGCAATCCACCACCCTCTTGGCTCTATATAAATAAGTTGCACGGAGAGCCCATGTCCACCGCACCTCAAAATGTTCCTTGCTTCAGCACAACTAGCAGTAGCCAGCTTCATCCCTAGTTCTCTTCATCCTTCTAAAATCTCCATTCAAATCTTCTAAGCTCAACCATCATCCATCCATCGAAGGCTTTGCTGCAGTGGTTTTGAAGAGAATATAGGTTTTATTGCCCGCTTCAGCCTTCATTAATTCCTTGCATCTTTCCTTCTCCATAACACAGCTCTTAGCTGACCACCTTCCATATTTTATCATCACTAGCTTAGTTTACTTCTGTATTCTCTTTTTTTTTCCCCCTTCATTCTTCCATAAGCACCTACACTCCACGCTTTCTTAATTGTTTCGAGCGTCGGGATGGATCGAGTCAACAAATTGGCCTCCCAGAAAGCAGTGGTTATCTTCAGTTTGAGCTCATGCTGCATGTGCCACACCATCAAGAGGTTCTTCAGTGAGCTCGGGGTCAATCCCACCATTCATGAGCTAGATGAGGATCCCAAGGGAAAAGATATGGAGCGAGCTCTTGCTAAGATGGTGGGCCGTAATCCTCCGGTGCCTGCAGTGTTCATTGGCGGCAGTTTGGTCGGACCGACTGATAAGATCATGTCCCTTCATCTCAGTGGCAAACTGGTTCCATTGCTCCGAGATGCAGGTGCTATCTGGCTCTGATACCACATTAAAAGACCTAAGTGGCTCCAACATCATCTTATCAATGCTACCAGAGTTACTTATCTTTCGTTGCAAACGAAGCATGGAAAATAAACTACAAAGTCACTCTTAACCCCATGATAGTTAGGTATGGTCATGACACAACCCTACAGGGTGATGTCTCAAGTCTTTGGCCAAGTAATTAAATAATGGAGCCATGTTTTTCTTCTCTACCTGGTGGCTAGAGTCATGTCTGTAGTCTTCCTTTTTCTTTTGTGCAATGTACATTAATATCGACTTAAATACTCGATGTGTCATCAATAAATTGTCAAATTAATGTATCTACATGGCTTTGAGTGTTTGAGCCAGCCATCGGTTTCATTATCCTGTCAAAACGTTCAGAATCAAATGCCATAATCTTGTTAAAGTTCCATCAGCATGTTTTTGTCCAGAGTATCTACATATTAAGCATCATTATAGCCGAGGTTAGTTGCCTCTTGGCCCACTCTAACGTGATGCTACCTAAAGTTCCATTTATCTCAAAAGTGGTGATCACTGTTCATTGACTTTTAGGAGAAGAGATAAAAAGAAAAGAATGGATACCTCTTTTATCCACCTACAAAAGGTGGCTAACTACTTCTCAGGTATCTAGATCACTTGGAGCAGCAGTAGCAAGTGCATTGGTTGGTGACGAGTGTCTCAAGGAAGCAAAATCAAATTAAATTTCTCTCTTCCAATGGTTTAGGTGACTAACTACCGATCAACACTATGATAGAGCTAGCATTTCATCTCTTCTTTTTCTTGTAATCAATGATAATGGAGCAATGCTATATATGACCATGAACAGTTAGTCATGACTAGGTTGGAGCTTCTGCTGAGTGTTGGTGCAATACATAGGGAAAAGAGTCTCATTCACAGCCACCTACGTGTGGGAGAGAGATTGCACATAAGGGGCATTTATATGTATGGAGTTATGCACTCGGTACCCTTTTGCATTGAGGTGTTATTAGAGATAATATTAATTTTCATTTTCTTTATATCCTTTTTCCCTATATTCTTGCATTATGATCACCAAACATCCTCCAAAGAAAAGAACATACCAATTACCACTGAGCTATGGTCTAGTTAGCTAAACCTATCTTATTAATTTGCAAAAGAGGACTTCTAATCAATATTTAGTTAATGCTAACTATTGTTGCTTTTCTCACTGAGTCGAAAGCTTAAATTCCTTCTACCACAAGAAGCAAAAGGGAGGAAACAGAAGGAATTCACTTTTTCTCAGCTCTAGTATTCCCCCATATCCAAATGGACAGAAAGGCAAAACCGTGCACATCTAGGATAGAGGAATATGGATCACCCACCCAGCCACCCACTCACCCACCTGTACAAATCTGTACCTCAGAACCTCCATATGTGGCAGAGTGAGAGCTCCATGCACCCCCCACTCTCTTTATCACATATGATTCTGTTCTCATCTACAAGCATAGGCTCTTCTCCTTATCATCCTGCTCATTCTGATACCAAGTGTCTAGCCCAAGGGCCCTATCTCCCTAGTTGTACTCATGACCTATCACCATCCAGAGAGCATTTTTGAGGACCTCCACTTATGGAATCCTGGTGACTGTTCAATATCTTAGCTAACAAAAAGTATCAGCATTTGGAGAGGGGTCAGATGCGAGTTTCATGTATGAGTACTGTGTGCAGGTAAGTAACAAGTAGGGATGCAAATGGACTGAGTCAAGGTCAGGTAAAGGAGGTACATAGGCCTGGCTTAATTTAGATATCTGCTAAAGACTAAAATAGGGGCTTGATACAAACTAAATCACTCAGTTTGATTTGGTAAATCAAATGAACTTCGCTGATCAAGAAATCAATTTGTGAAACTTTGTGTTAGTAGAAAAAGATGACTTTGATTTTTAATATCACATCATATGCAAACCAGGGAGGATTTGGGTCTTGTCACTGCTACAAAGGCAGCATGGGCTGGGGTTAACATAAAGCAATCCTAAGCCTTTGGGACTAGCTTAATTTGTTTTTATGATAGGTCTGCCTTACACTATATTGCGTGGCCCATGTTGCATTCTTAATAGCCACTGACCAGAATATATGAACTTCCATCATAAAAGTAGTTTCAGCCATTTTAAATATACTAAGGGCAAATCAGCTCCAAATCTAGCTAGATATATCAATGTCCACCCAACCCGAACTATGAACCTGACCATAAAGGTGGATAAGGGTCATAAAATATAGACACGACGAATTATTCTCTACCTGAACTCACAAAAGGCAAAGGTGCTAGCTATAGTCAATGGTGCAGGCAACGAATCCGGTGATGATTCTGTAGAACAGCATATTACACAAAGTAGATTGACCGCGTCGGCTCAAGATTTAAAACAAACATCAGGAAAAAAAAACCAATAGAAAGGAGACAGTAAAAGAAAAAAAAAAGAAAGATAAAAAAATATTTTATTAAAAATAATTCAGCCACACAGGAAAAAAAAAGAAGCTTTCTCATGCCTCAGGAAAAAGGATACCTCTCTATCTCTCTCTCTCTCTCTCCTCATGTCACAAAAGAAGTCTCACTAAACTCTCCCTTTATTTATACAACCACAATCTCTCTCCCACTATAAGATGATAACATCGCCTACTCACTCCAACTAAAAAACAAATTCAAAAATTTTAAGCCTAAAGCTGAACCTAACTTAACATAAACCTGAATCCTAAAGTCATTAAAATTAATGACCAACTAAATAGAAATCCTAATAGGATTAAGACTTTGCAATAAATCTCAACACCCTTCCTCATTGTGAAATCCGTGCCAACAACATCGAACTTGTCGAAGTTGTAAAACGCTATAGTAGCCTTAGCCAATATTACAGTAGTAATAGCCACATGTAACAAATTGTCGGACCAACAATTAAACAGCAGAACTCTTTTATTAGCTCGAACAATAATTTCTTCATCGACTCATACTCCTCGATGCATATGTTAAAATCAATGATGTCACCGACACTTCCTCCCAACATGGACTCTATAGCCACTGTGCTAAAGATTTTGTAGAATGTCTAGCTAACACCAATAAATATCAAGTTGTCAATTGCAGTTATTGCTTGCTAGAGCATCGGCCATTACCTGCACAATACAACGACAAGCAAGCCCATTAGCAAGAATACTCCGGCTGCCTGTGCTGCGATATAAGCACCACTCCAGCCGAGTCGACATTGGTGGGATCCTTGCTAGAGAAAGCAGCATCACCGTTGGCTCGCCAGCCACCATAAATATCAACAACGATTGTGTGGCCAATAAGCTCTACATCACCATGAGATCCTCGAATGACAAAATGGCCAGGTGGCTTGAGGTTGAAGGTGGTCTTTTCATCGAGGTATTCTCAATGGATTTAATAACATGCTCCTTAGAGACTTAAGAGTCAATTGTCTGGAATCCATAGGTCTTCATGAGACACTCAAAAGTAGCCTTGATGAAGCTCCTGGGGGCCCTGACGTAAAAATATCCACGATCCATGCGAACTGGAGATCCTTCTAGGGGATACAGGCAACAACAATTCCAGCACCAAGAGCGCCACGATCAGCACCAATAGTTTCCCATCTGTGTAGTAAATTCTCCATTGTAGCACAAAGACCATTGGATTAGGATGTTCTAGCATCCAATTGGTGGGCCTCGAGCCACGACTCTAATAAATCAGCATCTGCATGGCAATGTTGCTGCAATCCAGACCTAGATTATAATCTCTCATCCACATCAACCAACAGAGAGTTTGGGAGAACAAATCGTTGATCCAGTCCATAAACATCATCTAAAGCACTGTCACAAAATCGTAGCCATAATTACTGTCAAACAGAAAAGGGCTCGTTGCGTTGTTTGCAAATGCCAGCGCCGGTGGGAGCCCAGGCAATGTTTCCCGATCGACACCGATACTCAAGAAGCACAGCCCAGCAACCAAGCCGAGCTCTTCCATCAAGCAATTAAGCCTCGTCGGTGGAGGAACGCCTGACGCCATCGTCGCAGGTGGGGGATAATGTGCTCGAGAGCAAGCTCAACCCAATGGCGGACTGGTAAAATTTCTCTAAGATAGTTTCATGGAAAGAGACCACAAGATCAGAAACTACAGTCTCCACACCTCCCATGAAATCCTCCTGCAAATCTTTCAAACAAATCTCTTCTGAACTTGATGCAGCATCTATCTTAACAAGCTCCTTCTACACCCGATTTTCTTCCAGACCTGGTTGATTTTTTATCTAATTAATTTTGCCATGCTTTGAGTGTTCCAAACTTGAACTAGTATCTAACTAATCAAGCTTCCACTGATTCAAATTTTTATCTTTAAACCAGTTCTGCTCTTCCGAACTTTTAGGGAAGCTTGGAATGAAAATTCACTCTTCAGATAACTTTTGTTTAAGATATCTCATCTTTTTAAAACTTGAGTGGATGGCTGCAAGGTAATTTTTGTTTAAGATATCTCACTTTATTAAAACTTGAGTGGGTGATCGCAAGAATACCCCACGCTTTCTTTGGCTTTTGTATATTTTGGATTTGGAGATAGTTTTCTCCATGAACTGAAACTTGAATAATCCGCATCTCCTTCCTAAATTTTAGATTTCATTTTCTTCTTGTAGCCTCATCATTGAGAGTATCTATTGGCATCATTTTTGACTCATCCAAGATATCCCATAAATCTTGTCCTATCAAATAAGACTTGATAATAGCTTTCAAAATTGGATAATAGGTGTTGTTCAACTTACGAATAGAAGCAATAGTAGCAAAAATAACCATATTGATATTGGTGATGTCAAATATATTGAACCCATTAAGATAGAAGGTAGTCGCATCAGCCATGATAATTCATCTCTTGAATTACTGAAATAAGAGTCCACATGCTTGCACCACCGCACAACAAATTTCCAGAAGCTCTTCAACTATGCCAATCTATGAACATACTAACCATTAACAATCAAGTCGTTGTTCTCCAAATAAATCTGATCGAAGCCACAAACTGCTCGACTACTCTCTAACCTTGCTCTAATACCATGTAAAACAGCATGCTACTCAAAGTAGATCGAATG
Organism: Phoenix dactylifera; assembly: GCF_051530095.1. Lineage (NCBI taxonomy): Eukaryota > Viridiplantae > Streptophyta > Magnoliopsida > Arecales > Arecaceae > Phoenix > Phoenix dactylifera. Next base: position 11,241,964 of record NC_143197.1, read on the forward strand.
TACCGACCCAAGATCTTGAACAAATATAAAAAAAACAACAAGAAGGAGACACTAAAAAAAAAAATAGGAGAGAGAAAAAATAAATTTATTAAAAAAATTGAGCCACACAAAATTTTTTTTTTTCATCTCACTAAAGAGGACGTCTCTCACTCTCTCCTCTCTTTTTTCTCATGCCATAAAAATCGTCTCACCAAACGCGGCCTCTATTTATAAAATCACAATCTTTCTCTCACTAAGATAAAATCATCACTATCTCACTTTAACTAAAAAATAAATATATTAAGCCTATGGCTCAACCTAACTTAATGTAGACTTGAATTCTAAAATCATTAACTAATGACCAACTAAATAGGAATTCTAATAGGATTAGGATTGGCAATGAGTCTCAACAAATTTAGGATGGATAGCTTCCATATTATAAGGGACATAGACTGCAATCATCCATTTCCTGCCATAGAAAAATTAATGCTAGGTTTTTGCTATGTTGGATGTTATGCCTCCATGAGGTTGGACCATGCATATATAGATATATGTAATACAAAGTTATACAATGCCATGATTATCCAGGTCTCGTATAGCACACTTATATTCTGGCTGTCATGCTATAGATAAATAAGACTGATGAACAAAACCTCTCCAGTTCAACCCTGAACACAAGAGGATTTCAACTCAATAAAGTTTTATGGTATGTCTTTTATCTAATTCAAGCCGAACCAATCCCTCAGTCCGAAGTTCAAATGATCTTTCAATATATCCTAACTATACCAAAGTCAAATCTAGATGGAACAAATCCATCTAATGTTTTACATTTATCAGGTTAAACCTCAATTTAAGATCTAACATCTGCACCCATGCCCCAGTCAATAGGTTCTAAAATCCAGCCCATCTCAATTGTCACAAGGACAGGTGAAGTGAACGAGCATACAGCAAGAGATAGGTTGAGGTGGTTGGAATAGGAGTGCACGACAGGTAAGAAAGCTTGACGGTCTTGATGAGGCTTGTTCAAGAGTGCCCTTGGCCCAATAAAATCTAGTGAAAGGTCAACTTTTGGTGTCACAAGCTGAGGTCAAGGTAACTTCATTACAAGATTGGGTACGTTCAGATAAATCGTCTCCCAAACTCAGCCTGAACCATTTGGGAGAGAACTACCCTTTTCTCTTGCTTGTCATTTGCCTTTCTCAGAGAAATTATATCCTTCATCGCACATGCACCACGCCAATCAATTATATTATTTCTATAGGCTCTATTCATTATGTGTTCATCTCGGTGATTGGCCTACAGAAATAAGACGACTTAATTGGCATGATGCATAGTCACGTTGGTGCATGCGGTGTAGGATATAATTTATCCCTTCTTTAGGAGAATGGACATGGCAAAACAAAATCCTATTAGAACTCTGTGCATCTTATTTTATTTTCTGTCCCATTATCTTTAATTAGAGAAATAAGGTTTCACATGAATTAACTTCATTGGTTCTAAATTTGATACTAACATGGAGATACATTGCACTAGTCAAGATGCTTTTATAGTTGATGTTTTACTCCATAGAGAGCTATATAATCCTCGATAGCACCAACATCGTCGCATGGTGGAGATGAATGAATATTCAGCACTCAATAATTTTTCCTACGATATATTGTATTTGGCACTTGTCGCGATGTCATATTTGATAGCTGTCCATCTTCATGGTGGATGACATAGGCGCCATAGAGGCTGTACAGACTTCTGCAGTGAAAAACTTGTACTACAGAGGATCCAAACTTGCTACAATCTGGTAAGTGGCCTACCAGGTTCACAAGCTATACCATAAATTATTATTCAATCCAACCATGAACTAGGAACTTAATATGATAGTCAGAGTTTCATATCGCAATACAAAATCTATGGAAACTCTTAATTCTTCATTTGGTCATGAAATAGATCCACCTATTCTATATGCTACCGTTGCTGCACTTATTTAAGTAGGAAGGGAGAAAGCCCAACTGTACTTTAGAAGATCCCATCTCCTTCTACAAGAAAGAGCTACTCCGACCATCACTCACAGCAAAAGGGGACAACCAAGGATCATACTTGATCCGCACCACCGTGCACTACAAGCTCTCCAGCTCCAGAAGGCATCTTACCGCATGCCTGGCTATCAAAGCCTCCCTCTTTGCCAGTAAGGAAAGGACTCCCAGACTGCCATCAGAAAGAGGTTGGCATACTGCACCCCAAGCAATCAAATACACTCTCCCAACTCTGAAATTGCCCCCCCCCCCCCCCCCCCCCCCCCAAAAGGAAATTTCTAAACATATGTTGAATCTTCAATAGGGAGGATTTCGAGAGAATAGCATTAGATATAAGATAAAGTAGAATAGAGGTCAAGACAAACCATACTAGGGTGACTCTAGCCTACCAACCCTCCAGGCAATGCTGAACCCTCTACACCAGCCCACTACAATAAGCTTGTCTCAACCTCCTCCCGTGTATAGGGACACCAAGGTATTGCCAAACCCTGTCATGCTCCCTGATTCCTAGATAATTCCTCACTATTGACTTTAGCTGTGGCTTGATCTTCGGGCTGAAACAAATGGCCAACTTGGACAAATTCCCTTTTTGACCAAAGGCCAAACAATACTGCTCCAAGATCCCTCTTGAGAATCACCGTTTTGTCTATTAGTATGGCGAGCAGCAAATAATCATCAGCAAAAAAGAGATGGGATATCGGCTGGGACCCCACTGCCGACACATAGGCCTCCAAGCCCTGGCTAAAAGTAGTAGCTCGAAGGATGCGAGATAGCACATTAGCACAAATGATGGAGAGGTATGGGGACAAGGGGCATCCTTGGCGCAAGCCATCCGAGAGCTTGTGGTGTGCGGTGGTGTGGGCCAAGTATGGTCCTTGGTAGTCCCCTTTTGTTGTGCGTGCTTGTTGGAATAACTCTTTTATATGGAAGAAGATTTGTAAGCATGCTCCAGTGGTCATGGCCAACATCAGGTGGTTCGTCGGAGATGGGCAGACTGTGAGAGTTATGGACAATGCCTGGTTATCTGACCTTCCCCTGTCTCATTGGCCAACTATGATCAATGCTGGTGTCGACGCCGATATGTGGATCTGTGAGCTATTCACCTTGGGGGAGAGGAAGTGGCATATGTCTCTGATCAATCGTCTCTTTGGCATCCAGCTTGTTGAGAGGATTGTTGCCATATCGATTCCCAGGGTTGCTTCTAGTGATAGGAGGGTGTGGCGTCATACCATCGTCCCGAAAGTGAAGGCTGGGGACTTGTATGAGCTGTATAGAGCTAAGACCAATCAGAGGCAGGATTGTATCCGGGTTTGGAGGTTAGGAGCACACCATCATATAACCTTATTTCTTTGGAAGGTGGCATGGGCCTACCTACCTACCAGTGGAGTGCTATGCAGGCGAGAGATGAACCTCCCGCCAAGCTATGATGCTTGCCCTGATGAGGACTCTGTGGCTCATGTGCTCTTCCTATGCCCATGGGCGACCCGAGCATGCGGGCTCTTTGACGCCTCCTTGTGTTTCCTTCAGTCAGCGACCCCCCATCCAGACCCTCCTCTTTTACCTCAGTGATGGTTCCAGCAGAGACCCAACCAAAAGACAAGGTATCAGGGTGGCTTACCAGCATATCATATCTGGCTCGGAATGGTCACGTCTTTGAGAGGAGTAGTTAGTAGCTGAGATTCCTTGTGGAAAGGGCCCTTATGTAGGCAGTTAAAGTTATCCACTCACCCCCACTTGGAGAATCTATGATAGCTCAGGACACTTGAGAACCCCCATCAGCTCCTTCAGCGACTAGGATGATCTTTATCACTTGGGAGCCCCTACCCCCCAGTTTCCTCGAGGTAAACTTCAATAATAATGTGAGTGATGGCAGTAGCAGAGGAGAAGCTAGCTTTGTGATTAAAGGCCACTCATGTCTCACTGTAGCGAGCGGGAGCTGGATCTATATACCTCTGTTCAAGGAGCCGAGTTGAGGGTGGCCTGGGTGGGAGTCAGTTATGTGAAGTTATGCCTACGGGCAGACTCCATCCTGTTAGAGGGTGACTCGGTTATAGTGATTGGTTGGATCCGGGACCAGTTAGTGGATGGAGATAGACCTCTCCTGATTCTGGACATTTGGCAGTGTGCGAGTGAGTGCTCTGCCTTCAAGGCGAGTCATGTTTACTATAAGGCGAGCAGAGCAGCAGATTGGGTTGCGCCTTTTATTGTTGATCACTCCGGTGAAATGTTGTGGATAGGTGGTATGGTTGTACTAGCCCTTTTTCAAATATTTTATTTTCTGACTTTTGGATATGTACTCATACTAGATTTGCGTGACTCATCTACTTAGCAAAAAAAAAGAAAAGAAAAAACATGTACTTGGGCAAGTTAAAAAAAATCTATCAAACAAACAATTGGTAGATCTCTTGTATCAATTCTCAAATATATAATATGAATTCCGAAGGTGCATCGTCCACCCAAAAGTACAACTGTAGCACAGACCTTGTGTGGTAATCAACTCCACTATGATGTATTTTATTGTGTTTCTTCTCACTGCTATCGCATATTTTTAGCTCCCCATTCTTGCATTCATTATCTGTTCAACAACACATGCCTCCACCTATGAATACAACTCTATCTATTAATATGAATTCTACGGGTGCACCTCTAAAACTTGAGCTTAATTTAATTCCAATCTATTTAAGGTGGTCAACTTTGCTGTTACATGTTTTACTTTACTCTCAAGTTCTCATCTCTATTTCTTTAATTTAGTGACAAGGATGACACACGTGCATCATTTTTTAAGATTTTTTTTTTATTGTTCTGAATTTCAGGGAGGCGATGAGTTTTCTCCCTCCGATCCATTTAATATACATATAGATAAAAATTTGAACTTATTTTCAATCTTTTTTTTATTTTTTCTGCATACATAGAAATAGTTAACATCTTCCTAAAATAACTCTTAATTCATACCTTTTTAATGCATGTCATCTAAACAACCAACATTTTTTTAAAATAATCTAAATTTATTTCTTTCCTAAAATAATTACGAAGAGTCCCATGAAATTTATTTTGAATTTTTTCTCGAAATTTCATGTATGGAGGGAAATATTTGTGAAAGGTTCCTATATTCGTTTTCTTGTGCATGGACTCTAAACCATCAATAATTTTGTTCCAAAATTAAGATGAGTCCCACTCAAATTTGAAGTTATTTCAAATATTTCAATTTCTTTTCTTTTACGAGTGTAGAATTAGTTAACAGGCTTTTATAATACCTTTACATCAAAATTAAATTTCTTTGTGTATGCATGGAATATCAATTTTTTGTGCGTGTGGAATTTATTTGAGTGGAATTTTTTTTGCATACAAATTACTGAAAAAATAAAATTGATTTTCCTTTTTCATGAATGCATGGTTTTCTTTTATAGTATAATTTAATTAATTTTCTTTTTTTCTGCCACCGAAAACCCAATTTTAGTATAAATGAGTTTTTTTCTATGTGCATGGTTTTTTTTGTGCATGAGTTTTTTGTACCAATAAAAACCTAATTTTAGTACCATTGAATTCCTTTGCATGTGTTTCTTTGTGTGTGCATGTATATTTTTTTGCATGAGCATGAAATTTTTTTGTGAGTGTGTGTGTGATTTTTTTTTTTTTTGAGTGGAACTTTTGTACATATGAATCACAAAAGAAAAAAATTATATGCACAAAATCTTATTTTTGTACCACTAATTTTATTTTGTACATGCATGATTTTTTTATTTGAATCTGATGACCCAAAGATTGATTCAAAGATTGATTTTGATGATCACAAAACCTTGAAGTATAAATACTAATGTTTGTGTTGCAAGGAGAAAGATATTTATTTTGCAAGGAACATAGCAAGTTGGAAGAACACAAGAAGGCCTCCAAAGCTCTCAAGAAAAGTTGGAAGAAAGCTACAATTTATTGGCCCAAGTCTCAAGTTCAAAGGATTCAAATTGGAGGAGCAAATTCAAAGGAAAATTCAAAAGAATAGTCTCCGAGTCGACTCCTGAAGAATTCGAGTCGACTCCGATGCTTGTCGAGTCGACTCCAGAGTAGAACGAGTCGACTCCAGGAAGTAACAGACAGAAAGACAGAAAAGCTATTTTAGACCCTGAGAGCCGAGTCGACTCCTGAGGAACTCGAGTCGACTCCAATGGTTGGCAGGTCGACTCCTAAGGAAGCACGAGTCGACTCCCAGAGAAATACAAGGCAAAAAGTCAGAGAGCCAATTTCAGACACTGAGTGCCGAGTCGACTCCCGCAAAGCCCGAGTCGACTCCGAGACAGTGCTACACCAAAAGACAGAAGACAGTGTTTTTGTCTCTGAGACTCGAGTCGACTCCAAGACAGTTCGAGTCGACTCCAAGGCAGCGCTACTCCAAAAAGACAGAAGACTCTTTTTCGGATACTGAGAGCCGAGTCGACTCCGGAACAGTTCGAGTCGACTCCAAGACTGAACGAGCCAAAAGACAGAAGATCGGGAGTTCGGCCTCTGAGCGCCGAGTCGACTCCCAGAATTCACGAGTCGACTCGAGTGAGCCAAGTTGAAGAATACATCTATGGATTCCTTGGGATGAGCCGACTCCAAAAGTGCAAGGTCAGCTCCAGATTTTGGCGAGTCGACTCCGGGTTAAGTCGAGTCGACTCCCAGTCGAGAAGACCACTTTAATTCAAATCTGGAACAGTTGCCGAGCCGACTCCAGTCAAGCACGAGTCGACTCCTGCAACAGGCGAGTCGACTCCAGATCGCGCGAGTCGACTCCGATCCCAACGGAAATATTGTCAGGAGGTACAGACTGTGTCCAACTGCTCTATTTTTGTCTCTAACGGCTAGATTCTTGTTTCCACGCCATCTAAAGCTATAAAATCAAGAGGAGAGCTAGGGAAGAAGGTATGGAAGTGGGAGAGAACATTTAGAGAAAAGATTTCAAAGAGATTACACGGAAAATCTCCCATAAGCACAAAAGGGCCATTCAAAGTAAAATAGAGAGAAGAAGAGCATCCAAGTGAATCCCAAAGCTTCCTCTCCATCCGTGTGCTGCCTCAATCATCCTCTACCTCGTGTCAAATCAGAAGAGGGTCAAGTAAAGAAGAAGCCGAGTTCCTTCATCTTCAAAATTCGTTTGAGAGCTTCTCTTTACTCCATTTGTTTATATTGGATATATTTGCTTAGTTAAGAAGCTTGTACTTGCTTTAAATTCTTAGTCTAATATCTTGTAACTTGATTCAATCAAGGGATTGAATCAAGAGGTTAAGGTTTGTTGGTGAGCCAAAGGAAAACCAACGGTGTTAAGGTTTGTTGGTGAGCCAAAGGGAAAACCAACGTTGTAAGGTTGTGGTTGGTGAGCCTTTGGAAAAAACCAACTGGGTTGATTGTGAATCCGAAAAACAATCGTTGTAAGGTTGTGGTTGGTGAGCCTTTGGGAAAACCAACTGGGTTTGATTGTGAACCCGGAAAAACAATCGGTTGGTTCTAGTCGGTGAGCCTGTGAAAACCGACCGAGTTCGTTGTGATCTCGCAAAACAACAAGTTGGGTTGTGAGCTTGTAAAACAACCGGCTGTAATCTGGAGGATTATAGTGAAATTCCCAAGAGGTCTTGGGGAGTGGATGTAGGTGCTGGGGTGCACCGAACCACTATATGTTTGTTGTGTTTGTGATGCTTTTTGTCATTGTCTAACTTGCTCACTTACTTACTTAGATAAATTGCTTGCTTAACTCTTATCTGCGCATCCTTTAGTTGCAAGCATATTTAATCTACTTAATCAAGTCTCATTCAATAAATCAAACTGTTGCTAAGTTTAAATTCTACTGTGCATCTATACAACTTAGCATAATTAATTGAAAAGTTTTAGAAGTAGTATAAAAGATTTAAAAGACCCAATTCACCCCCCCTCTTGGGTTGTATCTACTGGGCAACAAGTGGTATCAGAGCAGGTGCTCAAATATTATTTGTAGTCTTAACCGACTAGAGCCAAAGATCATGACAACCCCACATAACGTATTACTTGCTGAGGGACTTTCCACAAACAGGCCTCCACTGTTTGATGGATCTAACTATATTCAATTGAAAGCTAGAATGAAAATCTTTACTCAATCACAAAACTATGAGTTATGGAATGTCATAACAAATGGCCTACACACACCCACGAAATTAATTGAAAGTATGTTCGATAAAAATTTGGCTGAACTAAATGCTAAGGCTATGAACCTTCTCTACTGTGCATTTAATAAAAATATTTTCAACCAAGTTTGTATATGTTCATCTGCCAAACAAATATGGGATACTCTTGAAGCAACTTATGATATTTCCGAAGAACCCCATGTTAGTTTACTTGAGGATAATTGCAAGACTAACATTGAGCATGCAGGAAACACTCTAAATCAGGAAGAAAGATTCAAAAGCTTCCTAAAGACAAAGAAGAAGAGGAAGGTAGAAGAAAGGAAGAAAGAGATAAAAAGAAAGAAAGCCTTGACCAAGAAAGAGTCAAGCAAGAAATTAAAAGTTAGGAGCAACAATGATGATATTAGCTCCAAGGAACTACAAGAGGTAACTAACTCGTGCGTTATGGCACAAGAAGACAAGGTAAAATCTGAATCTACTCTTACCTCAAATGATTTTCAAGAAGAATTCTCTTATGATGAATTATTAAATGCTTTTCATGATTTGTATGGTGAATGTAGAAAATTAGCGGTGAAGAATAAAAATCTTAAGAAACTAAATCTGAAAATTTCAAAAGAAAGAAATTCTAATGATGAAATACGAGATAAACTAAATTCTGAAAATGAAATTTTAAGGTTAAATTCAGAACAATTAATTCAGAAAAATCAGAATTTAATTAAAAAAATCAAAACTTAAGTAAGTCTTTTATTAACAAATTTACTGTAAGTTCAGAAAGATAAAAAATGATGTTTGAAAGCCAACATGCTGATTTTGATAAATCAAAATTTGGCTTAACTCCTTCACTTAGCAATGAATCCCTAAAGAAAAAGGTTATCAATTCACCAAGCAAACCATTAAATAAGATAACTTATTTCAAACATGAAAAGAATGGGCATAACAACTTTACCTATCGTTCTAACATAATTAAATCAAGTAGTAAAGTTATTATAATTAAACAAATTTGGATTCCAAAAGGAACTATATGTCCTAACTCTCAAGGACCCAAGCAAGCTTGGGTACCCAAAATGAAAATATGAGGATGTAGACATAGGTGTGCCAAGATACCCATAGAACAAAAGAAACTTATAATATACTTATGAAAAGTTATTAACAAAAATAATAATAATGAAATCAGTAATCCTTGCATCTCATCATTATTTTTGCTTTAGTATTTGATTAAAATTTGAATTGCAAGTATTGATCAATTTTGTGATAATACTTTTGGAAATATAATCAAATCACTTCATTTTATAGTATGCTTTACTCACTATTGGATAAGTTGCTAAATGATGAATCAATTTATTAAGAATAACTCTATGAATTCTCTATATGCTTGATTGAGAGTTTTTATCCATGGCATTATTGTTTATTGATCATAGATATGATAATGTGTACTTGGTATGCTTTTGAATATATATACTATGAATACCAAGATTAAAGAAACCATCTTTGGCATATAAAATCAACTCATGCTAGTATGTACTTAATCTCAAAAGACCTTGCCATTGCCTTACTTAGATTATCTTCTGAAAGGTCAAAGTTTGCTATGCATGTTAACTAAGGAAACAAACAAGAATCAATTTCTAAATCTAAAGATGTTGTTTCCATCACTAAGTTTTCAAAAGCTTACATTGGATTTGTTCTTGGCAAATAAAATTGAAATATTTTCTGTATTTGCTAAATCTTGTAAAAGTGTTTCAAATGATAAAGGTTTCCAAACTGTGAAGGTATCATGGCACAGTGTTGAAAACCAAAATCCTGATAAAGTTTATACAAAAATTAATTATTTCAGCACCAAGGACACCTTAAGTAAAATAGGGTTAATAGAATTCTTGAAGAAATGAAAAAGACAATTGTGTATGATAGTCATCTACTTAAATAATTTTTAAAAGCTATCATCACTGCTTGTCATACATATGATTTCTATTAGATCTATTTTTTGATGAAAACTCCTTTTGATCTTCTGAAAAATGGAAAATGAACCATTGCATATCTTTCATATTTTTCAGTCATACACGTTATGCTTGATATGTTCTTTTAAAAATAATGCCAAATCTGATAAAGATACTTCTATCTTTGGATATCATCATCAAGCAATGCGTATAGAATGAAAAGATTCTAGTTGAAGAAATATCAATTCAGTTTATTCTTTATGAGACTAATGATTTATTATCAAAATACTAAAATCAAATTATATATGTATATGGTTAATCTTTTACATATAACAATCTGAAAACTTGTTAATAATTAGAACCAAATTGAGTTCTTTAGAAATGCACTTAATGAAGAAAAATTGATAACTACTAAAAGACTAAATCAAGAAAAGATGAAATAGATCTTGATGAAATTCTTGCATGATTAGAAGTAAAGATCACCATTATCATTTGCTTGCTTTATGAGCTTTATATTCTGTTAAATGAATGTGTAGAATACACTCCTGTGTGATTATTTCATTAAAAAAAGAAGGGATCTATGTAAAATAACCACCTTATTTGAAAACACTCATTACAAATATGATAAAGCAATTTGTGATTTGGAACAAGCATCAAAAGCATGATAGAATAATTATTTTATCATATACCTAATAGACCAGATTGTGTGATCATTATGTGACCTTGTGCAAGACTTCAATCTAACTCTAATGAATCATAATTTATTGATAACAAATGAATCATAATCTGGATTTTGATAGAAACAATTGTTTAAGGCAATTTGATCAAAACTTAGCTAGCATGTCTTATTGATAATTATCTTAAGCAAATAGAATCTAAGCTAAATTGATTCTGAAAATAAAAAATTGATTTGACCTTGATAAATCTTTCTATTGCCTCACATGCTTGTCCTTGAACCATCTTGGTTATTGAAACTATCTCTTTAGTTCAAGTGATATGTGCTTGCTTATATTTAGGCAATCTCTTGAATAAAGTGACTCAACATGCAACTATTGTCATATCTTATATTGAGTCATCTAGTTAAAAAAATATGTTGGATGAATGTTTTGTATCTTGAAGAAAATAATAACTTTCTTTCAAGAAAGAAAAGGAGTTTGTTAATAATGCAGGATCCTTGAGCAAGAAAATGAGAGATCTCAACTTGAAGGATATCTCCATATAAGATACAATAAACATTCACATGCAAACAAGAGAGAGGACCTTCTTCAGCCAAACGTTCATACATAAGAAATCTAGTAGGTATTTGACTGAAGAATGCAGAATGAATTGGTAATTCTAGATACTTCTCTCATAAATTAATTGAGCAAAGTCAATAACTTAAATCTTATTATGGCATGATTAAAGTCTTTAATTATAAATTTTTGATATCATGTCTATATATATATATATATTGATTGACTTATACTTTTAGAAATTGTTTCATGGTTTGCCCAAACTAAAATATATCTTTGCCTATGTCATAACCATGAAATACACAAGTTTATGCTTAAAATTTTGATTTAAAATAACTTGTGAGAAATTATGAATCCTTGAGCACAATGAAAATATTGTTTGCATGATATACATCTATATGATACATAAGATTATTTCTTTATTCTACTCTTTTATGTAAATTACTTGAGAATAACAAAAAGAGAGAGAGATAAAGAAAAGAAAATAGATATTATTCAAGAGATGTAAAATCTAAGCAAAGGCAAATACTTCAATCTTAAGGAAAAGCAAAACAAGCATAATATATTCGGCACATTTGGAAGGGATAAAATCCATAATTAATTACACTTAAATAGGGAGAGTTTGAAGTGAACATTTTAACCTTTCTATATTGCTCATCATAGGGATGGTGCCAATGGGGAGGCTAGTGGTAGTACCCGGCACTATTTGACCCAACTATTCGGTGTAGGGTATATTAGGGACGGCACAAGAGGGAGGCTAGTGGTAGTACCTCGTGCCCCTTCCAACTCCATCGGATAAGAAGCAAATAGAGTATAAAGCATAAGAAAGTAAAAACGAAAAACAATAACAAAATGTTCGTTAATTGATTAAGAAAAGAAATTCAAAAAAAATGAATGACAAAGTAAATGAAAGTATATAAGAAGAATCAAGTCAAGTTTTAGTCACTTGGAAACACACCTTAAGGATGAAATCAGTGCAAAAGTATGTTTAAATAGGGGAAGTTTATTTGAAAAAAATTGATCATTGACATGCTTGTTATTTTAATGCATGACTTAACACATAATATATTTTGCATGTGGCATGATGTCTGAAATTATGGGTTCTCAATATTTTGTAATGCTCCATGCTTGGACAATTTGATTGAATGTTTGGAATACTGCATAAAATTATTTTTGGGTATTATTGAAAAGAAATTTCAGATTTGTCGTTCACAATCATCTTTAAAAACTGAAAGTTGAATAAATTTGTAAAAAGGAGAAGAAAAAGATATCTCTATTTAGGCAAAATGAATTGATCTTGATCTGTCTTTCTACTTGCCTAACTTTGATACATAATATCCTAATACTTGTTAAAATATCCTCCATTTTGTATCAAAACTCAATATTAAATATAAAGATTCTGAAAGTGCTCTAATGTTATTGAAATATGTGTTTTTCAATCATAATGATTTAAGATGAGCTACAATGTGGAAGATACATATCTCAAATTATGACTTTGAAAGACTCTATTGAAAATCTTTATGAAATTCAGAATCTGATTTTGTATAAAAGCTTAAACTCAATATGATCTCTAAATAAAATCTTAATGTAAGAAAAACAAAATTAATTTTGATGCCTTGGTTGATTTCTCCGATACGCATCCGAAACATATCATTTCTTATCTTTAAAGTATACTAATATTGGTCCAAATGATGTGTCTTTCGATGATCTCGATTGAAAACAAAAATTTCTAAATATATGATTTTATTTTGATATTAAAAAGATTTATTGTGTTTCATGTATACATTGCTGAAAAACTATGATTAAGAAATAGAATTCTATAAATATATATTACCTCAATGATCATCTATGTGTTTTTCTCTCCTACATTCTTAAAGACTTCCATCAGAATATATATAGAGTGAATGATTTTAAAGCTAGAAATATTTCAGCTCACTCAAATGATTCTAAAAGAAAGAAAATGTGAATGCTTTTGAAAGAAACTGAGCTTCAAATGAATCATTTTCTGATTAATATTTCTACATATTTTTTCTAAGATTAAGAGAAAGCATAACTTGTTCTTGAAGGATTAGAAAGAGTAATTGCTACAAATTTTGAATAATGATAGATTACTCTACATTCTCGATATCATAGAATTTCAGTTTTATTCACGTTTATCATTAAAATCTGAAATTCAATAATAGAAAAGAATGATTAAAGAAGAATGCATCTTTTGAGGGGGAGCTTTAGATATTCAGTATCTCATACCTTGATAGATTTTAATGAACCTCCTTGTATTGCAAGACTTGCTTTAAGTATATAATGAGTTTATACCTTGAGATGAGTTCTATAAAGGTTGTCTTATCTCAAACATTGAGTCTTATGAAAATAAGCTGAAACTTGTAGAAAATATATTTTTTGAGATTGACAATTTTACTGAACATTATCTTCAAATTCTAAACACTTAAATGGAATGATCAATTGAGGGGGAGAAAGAAAATCTCAGAAGGAGAGATCTTATGGAACTTAATCGCATAAATCTATAATTAAAGGAGAGAGAAAGCCTACTAAGTGAAAAGTGATCCTAATGCTCTCCAATATGTATCATCTGAAATTTAAATCTGAAAATCTTTATGGTACACCTTGAGGCTTGTTATTTGGTTAATATATCTTATGCATAAATCATGAACCAAATTGCAATTCAAACAGTTGATCTTAAGAGCCTCTAACTTAATAAAAAAAGGGAGAATAATGTGTTGAATGTTCTTGAGTATCTCTTAGAAAATCTATTTTTGGAATTTACTAATGAGGCTTGTTCTTTAGAACTTCAATTTTTATGCCAATTCATATTTTTATGTATCAAATTGTGCTTATTTTCTAAAGAAATAAAAGAAAGTCTTTAAATGAGCTCTAAGATGTATCAAAAATTGTATATTTTGGTATTTGTGCCCCAATATTCTTATTATCATAAAAGAACTTTGAAGTCATTAAGAATTAATGATCCAACATGATGATATGTTTTTCAAGTATATGAGTTTTGCACTTATACTCTGAAAATTAATTAAATTGCTCTCATGTTGATAAAATACTTAATATATTGGGCAAAAGATCTTAAATGAACGAGCTTTCATACTTATTATTGAAGAGAGGTTAGATTTCCATTCGTGCTTTCTTTGAATATCATTTGTGGTACTTCTTGAATTAACTTAAGAAAGATTCCATCTACACTTGAGTTGAAAACTATCCTTGGAATCACATTCGATGTGTTCTGCTCTGAAATTATCTTAATTGGCTCTGATCTATGCTCATTAATCTTATTCTAATATTATTGCCTTGAGTTATATGATTCATATCCTTGCAATAATTTGACATGCAAATCAGAGTACAATAAGAAAAAGAAATATTTGAGTTGTCTTATCTTTGTGCTTAATGTTTCACTATCTTTTTGATGTTGTCAAAAAGGGGGAGAAATATCTAAGTATATGCTCATAATGCTTTATGTTTTGAATTGAATACAAATCAGCTTAAATTGAAATATGTTGATTGTGTATTGAATACAAATCAGCTTAAATTGAAATATGTTGATTAAATCTAAAGCATTATCATGAAGTGTGTTTTAAATATATCTGTTTTCTACTTCATGCAACTTAGCTATGCATTAGTCCTAGAACACAATACATTTTATATTGCACATACTACAAGTTTTGTCATCATCAAAAAGGGAGAGACTAATGACCCAAAGATTGATTCAAAGATTGATTTTGATGATCACAAAATCTTGAAGTATAAATACTAATGTTTGTGTTGCAAGGAGAAAGATATTTATTTTGCAAGGAACATAGCAAGTTGGAAGAACACAAGAAGGCCTCCAAAGCTCTCAAGAAAAGTTGGAAGAAAGCTACAATTTATTGGCCCAAGTCTCAAGTTCAAAGGATTCAAATTGGAGGAGCAAATTCAAAGGAAAATTCAAAAGAATAGTCTCCGAGTCGACTCCTGAAGAATTCGAGTCGACTCCGATGCTTGTCGAGTCGACTCCAGAGTAGAACGAGTCGACTCCAGGAAGTAACAGACGGAAAGACAGAAAAGCTATTTTAGACCCTGAGAGCCGAGTCGACTCCTGAGGAACTCGAGTCGACTCCAATGGTTGGCAGGTCGACTCCTAAGGAAGCACGAGTCGACTCCCAGAGAAATACAAGGCAAAAAGTCAGAGAGCCAATTTCAGACATTGAGTGCCGAGTCGACTCCCGCAAAGCCCGAGTCGACTCCGAGACAGCGCTACACCAAAAGACAGAAGACAGTGTTTTTGTCTCTGAGACTCGAGTCGACTCCAAGACAGTTCGAGTCAACTCCAAGGCAGCGCTACTCCAAAAAGACAGAAGACTCTTTTTCGGATACTGAGAGCCGAGTCGACTCCGGAACAGTTCGAGTCGACTCCAAGACTGAACGAGCCAAAAGACAGAAGATCGGGAGTTCGGCCTCTGAGCGCCGAGTCGACTCCCAGAATTCACGAGTCGACTCGAGTGAGCCAAGTTGAAGAATACATCTATGGATTCCTTGGGATGAGCCGACTCCAAAAGTGCAAGGTCAGTTCCAGATTTTGGCGAGTCGACTCCGGGTTAAGTCGAGTCGACTCCCAGTCGAGAAGACCACTTTAATTCAAATCTGGAACAGTTGCCGAGCCGACTCCAGTCAAGCACGAGTCGACTCCTGCAACAGGCGAGTCGACTCCAGATCGCGCGAGTCGACTCCGATCCCAACGGAAATATTGTCAGGAGGTACAGACTGTGTCCAACGGCTCTATTTTTGTCTCTAACGGCTAGATTCTTGTTTCCACGCCATCTAAAGCTATAAAATCAAGAGGAGAGCTAGGGAAGAAGGTATGGAAGTGGGAGAGAACATTTAGAGAAAAGATTTCAAAGAGATTACACGGAAAATCTCCCATAAGCACAAAAGGGCCATTCAAAGTAAAATAGAGAGAAGAAGAGCATCCAAGTGAATCCCAAAGCTTCCTCTCCATCCGTGTGCTGCCTCAATCATCCTCTACCTCGTGTCAAATCAGAAGAGGGTCAAGTAAAGAAGAAGCCGAGTTCCTTCATCTTCAAAATTCGTTTGAGAGCTTCTCTTTACTCCATTTGTTTATATTGGATATATTTGCTTAGTTAAGAAGCTTGTACTTGCTTTAAATTCTTAGTCTAATATCTTGTAACTTGATTCAATCAAGGGATTGAATCAAGAGGTTAAGGTTTGTTGGTGAGCCAAAGGAAAACCAACGGTGCTAAGGTTTGTTGGTGAGCCAAAGGGAAAACCAACGTTGTAAGGTTGTGGTTGGTGAGCCTTTGGGAAAAACCAACTGGGTTGATTGTGAACCCGGAAAACAATCGTTGTAAGGTTGTGGTTGGTGAGTTTTTGGGAAAACCAACTGGGTTTGATTGTGAACCCGGAAAAATAATCGGTTGGTTCTAGTCGGTGAGCCTGTGAAAACCGACCGAGTTCGTTGTGATCTCGCAAAACAACAGGTTGGGTTGTGAGCTTGTAAAACAACCGGCTGTAATCTGGAGGATTATAGTGAAATTCCCAAGAGGTCTTGGGGAGTGGATGTAGGTGCTGGGGTGCACCGAACCACTATATGTTTGTTGTGTTTGTGATGCTTTTTGTCATTGTCTAACTTGCTCACTTACTTACTTAGATAAATTGCTTGCTTAACTCTTATCTGCGCATCCTTTAGTTGCAAGCATATTTAATCTACTTAATCAAGTCTCATTCAATAAATCAAACTGTTGCTAAGTTTAAATTCCACTGTGCATCTATACAACTTAGCATAATTAATTGAAAAGTTTTAGAAGTAGTATAAAAGATTTAAAAGACCCAATTCACCCCCCCTCTTGGATTGTATCTACTGGGCAACAGAATCTAATTTAATTAATTTTTTTTGTGCCACTAAAAATCTATTTTTTTTGTGCATGAATGCAATTTTTTTGTGCATGCACATTAATTTTTTTAATGAGTATAGGTGTGAAATTTTTTACGAGTAGAATTTTTTGTATGCATATGAATCATAAAAAACTAAAACTAATTTTTTCTTTTCTATGAGTAAGATTTTAGCATAAATGAATGTGCGTGCAGTTTTAACGTAAATGGATCGATTTTAATATCTTTTTCCTTATTTTTATTTTTTTAATTATAAAATTTAGATCAAACATTTATATAATAATTTATTCCATCCATAAGATCATTCATATTTTATCTTGCTGTGCATTGAACAGAAATCAGCAAACATTTGCATCTAATTGAAGATATTTGTGGCCTATTTTTTTTTTAAGATTAAGAAAATAAAATGATCATTTTTATCTTATATCAATTCATAACTCAATCCGGGAAGGTTACATGAAATTTTAAGGAGGTTGTGCACAATTATTAAAGGAACAAGTTTTTCGAATATAGGAATTATCTGAAATAACAGAAAAATTCACTTTGGAAATCTTTTCCTTATTTTTAAAAAAAATAATTACAGAATTGCCACATTTACTGTTAGATTACGCATTAATTTCTCTCACTACTGTCCCCTCTCTCTCTCTCTCTCTCTCTCTCGCACGCAAGTGCTGACTTTTCCCGTCTCCTCTCTTTTTTTTTTCTCTCTCAACCCGGCCTCTCTCCCACTCCTAATTGCCCCCTTGTTCTTTCCTTTTTTAGAATAATAATTTTACCTCACCTTCTCTCTTCGTTCCCGTTCTCCGCTCTTAATCCTCTCCTTTCTGTCGTAAAAATTTGATCTTTTCGGTTGTTTGATCTGATCGCCGCGAGACTACCAGCCTTGGCTGCGATCGGTGAGAACCGTGGAGGAGGGGAAGCGGCGCTGCTGTTAGAGCTCCCATTCGGACGATTTTTTTTCTCTGTTGTAGATTTCGGTTCGTGATTTGATATGGGTTGCTTCCCCTGTTTTGGATCGCCCGACAAGGAGGAGGAGGGGAAAAGTGAGGTGAAGGGAGGCGGGGATTTCAAGCAGGAAGCTCCGGCCGCCCCATCGTCGCATCATGTGGCGAGGGTCAGCTCTGGTAATCAAATTTCAAGTTTTTCCTCTTGAAAATTCGTTTATCTTAGAGATTTTTGTTGGTCCTGTGGGCTATACTTGTATAATCTTGAGTTTTTCATGATTTATTACATATGTTTGGTTTTGATTTAAGTTGATCTATGGAATTTTAGTTTTATTCACAATTTTAGTAAAGTAAGAATCTTTTTCTAAAATAAGAGGAGATTGATGGCTAAAATTTGTTCTCTTAACCATTTATCAGTATTTTGCTTTATAACATTGGGGCTGGTTGGAGATCAGAAACATGTCCATAGAACTGTAATTCTCTGGTTATCCATATGGGTAGATCTTCTCAAAGAAGGCATATAAATTTTTCCACTAAAAATTATGCTGTCAGTTGCTTTATAGCTTGAGTAGAAAGATATAATATTATAGTTTTTTATTTTAAAAAATGCATAGCATTGTAACTATGTTCTCAAAACAAAATGTGTAGAATTGTGGAAAGATGCGCACACTCCACCTCCATTTGTGTAAGAAGAACATCATTAGTGCAAATGACTAACTTCGTCTTGGAAAGGAATGTACTCAAGATATGTGGACCTTAAGAATATGCTTCCATCCTTTACTTGGATTCTGTTACTAATGCTAGCATATGCATTCTTCAGATAATTCTGATTATGAATTTCTCAAATGTTGGAGTCCAACATTTGAATGGTATTGCTAACTCCTATAGGTTCAGTTCTTGTCCTTTTTAATTTTCTTATTCATTAATTCTGAGTTGCTTGTTGGTGCTAGACAAATCAAAGGCAAGGAATGGTTCGGAGTCCAAGAAGGAAGCTTCGATACCCAAAGAAGGAAATGCTGCACATATTGCAGCACAGACTTTCACTTTTCGTGAGCTTGCTGCTGTTACTAAGAACTTTAGGCCAGATTGCCTTTTGGGTGAAGGGGGCTTTGGTCGTGTATATAAAGGACGATTGGAGAATGGACAGGTGAACTTTTGATATATACTGATTAATGCATCGGTATTTCACAAACACTACCTTCCCTGCCTACAGAATTACAATGTTGAACATGTGCACTGAAGTTGATCTCTGATTCACGCAGTTTATCTTGTTTCCACATATTAATTTTTATACCTTAAAAAGACAACCCAGAGTTGTTTACATATTTACTTATATGCATGGTTTTGCATCTCAGTATGTTTCTGATCAATCTTGGTTTCTATCTGTCTTCTGAGTTGATTCAAGGAAATACTTTATTTTTGGTAGGTTGTTGCTGTGAAACAACTTGACAGGAATGGCCTTCAAGGAAATAGAGAGTTTCTGGTGGAGGTTCTTATGCTTAGTCTCTTGCATCACCCTAATCTTGTCAATTTGATTGGTTATTGTGCTGATGGTGATCAACGCCTACTCGTTTATGAGTTTATGCCACTGGGATCACTAGAAGATCACTTGCATGGTTAGATTCCATACTTTGTCTATGCTGGTGATTATACCGCTTTACTTTGAAGGCTTTTCTATTAGTTGCGCTGGCAGTTTATTACAACTTCCAATTGTATAATAAAATGCACTTATCAAAAATAGGGAAGGTCCAGAATGCTCCCCAATCATGCATGTTAAACCAATTTGATTGGCACATTGGTTTCCATTAGTTATGCAATTCTTTTCACAGATATTGGTTCTATAGCTCTATTTTGGATTTGTAATTCAGAATTTCATTTCTAGGTATACTAGGATAGCTATGGGTACGGTTAGATGGTTCAATTTTTTGTTTGGCTGTATTTTGATCCTTATATTTGACTATCTTTTGGCTTAACAATTAAAATTCTGAGCTTTGCTGAACATCTTGATGTGAAACATGATAAGGCTTGAGGGGAAGAGAATATTTTAGAAAATAATCGAATGTGGAAGATATTTCCTGTAAACAGAGATAGGGGAATATTTTCAGTAAAGCATGATTCTCCTGTTTCAGCATATGAAATAGATCGTTACAGTGAATTGATATTATTTGTACCAACCAGCTATCTGTCTTAGCATTGGGAAACTAGGTAACAATGAACTACACCCATTTAGCAATTGTAAAGCCTCTCTGTCAACTCATTGTCAGCTTTATGTTCAACCTTGTTCTTAATCATCTTGGTTTTGGAAAGTTCTCACATACCTTTTTTTACTATAAAAGTACTCGATGGACCCCAATGCAACTCATATTTTGTGTGAAAAACAAGTATTCTTTCACCTTTTTGGAATCATTGTTAGAGAATTTTGAATAATCCTAAATTCCTTATATTTGTTCTTGTGGTCCAACTTATGAATCTAAAGCCATATAATATTTAGGAAAAGTCAATAGTTGTTAATTTATGGAGTTTTAGATTTACTAAGAGTTTAACTTTGAGTCAAGATACAGCGAATTAGAACTAAGGCCATCATGAGTAAGTTCAGAGTATTTTTAGGAACAAGAAAGATCTCTTTCGGATTGCTTTGTTCTATAATAGGGTTGTTGCCCAGATATGCAGCCCAAGAGGGAGGGTGAATTAGTTTTTTTTAAACAATCTTTAACTAGAATGCAGCGGATAAACAGTAATTTGATTATGAAAGATATAATATATTTTAAGCAATGAATGAATAATAGCAGAGATTAAAGTGCAATAGTGTAAAGAGAAAAATTCACACGGACATAGAGAATTTATAATGGTTTGGTGTAACCCACACCTACATCCACTCTCCAAGACTCTTGGAAATTTCACTATAACCACCCAGATTATAGTATGGTTGTTTTTTGAGCTCACAACCCAACTCGCTGTTTTTTCGGGATCACAACGAGCCTAGTCGGTTTTTACAGGATTACCTACCACAACCTTAAACCGTTTGTTTTTCGAGTTCACAAACAACCCAGTCGGTTTTCACAGGCTCACCAACCAAAATTTTATACGATTGTTTTCCGGGTTCACAAACAACACAGTCGGTTTTCACAGGCTTACCAACCAAAATCTTACATGATTGTTTTTCGGGTTCACAAACAACCCAGTCGGTTTTTTACAGGCTCACCAACCAAAACCTTAATCTTGTTGAATCAGGTTTTTCACAGGCTCACCAACCAAAACCTTAATCTTGTTGAATCCCCTGATTCAACAATTTTCAATTAAGATTTGGAACAACCCTTATCAGTTTTAGAGCAGATAAAACTGTTACAACAGAGTTTAAGGAATATGTAATAAATGTTGTAACTATGTAAACAAAGCTTCAAGGTAAATGAAATAATAAATATGGATCAGAAGCTTTGAAGATGGTTGTTGGCTGCAATCGAAGATCTTGATAGCATAGCAGCAACTCCTCTGTTGAGTATTTCAAATGATTTCCTCACAATATGGTTTTTCTTGGAAGGCTCTTTTGTGAGGATTTTATCTTTTGAAGCTTCAAATTTGGGTGATATGATTTTTTCACTTGATCGGTTGATCCTCTCCCTTGTCTTCTTATTCCTTGGCATTTCTTTAAATTTATAGACTGTAAGCTTTTCAGAAAGTATCAGATAGTCATCACACCAAAAAACTATCCGTTGTTACCCAGGAAAAGTACCGTTGAAAGTAGCTGTTGGAGCTGTCAGGACGCCAGGGGTCGACTCACCAGTTTTAGGGGTCGTCCCATATACCAAGGGAGATGGCTCACTAAGCATAGAAGTTGACTCTTTCCTTCAATCCATACAAAGTTCCTGCATTTGCCTCTAGGGTCGACTCGTCAATGTCGGAAGTCAACTCGTGTAGATATTGGGTTGGCTCTTCAAACACAAGAGTCGCCTCATTCCTTTAGTGAACATAATTTTCTGCGCTCCCCCAAGGGTCGGCTCATCAATGTCGGGGGTCGGCTCATGTAAATATTGAGTCGCCTCCTTAAACACAAGAGTCTGTTCATTCCTTTAGTGCACAGAAGTTTCTTGCGCTCCCCCAAGGGTTGACTCATCAATGTCGGGGATCGGCTCAAGTATAAATTGAGTCGAGTCCTTAAACACAAGAATCGGCTCATGTAGTTGGTCTCAGGCGGTGATTCTTTTCTATTTTTCTTGAACTATACAGGGGTCGACTCAATTTTTGTATGGATCGACTCATTAAGTTTTTCACAGATTTTTCAGAGATCTTTGATTTTATTCTTCTTGATTCTTGGAGGTTGTAAGTGCTACTTTTGTCTAGAGATCTAATCCTTCACATTTTAAGCCAACATCATTAGAGTACTTATTTAACTCAATTGTTTTTGTGATCATCAAAATTCATCCTTTAGAATTAACAAGGGTCCATGTAGAGTGACGAATTTGAAGGATTTATTAGTTTTTTTTTAACAAAATCTTTTGTTATTATCTTCACTTATTGTTCTTTTTTTTCCTCACACATAACAGAAACATGGATCAACAGTTTGTTTTACATTCCTGTGTCAAATTGGTTGTAGAAAGGGTCTTCCTGGGAAATTTTTCCGTTCTTATAGTGGTTTAGTACCAGCAACCTTTGCTATTTCTTTTCCTAAAAAGTTTTGCAAGTCAATTATGAGTTGAAAACTAAACTTGCCTAATGAACTTTCTTATTAAGATAGAAGTTAGTTCAAAGAAAATCCTAATGAAATATTAGTGGGTATCAAACTTCAAAGGAATAAGAAAAATGGGAAGCAAAGTAGTTAATCTGTCAACATACCACCGAGGTGTACTTTGGTATTTATTTGGAGTGGTTTCAGTTATTATAAGAAAAGTAGTATTATAGGTGTTCAAATTCGGTTGAATTTTTTGGAATGTGTAAGTTGATTCCATTTGAGATTATCCAATGCACCTTAATGACAACTCTGATGTTTGAAATATCAAATGAGAGTGTAGTTCAATTTTGGCAAAATAAGTCAAAAGAAGTTCTTGTTTCTTTGCATTTATAACCATTTTCTTGATCCTACATATTATACTTTATCTCTCTGCATGAAAGTCCTCATTCTTTCAGTTTTTTGCTCATCTCCTAATATTAGAAAGAGCTGAGCAGATGGGTATAACCTTTCTGTATGGATAAGATAATTAGCCCTTAATTTGGCTATTCTTTGATCACATAAGTCCAAAAGTACACATCTAAGCTACCACAATTGTCAAGTTGAAGTCATAAAAATGGTCTGGGTGTTTTTGCCCATATAAGAATGCATTTAATTTTAACATATAGCAATTAACAAGTTATCTTCTCTCTGTAAGATGGTTAATGGGACTTTTTTTTGATTGATTAAAGAAAAAAGATAATCTTGCTTTGCTTGAGTGCATCTACTGCAAGAGCAATTTTTATTTCAAAATGTACTGAATACCTTGTGACTAAATTACTTCTATTAGTATCAATTTTTATCTGAGGAACTTGCATGCTATTTATTCATCTCTAAAAGGTTAGATGTGAAAGTTCATTTAACAATAAGATACCTAAGTTTCAAGTGCAAACCTTGTCAAGTAGATATTGAAAAGAATTACAGGTTCTTGAAGTCCAAATTTCATGGTACCATAGAACCATTACAAAAATGTCATTTGGGAAAGGACAAGAGAGACATTTTTTGTAGGAACTCTTAACAATACTTGATAAGATCTAGAGAGTAGGCTGAGTCCTTGCAGTAGTGAACTAACATCTGCCTATTATGCTGAGTGTTCAAACATAAGATTATGATGCATCAATAGTTGTCTTCCCATGAGTTGCTGAGATTCCTACTGAGGCTTCCCATGTTTGCCTCCTGTAGGCACAGTTCATGTATTTAATCTTTTCTAGCCCAATTTAAGAGGGGTGCCATATGATTTGCAAACGGTTATCATCAAGGCTTTAAGAATGTCCATATGCCTCAAGAGCAGTGCAAGTTCACTACTTTCTATCATTTTGTACCAAAGAGTGTAAGTATCATCATGTCTTCCTAGGTTACAAAAGAAATTGGCCATCACTACCATCATCTATTGTTATTTGGACACTTGTGTCAATATTAGCGATTCATGTGACGCATATATATGATTCTGGATATGTGTCAAACTCTTTAGATATGTGGCAAAATGTTATTTGTCCTGTGGAGAGGCACATTTGCAAAGCTGAGCGTGACATAGCTCTCCCATGAATCTCATGATAACTAGAAGTGGAGATTTAGTTGTCCTTCAATCTTGTTTTCAAGATGGAAAAATCGTAGTGAACTGATATTTTAACTTTTGTGCTTGAGCTACATTTGGAGTACCAATTAGCAACATGTATCTCAATAATAATAGTCGATAAGGCATACAATTACTAGTATTTTTATGTTTCTTCCCCCTTCTGTTATCATCCTTGATGCTAATGCCCCTAAGTTGTAAATAAATTGAGCAAAAACTTCATGGTTTATACTTGTGATCACTTTTGTAAGTATAAAAGTCGCCTTTTTCAACATAGTTGTGATCAATATTTACATTAGCAACCAAGAGTAGCATGTTTGTGGTTATATATGAGTTTATCAATTATTAGATAAGTTAGCACTTATATTAAAGAAACACTTGTCAATTATATATAAGATCAAGCAAATTAATAATTTTTACACTCACCGTTTCCATTCTGCAACATTCAAACTTTTTTTCTTTTATGTGTTCCTATATCTTGTATCTTTTCTCTAGCCAATTCAGATACTTGGATACACATCCACATCAGACTTGTGTCTATGTCCGTGTAATACTCCCAACATATACTCCTGACTCATCCACCATTGGAATCAGTTGCTCCAATTCCCATTATGCTAATCAAGTAAACTCCTGGAATGAAAAACTTGCTCTTACAATTTTTGATGTTTCTGAATAATGCTGTATGCTATAAAGTATTTGAACACCCAAACTTGATTTGAATATGGACCCTTAAGATGGCCACATCTTTGGTATTAGGCAATGCACTTGATGGTTGTCATAGAGAAACACCACTATGGGCAACTTCCTACAGGAAGTCTTATTTTCTCAAAAAGTAAACTAGCTTCAACAAGTGATAAATCTCCTTCTGCACCTAATATTATGAAATAATAAGGTTATTTTACCATTTTGTGTCAATATCTTTGATGAAGAGTTTGCTCACCCATACATGATGTAGTTTTAGTGGATATTTTGCCTATATATTGTAGGAAACAATTCCATATTTGAAAATCTGCATCTATGTCTGTGCCACATTAGCATGTCTGACTGGTGAGGCATCCATGTTAATATAAGTAACACGTTTGTTTAATGCCTTGCCTTGTAGCTATTTCATGAAAGCATCATAATTAAGCATCCATGACCACACTCAGATGAGACTCTGCTGTAGATTGTTGGGTACCTTACAAGTTATCGATATTTAATCGTTGGTGTTTTTCACATTGGTTTTTTTGCTTTCACTCTTTAGATTTAAATATTTGCACCCAAAATTATTCCTTTGCCATGAGAAATTACCACACTGGCTTTAATATAAAAGCTAGATTTTTCAACTTTCGACTTTTAAGACCTGACCTGTGCATCTTTTGATGATAATCTGGTTCCAGGCCATAAGGTGAAGTGCACAGGTAGATCTCTTTTGATGTCCAATTGTCTTGCTGAAAAAGAAAAAAGAGAAAAAAAGAAATCCAGTTGTCCATTTTTTGACAAAGATGCTACCTTATTTAAGATGCTTGGCTCTAGTGTATAAGAGATTAGGTAGCTAGGAAGGCAAGGAGCATCAATTTAACTAATTCAACTTTCTCCTGCATCAAGAGCATCTTTACCTTGAGTTCTGAAGTCATTCCTAGTTCTGGAGATCATCAATCAATTCGCAGAAGCATATGATCATCTGCCCAAAATCAGGAATTTGAAGTGTCTTTCAACCTTTTTCCATATTCAACATCCAAGCAATTAAAATTTCACCTTTGCAGTTTAATGTTTAAATGAAAACAAACAAATCATTATCAGTTCGCTTACCCATTAGCTGCCTTCTCATCTCTTGGCAATGTCTATCTACTTGCTGAATACTCGAAGAATTTTCTACAAAGGCTTCAGCCACCAACCACTAAAATGTCAGCATATAGAATGCAAGAGATAGTTATGAGTGGCCCAGGATGATGACATGTAGGGATGACTTTAGTTTTCGTATATAATGTAACAAAAAGGTGCTCTTCACACATAACGAAAAAAATGCAGGGGCAGAGATCTCCTTGATGAGTCCTCTTGGAGAAGCAAATAGAAGAAAAGCTTCACCATTTATTTGAATTCTGAATGTCACAATAGATGCATAAGATTAGATGCATTTCCTCCATTATGGTCAAAATTCAATGGCTTAGAGCATGCAATCGACTGCCAATCAGTTGAGCTGTTCATACACGCTGGTCATGTTCAGCCGAATGTCCTTGATCATGTTCTCTAGCATGACCAGTGATTGCTCTCTAATGATCATCTTACCTTAGCATCTTTTTTAAATAGAGAATATGATTAGATCATCTACTTATGTAGAATAACAATATTTTTGTGTGAAACCAGGGAGGAGACGACGGAATAGGAACACTACAATCGGATGAACAAAGATTGGAATACCTGTTATCTCATTCCTCTTTGATAATACAAATATTTATAGAATCTGATCATAAAACAGATCGCTTTATTCTTAGAAACTACAAGCTAAATTAAAGGGATAAGAGAGAGAAACAAATAAATTTAAACTAGCCAAAAAAAGCAGCAATCACAACCGACCAAATCTGAAAATTATTCTCTTCAACAGATTTGGTTTTAAACCGAGATTGAATCAGATCAAATCTGATCACACTAATCACGGAAGGATTCGTGATTTCAACACTCCCCCTCAAGCTGGGCTATATATATCGAACAAACCCAGCTTGTCAACCAATTTCTCGAATGCAGGTTTGAAGAGTCCCTTTGTTAGTAAATCTGCAGCTTGTTCAGACGAAGGTATATAAACCATACAAATCATTCCTTCTTCTATCTTCTCTTTGATAAAGTGACGATCCACCTCAACATGTTTTTTCCTATCATGATGAACTGGATTGTGTGATATTGCAATTGCTGCCTTGTTATCCCAATAGACTTTCATGGGTTCATTCTTCTCAATTCTGAGTTCTTGTAACAATAGTTTCAACCACATTATTTTACAAATCCCATGGGCTACAGCCCTGAATTCTGCCTCTGCACTGCTTCTTGCTACAACTGCTTGCTTCTTACTCCTCCAGGTCACTAGGTTGCCCCATACAAAGGTACAATATCTAGTGGTTGATCATCTATCTTTTACTGAACCTGCCCAGTCTGCATCTGTAAATGTTTCAACAGTCCTTTCCTTATTCTTTCTGAAAAGTAGACCACGTCCTGGAGTTCCTTTCAAGTATCTCAAAATCTGGTAGACAGCATCCATATGTTCTACAAAAGGTGCATGCATAAACTGACTTACCACATTTACAGCGAAGGCGATGTCAGGTCTAGTATGAGAAAGATAAATGAGCTTTCCTACTAGACGTTGATACCTTCCTTTATCAACAGGTGTGCTACCTAGGCAGTCGCCCAACTTCTGATTTGGATTTATAGGAGTATCAGCAGGTTTACTTCCAAGCATGCATGTCTCTTTTAAAAGATCCAACACATATTTTCTCTGTGATACTGAGATGCCACTTCTATTTCTAGCCATCTCCATTCCAAGAAAATATCGTAAAGAACCCAGATCTTTTATTTCAAACTCGGTTGCAAGAGTTCTCTTTAATCTTTCCATTTCTTCATAGTCATCACCTGTTAAGATTATATCATCCACATAAACAATCAAAACAGTAATCTTATCCCCTATATACCTGTAGAACATAGTATGATCAGATTGAGCTTGTTTGTATCCCTGTTGACATATAGTTTTCATAAATCTACCAAACCATGCCCGCGGGGATTGCTTCAATCCATATAGAGATTTTCTGAGTCTGCAAACTTTTTCCTGAACTCTAGCTTCATCAAAACCTGGTGGCAATTCCATATACACTTCTTCCTCTAAGTCTCCATTTAGGAAAACATTCTTCACATCAAGTTGTTGAAGCTTCCAATCTAGATTTGCAGCAAGTGATAGGAGAACCCTTACAGTGTTTAACTTTGCTACTGGTGCAAAGGTCTTCCGATAATCTACGCCATAGGTTTGAGAAAAACCTTTTGCCACTAATCTTGCTTTGTAGTGCTCAATCGAGCCATCTGACTTGTATTTGATGGTAAACACCCATTTGCAGCCAACTGGTGATTTTTCTTTCAGTTTTTTCACAACTTGCCAAGTCCCATTTTTTTCTAGTGCTGACATCTCTTCCTCAATTGCTTTTTTCTACTCTGGAATTGACAAGGCCTCCTGAATAGACTTAGGTATTTTTGAGGATGATAAATTTGCAACAAGAGTCCTGACCGGTTTAGATAAGTGGCTATAGGCAATGAAATTGGAGATCGGATGTTGTGTGCAAGACCGAACACCTTTCCTTAGAGCTATAGGAACATCCAAATCATTGCTAGTAGAATCAAAGTGTGGAGTAGAGTAATTATCATTACCTAATATCGGTTCAGATTCATGACTTTGTAGTTGGTCCGTGAGGTGTTCTACTATCTGAGGGTTATTCCTCCTTGAATAAACACGGAGCTCTGGTGGTGCTTGGAGTTGCTCATCTCCCCCTATCATTGAACTTTCTTGATTTGTTGAAGGTTGAGTAGGAGTAACTGGATTTTTAGACTCGAATTCAGAAATGGGGAGAAGAGGAGAGGGGGTAGTTGTTTCCCAAAAATTTCCATCACTATTATGCTCCCCCTGAGGGAAATTTTGTGAAAAAAATGGTTGATTTTCAAAAAACGCGACATCCATTGAGGTATAATACTTATGAGTTTCTGGAGAGTAACACTTATATCCCTTTTGATTAGGTGAATAGCCTAAGAAAATACACTTTCTAGCTTTAGGATGTAATTTGGTTCTTTCATAATCATAAATGTGAGTAAATGAAGTACATCCAAACACTTTTAAAGGTAATGACACGATAGCTCTATTTTTCGGGTAAGTGTTTAGGAAGACATTTAGAGGGGTTTCATAATTATGAACTCTGGTTGGCATCCTGTTTATTAGGTAACAAGCAGTAAGTACTGCATCCCCCCAAAAATATTTTGGAACTTTGCTTGTAAACATAAAGGCTCTAGCTGTTTCGAGAAGGTGACGATTTTTCCTTTCGGCAATCCCATTTTGTTGTGGGGTTATAATACATGAGCTTTGATGAATAATCCCTTTTTCTAGAAGAAATTTCCCTAAGATAAGATTGAAATACTCACGCCCATTGTCTGTTCGAAGGATTTTTATACTTGTATCATAATGGGTTTTTATCATGGAATGAAAGTTTTTAAAAACATCCTCAGCTTCTGACTTTTCCTTTAAAAGATAAACCCAACATAATCTTATATGATCATCAGTAAATGTTATGAACCACCTTTTTCCCATTATGTGTTTAATCTTAGACGGACCCAAATGTCACTATGAATCAAGGTAAAAGGAGAAGATGCCTTATAGTTATGAGATGGAAATGAAGAATGTGAATGTTTAGCAATTTGACAAATATCACATTGAAATAAATCTGTATTACGAAACAAAGTTGGAAACAAATTCTTTAAATACGAAAAATTTGGATAACCTAGCCTACGATGGCATAACATTATTTGTTGTTCTTTAGGAATAGACTCACAACTCATGGTTTGAGCTTGTTTATTCAAGATGGCTTCTTCTTCGAAATAGTATAGTCCCTCACGTTCTTTAGCATTGCCAATCCTCTTCCCCGAAATCAAGTCCTGAAAAAAGCACATAGACTCAGTAAAATGAACACCACATTTTAAATCTCTAGTCAATTTACTAATGGAAAGAAGATTGCAAGTTAAATTAGGGACATGTAAAACAGAGCGCAAATCAATAGATGGACTAATCTTAATAGTCCCAACTCCGGCAACAGTTGAAAGAGATCCATCTGCAATTTTTACTTTGAAATTTCCTTAACTTGGTGAATAGGAACAAAACAATCTTTCCCACCCAGTCATGTGATTCGTGGCCCCTGAGTCAATAACCCAAGGTTCAATTTTGCTGCTCTTACGTGCTGAAATAAAATTGCCTCGTTGAGCAAGTAAAGAACCCGAAGAAGTGGCTGCTGCAGGGGCAAGAGTGAGCAATTTGTACAACTGCTCTAATTGATCCTTGGTAAGGGAAAGCTGCATGTTTTCAACAGAAGGTCTAGGCAGTGAACCCTCGGTTGAACTCTGATAGCTAGCAGTGTCTCAAGGATTCGATCTTGTGTCCTCACGATACCCCTGTCTGCTGTCTTCTTGGTTACCTTGCCTTGCAGGCCGTCCATGCAGTTTCCAGTGCTTGTCCTTGGTGTGATTTGGTTTCTTACAATAATCACACCAAACATTGCTTCTCCTATTTAGTCGAAATGTCTCCTGTCCATGAGCAGCAAGTGCTGAAGTTTCAGTCAGCAGGTTCTTTGATCCCCCGAGCATGACTCGTTTTCGGCTAGCCTCCCTGTGTACTTCAGCAAAGATCTCAGCAATCAATGGTGGGGGCTTTATACCAAGCAGGCGACCTCGTACCTCATCTAACTCCGGATTCAACCGAGCCAAGAAGTCATAAATCCTCTCCTTCTCGATTTGTTTTCTGTATTTCTCAACATCTCCAGGTGTTTCCCAATCAATTTGAACAAACAAATCAATTTCCTTCCATAGCCTTGTGAGAGCATTGTAATACTGGGTAACATCTTGTTCTCCTTGTCGTAACTCATGTGCTCTATTCCGAAGCTCAAACAATTGAGCCGAATTTTCAAGATCGGAGAATGTCATAGTTAGGGCATCCCAAAGCTCCTTGGCTGTAGCATGGTATAGGTGAGATTCCCTAATGTCCTCCTCCATAGAATTAACAATCCATGCCATTACCATGGAATTTTGAGCATCCCAGGTTGCATAGGCTGCATCTCCTTCAGCCGGTTGCTTTGTTGCTTCCGTAATGTAGCCAAGCCGTCCACGTCCTCAGATAACCATTAAAGCGGAATGGGACCATTGGAGAAAATTGGTGCTATTGAGACGGGTTGTGGTGATCTGTAGAGGTGAGTTTTCTGGAAAGTTTGCAGACGGCATATTGACGGTGGTTGTAGTGGGTGCGCTTGTAGGGTTGGGTCCAGAAGTCTCTGTAGAGCCTCTGGACTCCTCATCTCTGCGCGCACCGGTCATGGCTGATTTAGCCATTCCTCTATCTCAAACAACCCTTGGCTCTGATACCATGAAACGGGGGAGGAGACGACGGAATAGGAACACTACAATTGGATGAACAAAGATTGGAATACATGTTATCTCATTCCTCTTTGATAATACAAATATTTATAGAATCTGATCATAAAACAAATCCCTTTATTCTTGGAAACTACAAGCTAAATTAAAGGGATAAGAGAGAGAAACAAATAAATTTAAACTAGCCAAAAAAAGCAGCAATCACAACCGACCAAATCTGAAAATTATTCTCTTCAACAGATTTGGTTTTAAACCGAGATTGAATCAGATCAAATCTGATCCCACTAATCACGAAAGGATTCGTGATTTCAACATTGTGTTTTATAAAGTACAAGAAAGTTGAATTGTACAAAAATGAAGAGAGAGTAAATTTCTTGTGGTTGCCATCTTTATGTGGCTCATTAAAAACTATTAGATAAAGATAGAAAATCATTTTGGATTCAGATTTTTTTGGATGTTGTTGTGGGAATAAAGGGTTCTGAATTTAGTCCCACATCGACTAGATAGCGGAGAGGTATGTTCCTTAAATGGAGGGGACAACCCCTTTCTCTTCAGAGGGCCCTTTTAAAAAGGACAAAGCCGTGAGGGGAATAAGCTGCACACGACACGCATCACGCGATACGTATGCACTTCTCCAAAGCGGACAATACCTCTGAGGAGAAGCAATCGCCTCCGTTGTCTGAGACCGGTGGGGACGAGGTCGGAGGGCGGCAGATCCTCCCGTAGCGTTGGACGCGAGGGCCGGAGGCCGATCTTCATTGACCTCATCAATGGTGAGGTCGGAGGGCGGAAAATTCCCCCGTAGCACTGGACGCGCCGGCTGGAGCTCGACCTCAACAATGGTGCTTTCGTTGAGAACCCTTGACCTCGACACAGACCCCTCTGCTGGGGGGGGCTATGTTGTGGGAATAAGGGGTTCCGAACTCAGTCCCACATCGACTAGATAACGAAGAGGTCTGTTCCTTAAATGGAGGGGGACAACTCCTTTCTCTTCATAGGGCCCTTTTAAAAAGGACAAAGCCGTGAGGAGAATAAGCTGCACACGACACGTGTCGCGCGATACATACGCACTTCCCCAAAGCGGACAATACCTCTGAGGAGAAGCAGTCGCCTCTGCTGTCTGATACCGGTGGGGATGAGGTCAGAGGGCGGCAGATCCCTCCGTAGCGCTGGACGTGCAGGCCGGAGGCCGATCTCCCTTGACCTCATCATGGTGAGGTCGGAGGGCGGAAAATCCTCCCGTAGCGCTGGACGCACGGGCCGGAGCCCGACCTCCATTGACCTCATCAATGGTAAGGTCAGAGGGTGGAAAATTTTTCCGTAGCGCTGGACGCGCGGGCCGGAGCCCGACCTCACCTTGACCTCAACAGATGTATACCCCAGAAAATTTCCAATTTTAAATGTATGCCCCTGTAGATTTTGATTTTACTCAGGTGCCACTGGATTCTTTTTTCTTTTTGTATGAATGCCTCTGCCATTCACTTCTGTCACCAGCTGTGGGACTAAGTCAGGGTCAAAGTGAGTTAACTGAAGTTAGTCTTTGATTACATATGACCAGATTGCCCCAAAAAATTAAAACATTTGTCTAGTGGAAGGACAAAATAGTCTTTTCCATGAATAACAGCTAGTTCTGATAGCTATGGTGATGGAAGCAAACAGCAGGTGCATTCGTACCACAAAGAAAAAAATTCAGTGGCATCTGCACAAAATCAAAATTTATGGGAGCATACAGACAAAATTAGATATTTGCGGGGGTATACATGCAAAAATTCTTTTTGAATTTACTCCTGGAATTGAAGAATTTCTATCATGCACAAAATGTTAGCAACCAAGGACTCGGAGCTTGCCCCATTTGTGACCCGTACCTTTGAGTATACAAGTATATTTCACAAAACATTTTTAAGAATTCGGTTACTCAATCTACAATACTTTTTTCTTTTCTTTTTTTTCATTTTCTCCCCTTTTATTTGGGGTCAAAGCTGTCCATCCTATTTAGTGTGTACCTTATTTTCTAATTGAAGATGCTAAGGGCACATAAACACATTCATGAAATCCATAGAGACATTAAGAAGGCAATGAAATCTACATGATGAACGGTACTTATTGCATGTGGATGGTGATTTTTTATTTGTTGGTGAAAGTTAGATTATCTAAATGGAGCTAGGAAGAATTTCATAGAAGATTTTATTATCAAATTCTTTAAAAATGTCTTTGTACTTGTTTAGTATCATCTATCATTTCAGTTTCTAAATGATTTTGCCATATCATGTTGTTCCATTTTGGGATTGGCACTTACCAGTATTAGAAAGATGCAGACATATTGATGGAAACTTTTGATCTAGGGAAACCTCTTTTTTTCTGTTCTTCCCAATTTTTTTTTTTTTCCTGTTCTTTCCAATTGTTTGATTCTAGGGCATATTGTTTGTATGAATCCTTTTATGTATGCACTTTTGTTTGTGATCACAGGATAATAGCATTGTTCATGAGAGTATTGTAAATAATATATTTTCAAAGTCGATTATCTTGGTAAAGATTACTGCATTTGCTTTCTATGTGCTATGTCAAAATGATGTAACTACCAAACAATTTTCTCTGGATATATTTCTCACTCTCGATTCATCATGAGGATGAATGTCCAAAGGAGCATGCAATTATAAATCGACTAATGATGATTCACTTCTAAAGAAAATTTTCAGAAGGATGCTATAATTAAATAAACTTTTCTAAATCAGGGCGATCATAATGACATGTGATCTTGGATGACTGCCAGCTGAGGTTCAATACAATAGCCCTCTATGTTATGTGGTTTGTAAGTGCCTAAGGCATTGGCAGCTTTATTTTCTTCTCTCCAAATATTAGTATGCTTCCCTTCACTACTTTGCCTCACCCGTATAGGGTAGTTTTGCTAGCCATCTATTTAACAGTAGGATTGCAGAGAACATGAAGTAGCTGCTATTTCTCAGTTCTAAGGAATTTAAAGATCTTAAAACACTTCTGATTAGATATAAAATATTTTTGCTGCATGTTCGTAAGGAATTTAATGATCTTTTCGAGGTTTATATGGAATAGACGGTTCTGGTCAATGATCCCTATTTTGTGATATTTGGGTTTTCTCAGGAAGACATATTCCACTGGGAGGGTGACAGTCAATGAAATGCCCCTGCATAAACCTATATAGTTTTATCTTGTTTTTCATTTTATCTTGGAAGTCAATGACCCCCTATTTTCAAATCCTTAGCAACATGCTTGTTAGGTTATAATGTTTCCTTTTAACATTGAATATGCTTAAGCATATTTCATCCTTAAAAGGTTAAAATGTTTCAGTTAATTGATTCTAGGAATGTGCCTTGTTTTCAGTTTTGAATAATATCTTGTTTATGACTTTGAGTGTCCTCTTCTTGAACGAGTCTGAGAGACTTCCTACTGTACAGTGGCCACATGGAAGTCCTACATTTCTTCTGGCTATATAATCTTTAATATTTATTGCATTTTATACCTCATAGTGCTACTCTTAGCTTTCTCTAGTATGATCATTCATCCACCTGAGCATAACAGGTCATTGACACTTACCAGCTTTGTCAGATCTCAATGGAAAATGCGATTTTGGCCTCGATGTAGTGGAGCAAATATGAGTTGGAAACATCTTTTTCTTGATAATAGACATCTAACGATTAGAACTTAGAAATGTATGGAAATGCTGAATAAAGATGTTGATTTAAAGATACTGGACATTGGATGAGTTTAAGACATTGTCATCATTCCAAACCAAGCATTGTTTGAGTGGGGCAAAGTATGTGCTTGTAGGAACTGCCTTAAGATGATCCAGATGATACAATCCATAGCAGAACCAAGTGCAGAAGTGGAAGATTTAAAACAGATCAGCTCACTGATTGTTATTACTATTAGGTTGCGTGCTGTATCATGCGCTATGCACTAAGAGTTTTGGAAATTTGATATGAACAATAAAATCTCAGGTTCTGAACAGACCAGTTGAGGTTTGGTTTGGCTCCACCAAAACCAACCAAGTTAGATCTTGAGCCTAATCTTAACTTAGTCTGACCCATTAAGGAATCAACCTTGCAAACATACCCTGACTAGATCCAAAGAAAGGTTGCATGGTAACCTAAGTAAATCCAATCACATCAGGTTCTGGTTAGTGTAGGTCTTTATAATGGAAAGAGTTGGCAAGATATTGCTTTAGGCAGCAAATTCAATGCCATTGGAAACTTGGACTGAAAAACATCCTTTACAATTCAAATAAGATTTTTTGCCAACTTCTTAAGCCATCACATCCACTCATGAGGACTGCTAGGTTGCCCTCATCACTTGCTCTTTGAGAGGAAAAGTAAGGTAGCACTAGGAAAGAGACCAAATCGGTTGGGATTTCTAATAATGCTGCCACCAACCTAATCATTCAATGCAATTTGGATCCAATTCAACCTATTTTTTGGTCAACGAGGTTGACCTGATCAGAAGGCTGCTTAATTTTGAGTCTTGATGTTAAGATTACTTTTGAGGTGCATAATTTTTTGATAGTTCAATAAGATGAATCCTTTTAAGATGGCTCATTTTACTTTCCTCTGAGTAGATCTTCCACCTGACAAGGAGCCCCTTGACTGGAATACACGGATGAAGATAGCAGCTGGTGCAGCTAAAGGATTGGAATACCTGCATGATAAGGCAAACCCTCCAGTAATTTACCGAGATTTCAAATCATCTAACATCCTTCTTGATGAAGGATATCACCCAAAGCTGTCAGACTTTGGGCTTGCAAAACTTGGTCCTGTAGGTGACAAGACTCATGTCTCAACAAGGGTGATGGGAACATACGGGTATTGCGCTCCTGAGTATGCTATGACTGGACAGCTTACAGTGAAATCTGATGTCTACAGTTTTGGTGTTGTCTTCCTTGAACTAATTACAGGGCGTAAAGCAATTGACAACACTCGGCCTGCTGGGGAGCAAAATCTGGTGGCATGGGTAGGTTGCTCTTATATTTTTTATCAAAAATTATATATGTATGGATATATGTATGTGACTTTGCTTCTAGCAAGAGGAGAGGGTATCTACTCCTCTTGAGTCTGGTATCAATGATGGAAACTAAAAATCACATGTTTTTTGGTGCTCTCTAACATGTTCATCTAGTGGGTGCAAAGATGAACAGTTAAAATAATGTGAGATGATGCTTTTCTACGATTGAAGTATTAAAATGTATTTATTTTTAATCTTTCTATATTTTAACATGTATAGATCATGATCAATAAGATGGATTCTCAATTTAAATACTTTATCTTGTATTTTAGCAGGTTAGCACAATAAAAACTGTCCATTTTTGTGTCCGGATGATGCATTGGTTAGAGAAATATGTGATATTTGGTTTATATGCATTTTTAATAGTGTACATCATGATCAATGGTGTTGAAATTTGATTTACATGCTCGATTATGAATTCGGACTTGAGAGGAGTATATACCCTCTCTTGAGTGGAGCATAGTTCATCATACATATACATATATACATGCATACATATATATACATATATACATATACATACATACATATATACATACATACATGGAATGCCGTACCGGTCCGTACCGGCCGGTACGGGCCGGTACGTACCGGTCCGGCCGTGGACCGGTACCGGAACGGATAAAAAACTGGTATTTTCCGGTTTTTTATCCGAACCGGCCGGTACGGGTGCGTACCGGCCGGTTCGGCGCCCGTACCGGCCGGTTCGGCGCCCGTACCGGCCGGTTCGACGCCCGTACCGGCCGGTTCGGCGCCCGTACCGGCCGGTACCGGCCTCGTACCGGTGCGAACCAGCCGGTTCGCACCAGTATGATTTTTTTTTTTTTTTTAGAACCACAGCGCCGCGCGCTGTGGTTTTTGAAACCACCGAGTACCGGCCGGTACGGGACCGGTACCGGCCGGTACGGGACCGGTACCGGCCGGTACGGACCGGACCGGTACCGTACCGGTCCGGCCGGCCACCGGTACGCCGACCGGTACCGGTACGGCGGACCTTGCATACATATATATATATATACATACATACATATATATATATATATATATACATACACACACATATATATACATACACACATACATATGTACGTACATACGTACATACATATATGCATACCTTGAGCTAAATTACTATTGAAAGCAACCTTAATACAAATATTTCTGCAAATCAAGTACAGGAGGATGATTTTTTGAATTTTATTTCTCATCTTTATGTCCTTAATGCTCTTGAACTATATTTGCTATATGCTAAGAATGGAATCAATATGTTTCCAAAAAGAAGAAAGAAAGAAGCTTTTCCTTTTGATTTGTTCTTTGATAAAAATTATGTTCTTTTTTGCACTTATCTGCAGGCTCGACCATTATTTAAAGACCGAAGAAAGTTTCCCAAA
The DNA here is from genome assembly GCF_051530095.1 of Phoenix dactylifera. NCBI lineage: Eukaryota > Viridiplantae > Streptophyta > Magnoliopsida > Arecales > Arecaceae > Phoenix > Phoenix dactylifera. Next base: position 11,279,943 of record NC_143197.1, read on the forward strand.
ATGGCTGACCCATTGCTGCAAGGCTGTTACCCGATGAGAGGCCTATACCAGGCCCTGGCTGTTGCAGCAATGTGCTTACAGGAACAAGCAGCAACTAGACCTCTTATAGGAGATGTTGTGACTGCACTTTCATATCTTGCCTCACAAGCTTATGATCCGAATGCTTCATCTCAAAATAATAAAGTTGGTCCATCTACCTCTAGGGCTAGGGATGACCGGAAAAGCCTTGGTGGTGGGAACAATCAGCATGGTGTTCAATCACCACATAGAAATTCTCCTGACTTCAGGCAGAGGGATCTTATCAGAGGAGCAACCTATGGAGCAGATATTGGCAGAGGTGGTGCCAGTGGTGGCTCTGGACGGAAATGGGGCTTGGACGAGTTAGAGACACAGGAATCTCAGAAGGACAGCCCAGTTCATGTTGGAAAGGAAAGGGAAACCCCAAAGAATGCCAACCGAGATTTCGATAGAGAGCGTGCTGTTGCCGAGGCTAAAGTATGGGGTGAAAATTGGAGAGAGAGAAAGCGGACATATGCACAGGGTAGCTTCGATAGCACAAATGAGTAGCTGAGAGGTGGTTTCAGACAACCCGCTAGGGGGTGCATTTGATCTTTGTTGGTCTTATAGCAGAAAGGCATGTATAGGTCGGCATTCTGTGGATCAGAAGGCATCGTCTACACCATCTCAGTTCCATGTTCTCTCTGTGAATAAGATTGATGTTTTCTGTCATGACTGCTGCTCCTTTTGTAATTTTTTGGTGGAGAATCAGTTCAGATGCCCTCTTCAGGTATTTCCTGGATGGATGTAAAGTGTTTTATGAGTGGAAGCCTTGTCATTTCTTTGTGAGGCAAATCAAAGATTAAAAAAATGCATAAAAAATATAGAATTGCATTCCAGAGCAAATACATGTAGCCTAGAACAGGTATGTTTTATGTGCAACTTCTTGCACTTTGTACTTAGGGCATTTCGAGCCTAAAGTACAAGAAACAATTGTCATAATTTTTGTCCATAGAGTTGAATAGGAGTTTCCTTTAGTAATGCCTATATTGCAACTGACTACCTTTGTCATTTTTGTGTCCTGATTCCAAGCATTGATGAATGTTGGTTCTGATCAGTTGATGTTCCCTCTTGATTTCTAGGTTTTGTATTTTCAGTGATGTATTAATTTACTTGACCTATATGTCTGATCAGTGCGCGTGACTGTAGTTATGATGTTTATGGTCGTGATCCTGTTATAAAATTACATATCGAGATAAAATTCAGCTATTATGTGCCAGATACAGCTATTCATGCAATTTCCACAGGCACCTTATTAGTTCAGCAGTCTCTACTTCTTCATTTGCCTTTTTAAATCATTACTAGCTGAACTTAATGTCATGAATTTCGAATCACAAGCCAATTAAGATGCATAGGAGATTTCTGTTTTAGCCTTAGGCAATGCCAGTTTCAGTTGCTAATCTGTCCATTTATGCATGTAACTAGGTGTCATGTAGTGTACATTTAATGCTTTACAGTACTTGCATGGCTTCGAGGTTTTATTCCATAAAGTTACCTATCTGTACAGTTGATGGACAAGAAATCTCATGTCTTTGTGAGTGTGATAGCAGGTCTATTAGTCTCGGATGTGCTGGCTAATAGACTGATGTCCATTACTTGAAATCATCGCAGCTGATTTAGTCTGCATCACACACTCAGGGCGAGGGATGAACTGATGAGTAGCTGAGAGCAATAAATGTAATCTTTTGGCTTTCAACTCTAGATTCATATTCATGGATCTATATTAAAATTCTCTGTTAAAATAATAAATAAACTGCTTTGCAAATAATTAGAAGACATGGTTTTTGGCAGTGTTGGTGCCAATCATTAATATGGGTGCAGACAAGCTAAGTTAAACCATGTTGTTGTGAATGAAGCTTAAATTATCTTCCATCATGATGCAAAATTAACTCAGATGTCTTAGCTCAGTTTGTGTTCGATTGATCTTGAGTTTGTTTGCAAGCATATCATTGTCTAATCCAGCATCCATTTTTTATGTTTATTTTAACACTTATAACTTTAGTAATGAGATTGGTGATTGCAAATTTAAGACAAATCGGATCTCAAGCCTAACCTGAGCTTATCTATACAGCTTGAGCTCGTTCAGAAGACTAACCAAGCTTGTTATATAGACTAATCCAGTATCTGTTGTTATGATATATTAACACTCAACTTCAGCAGCAAGAATGGTGGCTACAAAATTACAACGAACTCCAGACTTCAATCTCTTCATGGTTAAATGGCTGTAGTTATCTATTAATATTTACATTAAAAATTGTTTTATTCCAGTGGTTTTCTTAAGGGATTATATTGCTTCTATTGAAATCTAGTTGCCAGAGTCTGTCGTCCCATGTTTGGTGCTGTTGAAGCGTGGTTTGATAATTAAAAGAGCTTGTAACTCTGATCTTGGTTTATTTAGTTGTTAATCAAGTGTAAATAAGCTTCTGAGCAAGCCAGGCCTGAGCTGCTCGAGTCTCTAGGTTTGAATCCCAGACATCTCCCAAGTGGAGTGGGATGCAAACCATTTGAGAGAGACTGTTTGGCAAGAGTTCCACCAGGATTTGAGCCCTGGTCATATGGGTAAATGCCATGTATCCCTAACCCTTGCAACATTTACAAACCATTCTGCAGTGAAGTGAAATTTTATATGAGGGAGTGCAGCATTTGCCAATCAAAAAGGGACTAAAGACTGCCAATAGCTAGTAGCTCAGGTGGTTAGTGCCCTTCTCTCCATGAAACAGGATTGAGTGTAATGTTGAACATGCACACTTGAGAGCATGATGCTGAGCTTGAGATGAAGTTGAGTGCTCGACGTTTCTACAGTGAAAATGCTTCGGATCTATCACACCTGGTAACAAAGACAAATGATCGGACGCCAAATAGGACCGGTACAGATGAGATCCCATACCTCTGGTGTATTGCACTCATTGCCCAATTTGGAGAGGGAACGGTGCTCTTAAGCAACTGATCTCACACACGTCCCCATCTTCACTCCCTTTGATTGATTGCACTTGCCACTAGTGGCGACCTAAACTGCTTCATTCCCTGATCACCCCAACAACGCCAGAACAGGGTTTAGTTGTTAATTCTCAGCCAAAATATCAAATTTTCTTTGCATTTTCCTTTGAAAATTGATCATAAAACTGACTGGCTTATTAAATGATGAGAATGAACTGATACTGGGTTTCTTTGGTCAATATTATTACATTTGCCACAAAACTTATGGTAACATCGAATGTTTTCATTTTAGAAAAGACAGCAACAAGAAAGAATTTACGAGCAAGAGAATTTTACTGCTAGATTATGACTGGGAATTAACTCAGTAGATTGTCCTTCTGGATCCTCCCCCATCCTGAGACATCACAATTCACAAACAATGATGGATGATGGTAGAGGCATGCTGGTGGATCATGGAGAACTGCTAGACGGTCATACATAACCGGAGAGCTAATCAGCCCACAAACTAACTCCAAAGTTGGAATCCCAGAATTGCTGAAGGATTAGGCAACGTAGGTCCGGATGCCAATCTGAAAACATCCATTGCAATTGGGAGACTGTCTAATGCAATTTAGCAGCCATAGATTTTAATAATAAGAATTAGTCTGAAGCTGTGATTTATGTTTGAAGAAGTTTGAAGCAGTTCAGGCAATCAAGCAATTAGCAGAAATTTTGATGCTATCCATTTAAATGATTCTTCATCAATCAAACATCTTGTTTACTCAAACTGCATAAGAAACAAAATGTAATTTGGATTAACATATCATGATCGCCACATTATTGCAGAATTTATCAATCCACTTGCGAGGGTTTATTTACATCTTTGGCAACAATGGCCAAATTAATATACATTATACACTACATACAGACTCTTCTTTTCCTTGGATCCATTCGTTGGATCTTCATAGGAAAGAGAACAACTCCCCCTTCCTTTGTGTTGATTCACCAATATATTAAACACCAAGTAATGCTAAAAAGAACTGCTACCACTACCTATTTGTGAACTTAGCTTTAGAATTGATGAAACAGCTGGGTCCTTGGACAACTTGATGTTGCCAGCAAGGTCTGTTTGGAACCGTATAAAACTGTTATCCTGTACAATATCGTTATCCATTATTATCCTGCAAGAGCCCCAAGTATCAGCCTGTAACTCAACGCCAAAATATTGCAGATGATCTGAAATGCTGTTCCCACTTACAGACCTTTGAGAAAGAAAACCAAATCAGAAGGGAGCATGAACAGCATCACACATTAAATCAAAACATGAACACAGTTATGATTCACATATACCTTCCACATGTTGGATCTTCACCAGAACCATCACAAATCTTCTCGACCATGTATACCAGACTTCCGAATCCAATATTGTGTAGCCATACCTGGAAATTTTTCCAGAAATGATCTATGGCCTTCTGAAGTATAGAAAAACTTAAGACTTACAAGCAAATGAAGGGTTTCTGGATGTGATTAGAATGACATTGAATAAGAAACATTTGGAAGAACAACAGTCTAGATAACAGTCCTAAAGTAGTGCCAGGTTCTAAGACAGAGCTGGACTACAGTGGACATTGAAACTAGGCAATTCAATTCACCATAGAAGTAAAGATTTATAATCCAGCAATAGCAAATGATGCCACAATAACAGAACAAGGTGTTAGGGCTATTCAATGACAAGGACAAATGCCACAGCACTGAAAGCCTCAGCCCAGAGATGGAATGCATTAAAAGAAAATAATCAACATAACTCTTAAAAAGCCTGGCTACATTAATGTCTATGTCATTAAATGACTATACTGAGCATCATTTTACCTCTCTTGCAAAGTGATGGTATGTCTTTTGGGGAAAATAAGAATAATATGGAGGTAGGTGTGTCACCATGTCATGCCCGTTGGTAACCCGAATTGCATGTGGCACATATTTGTGAAAGTATGATGCAAAAGCAGCATTTCCAATGCGAGGTTGTCCAAATGTCATAAGTTGGATATTGTGTATGCCACAATTGACCTACAAAAGAGCAAGGAATAAATGCCAAGTCAAAGATTCAATTGTAATGCAATGGAAAAAGGCAGCCAACTACAAGTCTAAGATTGGATGCTTCTAGCCTTCAGAAGAGAAATAAATTCACATGCCATTGCAGAAACAAGATGGTACACAACTTCGAGGGATAATATCTCTACAAATTTATATAGTAATGCATCTCATAGGAGATGGAGAAATAAAATGATGCCCCTACATATCCATGCTTCAGTGCTTCACGTATACAGATACAAATTAAGTTAAAAGCCCGGAATGATCTGGAAGTATGAGTCTAATATTTAGATCTACGTAGCATACAACAAAGGATTTTTTATAAAAAGAAACCACTGGATACTTTCTACATGTATATGAAACAATGATGAAGACGGATAAAGGCAAACAAAAATATCAAAGGGGAAATGTCAAGAAAAAAACTAACACTAGGATAGACTGCAAAAACACCATCAAAATAGTTTCTGCCAGGTATGAAATATAAGCATAATAGATGCACTTTGAAAGGGCAAATTCCAGAGCAACTAAAGGCTAGGGGGAAAAAAATCAATAATGAATATTCTGATACAAATGATTTTTTTTTTTTTTGTACAATACCGGAAAGTGGTTTGAACAGGGAAGGATCAAAATGCTCACTTAACAATATCTACAAGTTTGAAAGAATTTCACATGACAGCTTATAAATAAGGTGGGAAAATGCATATAAATTACCATAACGTAGTTGGTGAAATAATCACAAACTATTGACAGTTGAGGTGATTATGCCACAAATTTTACAAGTAGTTTCATGTGAAAGATGAAGCAAAATAAGATCATGAGCAAGATGAGATATACAAAGCAGGATGTTCAGGTCTAGATGGAAAAATTTTGTAAGAGGTTCTCATAAATAGCATGTCAAGTCCAAAGAATTATACCGAGAATTTTTCTATAAAATTACTGACATATAAATCAATTTGTATGAGAGGTTTTGATGATTTTTACGGTAAGATCAAGAGCACAAAAGGAAGCCATAGCCCCTCCCATTGAATGCCCTGTAACCATTATGCGAATATCTCCATATAGCTCCCTGGTCCTTTGGATAGCACTTATAATCCCAGGGCGTACTGTTGTGTTATGGTAAGCAGAATAAAATCCATGGTGCACCTGCAGTCAAAGCAGGAAGCATGTGACTTGTAACAACTCTCCATTTCACAATTAATACATCTTCATATAAAATAGTGCTACCAACCATCGCATCAGGCATGTCTGGGTAGTTCAAATCAAGTTGTTTCCAGAACAGGTCTTGAATCCAATTCTGTATGCTGTTAAAAACAATAAATCCAATAAATATAGTCCGAGCAACTTAGGAAGAAAATGGCCTATGCAATAACCAAGACAAATTTTTCAATACCCTAATAATAGTGATGCCAAATTAAAAACCTTTACTAAATTTCCCTAATGGACAATAATAAATAATTACCAACTATCAAAATCATCAACAGATTTGCAAAGCAGAGGCAATTTTCCCAAGGATAAAAAGCATAAGAACTCTAAGAGCATGTGGAGAATGGACAACAAACTGTAACCCAACATAATGCAATAAATACTTATGGCCTGACTCACAACTATGAAAATTCTAAGGAGACTTTGCATACAGGTTGGGGAATGATTTAATTAGCATGTTCAAGAGCATAGCAAATTCCAGTGGCAGACAATTGTCTGGGTTCACCGCTGGCATCTGGCATGCGTTGTTCGTATAAAAGAGAATAGAGATGGCAAGGCCACACCCAGTATTGATATGATAGTGGTGGTGGCAGTAGTGTAGGAGTGGTCTAGATACAAGAAAAGGAAAACAAATAGAGAACTAGCAGTAATGTTGTCATTGATCACTAAACTGACGAACCAGATCATACTTCATAGGTGAACTTTCTTAAAAGGTAACCAACCAAATTATAAGTTATAATGTTAACTATTGATAAAAAGGTAACATCCGTCCTCTACCTCCCTCTTCTAATGAACAAAGAAACATGACAGCAATACTTTCAAAACTTACAAACCTACTCCTTCCCTTTTCTGGAATCTCTACTAAAGAAACATGACAATACATATACAAAGAAGCCACGAACGAAATCTCAATCCTAATGGGAATACCATGGCTAATGATATATGATTAAAGTTTCATACATATTGAATAGAGCTATTCAACTTGCGCTAATTTTTGTAATGTTATAATTCAAGTTACAGACAAAAACCAGGTTGCCCCTTAGCATAGACAAACTTAAAAGAGTGAGAAAGCCAAAACTTCCCTAATACCTGTTCTCTTGAGTTCCTCTGAATGCAATTATGATAGCATTAAGATCATAAGCAACACCAACAAAAGCCTGCATAAATAGTTTATCCGTAACAAAAATTTAAGAGCTTGTGTACTTGAGTAGCTAGAAGCATAACATAAGGTTCAAAAATAGAGCTGGTGTAGAGTTAGAACATACCTGTAAACAGTTTTGGACATCAACAATCAGCTCTATCATTTCAAATCCCTGTAACAAGTCAGTCTTTACCAGTTACCCCATCTTCAAAAGTTACAGGTCATCTTCTAAGAGAGAAAATCTCAAAGCTCTACATATATGGTCATTTGACTAAAAGAAACATAAAAGGACATTCCATATACCGTTGTCATATCATTACACCTTTCACAGGTCCATGTAAATAGGGCAGTTAGATCTGACATGTACACCTGCAAAATGCACCAACTTGCGCAGGTGAGAAATTCTTAGGAAAGAGAAACTCATTCAACGAACTTGGATACCTGGTTAAAATCAATACTTACAGCAGAAGCATACTCCACAAGTATCGTGGCTAGAGTATGGTTATAGATATGACTGTAATCTTCATGTTTCATCCTAAGTTCTGTGATCATGAAAGCATAAAGGTCGAACAGCTAGTCAAAATTTCAAAAAATATAGCTAGAGAAATGAGATTGCCAACATCTTAACTGTAAAAATCATCAGAAATTGTAATAAACGAATTTTACAACTAACATTGAGAAATGCATCCACCAAAATAACAGCAGCATCTGTTTAACACAGCTTCATTTCTAATTTACGCTTTACTAGTTCAGCACAAAAAAGGGTTTTGAGATGGTTGTTTGAAATGAAAACCCAATTCTATACTATGCACACAATATCTGCACCAAGCCAGAAATATGCAGATTATGACCCAAATTTGCAAAAGACCGACCATAAATTTCCTCACAGCAGAGTTTGTCCAAATAAGTTTGCTCTCATATGTTTACAGACCAAGGAGTCAATGAATAGCATATAAATATCCCCTACATTTAAACAGAAATGGGCAGTATTACGCTCACATGATCATGATGCACAGCTCAAGATCCAGGAAGGTCATGGCAGAGCACATGAAGAGGTTTTTTCTTTTAAATTTTATTTGGGGCTCATTTTTTTTGAAGTTCGTATGCTGAGAAACATAGACTGTCAGATCAATCAAAGATTCAAATCATAATTTAGCTGTCTGATCGAGGAAAACCATTTTACAGTGAATCTGGAAATAGTTTTAGGAATTTGTTGAAAAACATCCTTATGATTGCTTTAGTGAGTCATAAAAGTCAAAAATGAATCACCAAATTATGAGCATTCATGGCCATATGTATGCAAGGATAACGACTCCTTTAAGAGATGGAGTTGTTAAGTGTATCAGACAATATCAGATTAAACAGAAGTACCCAATCTAAACATGGCATTACAGAAATGAAGAGAGAATGTTCTAGTAAACAAATTATCTTCGTTGTTTAACATCACTTCAAAGCAAAAAAACACATGGCAAAAAGAAAATATATCACTGGTCTCAAAATTGAATCTTGATAACGAAAACATTATGGAGATTACCTCTGCCTTCCGAAGCTGAAAGTAAGAAGATCAAAGCCACCACATTTAGCCATCTCCATCGTTCCATTACCTGTAAAAATTCAATAACTATAAGAAAATAGAACATAGCCATAAAAAAAGGGTAATCTTCCAAAAACTACGACTATACAATTTACTAAATTTCCAGAGAATCAGGAGAAATTGGCCAAATCAAGAACAAATTAGTCGAAAATTAGGGCAAATTTGATGGGGTCTTTCCAGGAACGTACCTTCCAGAAGACAATGCCCGCTCCGTTACCCCCTTAATGATTAAATCGAGAGAGATCGAAGAGGGGAGAGAGAAGGAAGAGACAGAGTTATCGAAACCGAGAGAACGCAGAAGATTGAAACAGGCGATTTCCCCCGGTTTTGGGTCGTTGTCGTTCTCTTCGTTGTAAGAAGCAGATGAGAAGAAGAGAGAGAAGGTGAAGCAAGAAACGACGTGTTTGCCGTAATGCCCGAAATGCCCTGGGTTGTAGGCTTCGGCCAACCATTCGGACAGGATTGGGATAAAAAAGCCGAAAAATTGAGCGGCCAGACGGCCATGACTTGGGCCCGGTGGGCGTGGAAGGGGGCCATGTATTGATCGCCGCGGGGCCTACTTCTTGTAAATCCAACCCAAGTATGTCCACATGATGGGAACCCTTTTAATGAGGACCGTTACCTTTCCTGGCTGTACTGCCATTGTGTGGTCCTAGACATTGTAAGTTTTGATTCAATAAAAACTCCTTTGATGGGCAGAGAAAGAAAAAATAAATAAATAAATAAATATAATTATAAATATAAATATTTTATATTTAATTAGAATTTTTAGAAAAGAAAGATGAGGCTATAGTGATTGGTTGCATCCAGAGGTGCACCATATGGGTGACTGCCACCAATTGCTTCGGAATATTCGTGCCATAATAGGCCGAGACGTTGTCTCCAGATATCTATAGAGAGACCAATGGAGCTACGGATTGAGTGGTCTCATATGTGGTTGACCATTCTAGAGGAGTTTTGTAGGTTGGTGAGAGAAAGCTGCCTAAAGCGCTCTGAGATTTGTTATCTTTTGATTTTTTTGAATGTATTCACACTATAAGTGTATAAGGCATCCAATGTAGAAAAAAAAAAAAAGAAAGATGAAAAAGGTATCTTTTTTATGAAAATAAGATACCCATATTTTATAAAATAAAAAATTAGTGTGAGATATGAAAAAGTTTGATTCCTACTAGCTTAAAAATTATAATTATTCTTTTTTAAAAGTATCCTTAAGCTTTTAAACAGAATATAATAATTTTTTTATTAAGAGCATAACGGGTATTTTACATAATTTTTTCAAGAAAGTAAATGTACAATCAAATATAAGGCACTCTGAAACTTGCTACTTTTTCATGGTCAACAAAATAGGTAAAAACTATTCTTGTATGTATTACGTAGTACTCAGATATCAATTTTTCAAGAAAAATATTCTAAAGAGAAAAAAAATTTCATGTGAACCAAATAAGTTTTAAGAGAAAGACGCCTTGGAGAATGGTATATACAACAAAATACTCATGCGAATCACACCAATCCTTTTATGCCATTGCTACATGACAAGAATAACTTTTTGCCAACATAGAAAGGGTCTCATATCAATGTTCTTAATGAGAACTGAATTTTCTTTTAGAGCCAAAGATCAGAGTGCTTAGGGTGCAACACGGATACAAGTATTGTTAAGGTCGAGTTGGGTTTATGTTGAATAATGGTAAAGGATAGCTACCCAACCAAATTGGAATTCAGCTCCATTGGAGGACTCCTATCATTTAATACCAATCTAAGTTGAATCCAGCCTATCATTTCTTATCTAGTATAAATTGCCCAAAGGAAGTTATGTTTGAGTATCAATCCATATTCGGGAGTTAGGTTGAAATTCAAAGCCAGGCCAAGTCAAATTTTAGTTGAGGTGTCTTGATTAAGATGAGATTTGATTGAGCCCCTATTGCTTTGTTGAAGTCACTCCCCTTCCCATGTCTAATAATGCCCTGATACCTGATCAACCATTAAATTAGCTTTGCTTTCGGTTTTTGAAGCATTGGATAAAGGGACCTTTTGTTCCTCCATAGCTTGTGTCATGAAGCTATGAATACTTCCAATCAAGTATGGGCCAGCATGAATCTTGCTTGTGTTATTTTTCTAATAAAATTGCGATGAAAAGAACATGTAAGAAAACGAACCTACTATCTTTTCTTTGTAAAGTAATTTCATATTCTTTTTTTAGTCTCCACCAATCAAAATATGATGCATCTTTCCATGAATGTAGTTTTGAGAAAGTATTAAGGTTCGTTGTGAGCGTAGCATCTGTTTTCCTGCGTCACTAAAGTGTCATTTTGCATTCATGGCTTAGTTCCTTAATAGTAGGCGGCAATTAGTGATTGATGCAATTCATGAGGACATCAAATCAACATTTGTCGACCAACAACACATGAATAGTGAAGAGTAGAGCAGTTCTGCTTGGCAGTTTTCTTCGCCTGTTGCTAAGTTATTGGCACTTTGCCCACTTCTCCCTTGAATTTTCCCCAAAACCAAGCCAGCTTAAGGCTTTACTTGGACCTATTATGTCCTTGGGAGCGGATAGCTTAACATGTAGACAAGGGCTAAGATATGACAATGATGAGCTATAGTAATGGGCTTATGACTATTGTTTGGACTGACCCAACCCAATCCACAGTCATGGATTCTGGTTTATTTGTTAATATATAAACATAACCTTCCCACTCTAGTAATCTTACAGGATCCATTCCTTTTCTTTCCTTTGTTACACCTTGCCGTACGTTTTTTTATCCCTCTTTCGTGGGCAGTTCTACTTTCTTTCTTCTTTCTTTTTGGGTTGAAGACGCACCCCGTATCTTCCGCAAGGAGGAGGAGCATAGACTTTACATCCTCTACGTCTTTATCGTTTCTACTCAACCTCGTAGGAGATTACCAGTTCTTGCCGTAGAGGGGACGGAACGAGTCGCCACGGACCGCGGTGGGCCCGAGGAAGACCTACGTCGTTCATTTATAGATGAAATGGTGGACGCTCTCATGTTTGGGAGGATAGCCGCACCTTTTTGAGTGTTTCTTGTTTGTAAGGAGGGATTAAGAGGATTTCTTTAGATGCAAGCAGAGCTGGCCTTGTGGACGTGGCCGGGTTTTCACGCAGTTGACCAGGCAACCGGTGAGGCTTGTGGCTTTAAACAATGACCTGGTTGAGAGTAGCTGGTGTTAATAGACCAGGGTAGAATTTAGCTTTCCAGACGTGACTCGTTGATGCTTGGATTGGGTGAACGTTGGGAATTTGGGGCTTGGACTCCCAGACTCATTTCATGTGGGCCGGGCTTGGACATGGTCCTGTAACCACCCTTGTGTATCGTTTTTGTTGGACTGGACCGGATATATCATACAAGTCTTGTATAAATTCATCGGTAAGAATCAATCTATAAAATATTCAAAAATGAATGGAGGTCTTGGAAGTAGAAGTCTCTAAAATAGTCTTCGTATGATTGGCTATATAAGTCGTAACACAATTTACGGCATTCGCCAATGCAAGGTAGCAAACATTTGCCAAAAATTCTGTCCAAAAATTTTAAAGCATATATCAAACCTTTTCATGCTACTCACAATTTTTCCATTGAAATCATAGTATCAAAGACTGTGGTGATGGAATGATTAATCTTAATGAATCATAAATCATACCTTGACTCGCTAAATCAATCTTGAATTGAACTCTAAGATGCGTGCAATCTGATCTGCAACCGCGATCAACCGAGATTTGCTCTGATCTGGACAAAGGTTAGCGAAAGTTCTTCTAAAGAGAGAGCTCTTAATGCGTGCATTAGAGAAGGGATCTAACAGGCTATTTATAACTCTCTCCAGGGACCAAACACTGCAGGTGGTTATACCCGTGAAGAGTCACCCTCCATCAAGGTAACCCTTCACTGCTGTAAAAATTCCTCAATGCCTTTGTGATTATCAGGATTTACAAGTAACACTTGTCAAGATGTGGGTTCTAATTAAACGGAATCAATGTTTAATTAAACAGAATCCAACATTCTTCCACTTGGACCATATTGATGCTATTTGTCAATGTGGGCCACAACTTAACGGGATCCCAACATTCTCCCACTTGGACCATATTGACAAGTAAAATATCCTTAGCACTTAAATTTTATAATCTTTATACGCGTTTTCTTCCTATTCTGATATCAATTTGGGCAAACTTTATGGTTGACTACTTTGAGAATAATAATATGAACCATGGCGAAAATAACACCTATTTGATTAGCGTATAACCTTCCATGATTACCATATTACTAAACCATCATAACCAAACCCTTATGAAGGAACTTCTCAGGAAATCCATTCTTTGGTCATAATTTCTACTACCATAGTATGCATAAACCACGTGAAATCATTAAAGTAGAAAATACAACAAATGTGATTTACAACCATCTGAAATGTGCACAATAATACATCAATTAATTTATATAGAAAGACCCATTTGACCGATATGCCCTTTATGCAATCCAGGGGCTACACTTTTGGTCAAAGGATCTGCCAACATAAGCACAGTATTGATGCATTGAACTGAAACTTTATAGTCATCACATTTTTTCTTTATAACAAGATATTTCACCTCCATGTGCTTATTTTCATTGAATATCTTATTATTCTTTATTGAGAAAACTGCTGCTAAATTATCACAAAATAACTTTATGGGCCTTGAAATAGTGTCCACGATCTGAGGCCCGTGATAAAGTTTCTTAACCAAATAACCTGTGTAACTGTATCATAGCATGCTAATAACTCAGCCTCCATTGTTGAAGAGTCATCTTTTGCTTCGAACTCTACTACGAGACTGCACTACCAGCTAGTAAAAAGATATAACCTGATGTTGACTTTCTACTATCTGGACATCCTGCAAAGTCTGAGTCTGAGTATCCAACTATCTCCAAAAGATCAGATTTATTGTATGTGAGCATATGATCTTGAGTCCCTTGAAAATATCTTAATACTTTCTTTGCAGCTCTCCAATGTTTCATTCCAGGATTAGCTTGAAATCTCCCCAGTAATCCCACAACATATGCTATATCAGGTCTGATACAGACTTGAGCATACATTAAAGTCCCAATTAGTGAAGCATATGGAAATGCTTTCATATGCTCCCTTTCAATTTCATATCTCGGAGATTGTGATTGGCTCAACTTTTTGCCTTTAGTAATAGGCACTGGGCTTGGTTTGGAATTTTCAATACCAAATCTCTCCAATATTTTCTTAATGTAGGCTTTTTGAGATAGACAAACTTTTTCCTTAGATCTATCTCTATGAACCTCAATGCCGATAACATATGAGGCTTCACCCATATCCTTCATACCAAAATTACTGGAGAGAAATTGCTTAGTCTCTTTAAGCAATGCCAAACACTACTAGCAAGCAAAATGTCATCTACATATAGGACTAGAAAAATAAATCGACTACTACTGATCTTAAGATAAATACATCTATCAACAACATTTTCTACTAAGCCAAATGTAGAAATAACGTTATTGAACTTAAGATACCACTGTCCGGATGATTGCTTGAGTCCATATATAGACTTATTTAGCTTGCAAACTTTTTGACTCTAACCTTCTGAAACAAAACCTTCAAGTTATTTCATGTAAACTTCTTTCTCTAAATTTCCATTAAGAAATGCAGGTCCCGCATTCATTTGGTGCAGCTCTAAGTCAAAATGAGCCACTAAAGCCATAATTATCCTTAAAGAGTCTTTTTTTGAAACTGGAGAGAAGGTCTCATGATAATCAATGCCCTCCTTTTGAGTAAATCCTTTGGCAAAAAGTCTGGCCTTATGTCGCTCTACCTTGCCCTTGGAGTCTCTTTTGGTTTTAAAAACCCATTTCCAGCGTACTGTAGTAGCCCCAGGAGGTAGTTCAACTAGATTCCAAATATTGTTTTTAGCCATAGAATCTATTTCATCTTTCATAGCATCTAGCCATTTGGAGGAATTTATTGAATTTATGGCTTGTGAGAAATTTATTGGATCATCTATATTTCCAATGTTATAATCACTTTCTTGAAGGTATACTATATAATATGGTGGAATTGGAGATTTTCTTATCCTTGATGATCTTCTTAAAGTTGCTTCTTGATCCATTGGTTCTATAGTTGGAGCAACATTTTCAGTGATAACTGGCACAGATTCAAGTGGAACATTGATAGTAGACTCATCCTCTTCCAAATTATTATCCATGATAGGTGGAGGAATCATTGGCTGCTTATTTGAATCTTGCACACCATACAGAGTTTGATTTTTCTCAAAATTAATTTTTTGACGTTTTATACACCCATTGATTTGGTCATTTTCAAGGAATCTAGCATTTCTTGTCTCCACAATCCTCAAAGTATGATTAGGACAATAAAATATGTATTCCTTGAACTTTTCTGGATAACCAATAAAATAACAAGTAATTGTTTTAAAGTCCAACTTTTTCTCTTATGGGTTGTACACCCTTGCCTCAGCTTGACACCCCCAAATGTATAGATGTCTTAAACTAGGTTTCCTACCTGTCCAAACTTCATAGGGTGTTTTTGGGATAGCTTTAGTAGGAACCTTGTTTAGAATATACGCAGCAGTTTTTAAGGCATCACCCCACAGAGAAATTGGAAGAGTTGAGTGACTAATCATATTTCTTACCATCTCCGTTAATGTTCGGTTTCTTCTTTCTGCAACTCTATTTTGATCAGGAGTACCAGGCATAGTGTATTATGCAACTATACCTTGCTCTTGAAGAAATCGAGCAAATGGACCTAAATGTTGTCTAGTTTCAGTATACCTACCATAGTATTCACCACCTCTATTTGATCTCACAACTTTAATCTTTTTATCAAGTTATAACTCTACCTCTGTTTTGAAAAGCTTAAAGGCATTTAATGCCTCAGCCTTATCATATAACAAGTAGAGATACCCATAGCGTGAGTAATCATTAATAAAGATGATAAAATACTTACGACCAGTAAAATATGGGGTCGAAAAGGGCCTACATATATCTGCATGTATGAGATCTAATAAATTTGTTATTCTTATGGCACCTTTCTTAAACTTGTTAGTCTGCTTTCCCTTGATGTAGTCTAAACAAATTTCAAAATCACCATAGTCAAAAGTTGGTAAAATTTCTTTATTTACTAATCTTTTGATTCTTTTTATGGAGATATGACCTAATCTTCGGTGCCATAACATAGAGGAATTTTCGTTTATCATGCTACATTTTAATCCATAATGTTTTTTATTTTGCAGGGATAAAAGGGATAGCTCAAAGGATATATCAAGGTCTAATTTGAATGAACCATCCTCTAACAAGCAATTACCAACGATAATATTATTCAAAAAAAGGTTTACAAATGACCGCCCAAATGAAACGGTATATCCAAAGGAAGTAAATTTAGAAACATATATCAAGTTTCTTGAAAATCCAGGTACATAGAAGGTATTTCTCGGTACAAAATATGGCCAGTCTTTAAGGTCAATTTGAACGTTCCAACAGCTTCCACATGTGAACGCATCTTATTTCCCATTATGATGCTTCGTTCACTTTCCGTTGGAATTCTTTTATTCAACAATCTCTGCAAAGTTTTACATATATGGATAGTAGCATCAGAGTCAATCCACCATGTGTTATGAGGTACATCAATAAAATTTGATTCATAACACAATAAGGAAAAAAATACCTTCTTTTTGAGCCATTTCTTGTACTTGGTGCAGTCCTTTTTCAAATGTCCCTATTTCATATAGAAGAAGCACTTTATTTATCTTTTGTCAGTCATTTTGGCTGACACTTTCATTTTCTTCTTCTTGACAGGAATATGATGACTGGTACTGCCGACCTCTTTATGTCTTGTTCCCTTATGAGAGGTGAGATAAACACTCTCTTGTCTCTCTTGTTTTATTCTCTGCTCCTCATCAACACACATGGCTAGAAGTTGATTCATAGTCCATTTTTCTATATGTGTGTTGTATGAGATCTTAAATGGTGCATACTCCATAAGCAGAAAATTAAGAACAAAGTGTACAAGAAAAGTCTCTAACATGTCTACTTCCAATGATTTTAATTGGGCAGCGATGTCATGTAATTCCATAATGTGCTCGCGTACGCCACCATTATCATTATATTTTAAGGAAGCAAACCTTGAGATTAAGGTGCTGGCAAGGGCTTTCTTCGAACTTACAAATTGCTCTTCTACTGCTGTTAAGAATTCTTTTGCAGTTTGGCAATCAGGAATTGAGCCCCTTATCTTTCTAGAGATATGATTTTGAATGAGTAAAAAATTTAAGCGGTTTGACCGCTCCCACCTCGCATACAAGGGGATAGGTGGCATGTCCTCACGAAGTGCCAGATCAATATTCATGCACCCTAAAGTAAATGTCAGTCTTTTTTTTATTCTGAGAAATTTGAATCATTAAGTATTGGGATGCATGATGTGGATTGTGAAAAACTATCGTAAACAAAGCTGCAAAACAATATGCTTACTATCAATATACATGCTATAATTATGCTAAAACCTTATCTAAATTACTAACTCATATTAGCAATTTAGTAAGTAAATCAAAATTAACTTTACATGATTTACCCCTTTACGATAAAACTAATGCATTAAGTATGATATTTAATGAACTTTATATATCTAGTTGAAAAACTTCAAAGAATAATAGCCAGATCAGCTTCAGATCGGTGGTGGAGCACTAGGCTCACTTAAGTATCAGCCTTTTTTAGGCACGTATGACTTTTTGACAAGCTTTTTTTAGACATCGTTATTCAATGGATAACTTTTTACTAGATATTGTTCAATATTAATAAAGAACTCAAAGCCTTTGGGTAACAAGATTTCATTATAAATATCATATTAATCATTATTTCATCCCATCATTAACTTGGTATAATGACTTTCCTTTAGGGCCGGTTCATTATATATATGATGCAAATATTCAATTTCATGAGATAGTGATAAAAGACTCTTTATTGATTAAATTAAATTAAAGCATTCTAAGATTTATGGGATGCTTTGGCTTGTCACCACAAATATGCAAAAATTTAATCATTTTTATGTCTTTTCCTACATAAGATGCTTTGGCTCAGCTCATGCATATATCACCCTTTTATCATAAAAATATGAAAATATAAACAATTATGTATCATCATAAGAAAGCATCTAAATTGATCATTTATGTAATAAATTCATTACAGGGACCAATATGCAATAACTAGTGTACCGTTTTGTAATGAATCCTAGGTACAGGGATAAAATAAATATATTTAGAGAACCTTTCTGTAATTTAACTTTTGGCTGGGTACCATATATGAATTTCTGAAGCCCCTTTTTCAGAATAACATATTGTTAGGGGTTTCACTGCAAAACGCACAGTTAATCCCTTCACTTTTTTTATTTAAATGGATTTGGGTTTCGGGTTCGAACCCAAAATCCGAAACCCAATCCATTTACTTCATCTTCCCCAAACGAAAGGAGGAGAAGGGGGCCAAAACCAGCGGCCCCTTCTCTCCTAAATGACGGCGGCGCAACCGCCACCACCGGCCGCCGGCCGCAGGCACGGCCACGAAGGCCGTGAGCACGGCTGCAGGCTGCGGGGGCGGCCGCAGGGCAAGGCCGGAGGTTGCGGGGAGGCCGCAGTGGTTGGCCGCAGGGCGCGGCCGCAGGCCTTGCTGCGGGCACCGTGGGAGGCGCGGCTGGCGCCGCTGGCAGCGGCCGGGGCCGCTTAGCGGTGGGCCGCAGGCCATGGCGGCCGAGTCCTCCTTTCCTTTTTTTTTTATTTCCTTACCTCCGCCCACGGTGGCCATGGCAGCCACGGCGAGTCGCAGCCGCTGCGGGCTCGCTGGGGCGGCGGGCCGCAGCGGCTGCCGGGGAGTCGGGCCACTGGATGGTGGCCCTGTTGGCCACCGGTTAGGACGGGGAGGGCCGCAACCGAGACCCGCCACAACGGTGGCCATGGCAGCGGCTCTCCCTTCCTCATTTTCTTAAACAAAGGTGGAAGAAGGGGAAAAGAGATGAAACTTTTTAGTCCCACATCGCCCAAATAAAGTTATTCACTGCCTTAAATAACATGGGCAAAAACCTTCAATCCCGACAAAAGAGTGTGATACCACATCAATTAGCAAAATTTTTTTTAATTTTTTTGTCCAACAGACCAAACGTTTATAATTTATTTTGGAATTCATCTGCTTAATGAAATCATAAATCAATTTTGGAATTCATCTGCTTAATGAAATCATAAATCATACCATAATTCGCTAAATTTATTTTGAATTGAACTTTGGCCAGAGATTAGCGAAAGATCTTCTGGAGAGAGAGCTCTTAATGTGTGCATTAGAGAAGGGGTCTAACAGGCTATCTATAGCTCTCTCTCAAGGGAAGAGTCATCCCCCATTAAGGTAACTTTTCACCGTTGTGAAAATACCTCAATGCCCTTGTAATTATCAAGATTTACAAGTAACACTTGTCAAGATGTGGTTCTAATTAAACGGGATCCAACACGTGGGCCCCTAATAACCCATGTTTTGAACACTACTGATTGAAGTTAATCATAAGGAAGCAGAGAGGTAGTGGCTCCCAAGAGAAATGAATCAGTTGAGGAAGTGCAGAACCTGCAGAAGAAGAGCCACAAATTTTTCTTGCTATCAAAGATTTTTTGGGGGCAATCACCTAGAGGGATTCCTAAGTTTGGATATAGGCTTTTATAACAATCAATCTAAAACTTCGAACCATAATTTGAAAGATGCACTCATTTGTAGCCAACTAGATGTGATAAACTATATAGCACATAAGTATAGCCTCGGCCCTCTATCCACTTCTTGAACAAATCCCCTTAATAGTCTGGAGAAAAGCATCAAGGGAGAGAGAAGGAATGATAGATGAATTTGGAAGGGGTCTACCCCCATACTTGCTAATGCAAATAGGGTGCAACAAACAGATACTATGACTAGCTAAACTATACCAACATCGTAGAAGCCAGTGGGTTCGCGGGTAAAAACTTCAACATTTCACTAAATTTTCTTATAAATTTTCTATTAGGGACATACCGAATTTTAGTCGGCTTTCTATATTTGTCTTAGAATAATTCTAGTATATTTTCTTATTGTTGAGTCCTATTTTGAATACGATACTTGTCAAATTTAATACTCGAATTAGAATTAGAAGATTATATCCTGTATATATGCATCTAATATATTATATGCAATAGCCTTTTGAGATATTAATAAAATTCTTTTCGAGATAATATCTTTCACTAAGTGAAGGGTTCTTTGATCTAATTTACTTCTATTCGCATGTTGATCTTAGAAGTGTCACTTTTTCAATCAAATCAACCCTTCTTCCTTTCTTGCTTCATTTGATGTGAATTGAAATCCCTAAAGCGGATTAGGGATAGACTCAGCAAATGACGCTTCCTTGTGGACGACACTTCCTTACTTAGAATCTCTCATGTAGAGCACATGCGAATTTGGCCAATACTCAACAATTAGACCTAGGAGTATTTTGGCCCTATGGTGATCTTGGATACCCATCCTTAAGGATAGATTCAATATCATGAAGCTAGGCAGTGATTTGAAAAATATGTGTGATTTGGGATTACTGTCATATAGGATTATTGTAATGCAATCAAACATAGTGATCTTGTAGCCTTTATTCACACCACTCTTGATCTTGAGGTTATCAACCCATAGCAAACGCTTTTTATGTGGTATGGTCAAAGACAAACTAATGGCATAAATATTTATTAATTTAAAATTTATCATACTTATAACAACTATTTTGGTAGTATAAATAATTAGATAAATTGAGAAAGTGTTTTTAGAAACAAAAAATAAGAATAAAGTATATTACAGACAATATAATATCCTTTATTATTATTATTTTTATTTCTAAAAGCACTTTCTTAATTTAGTTAAATAATACATATTAAAGTTCCATAGCATTTTAGAAATGTAGTTATTAAAAAAAAGTAGTCTTTTATTAAAAGATCTACTAATGAAAGTTCTACTGCCCAGAGCTTAATATATAAAAACTCTATTACCTACAATAATCTTAAATGGGGCCGAAGGTAATGTATTCATCATTAGACCTCAATGCTCGAATGCAATTTATTATTTAAATTTTTACATAAAACTTTTGCATTTTTATAAGTTTATCTTAATCGGCACCAAACATTCTGAAATAATGGCTAGTAGACATCAATAACACTTTCCCTTTGCTAAATCCATTGTATAACTATTTTGGAATCATCCTCCAACTGGATTCTAGTAACCTTTAGTTCCATAGTAGCATAAAGGATTCCGTAGAAAAGCTAAAATAAGTTCTATAGCTGCCACAAAAGATAAATTGGTTCACTTAACCCAGCATCCTGGAGCATTCCAAAGAGATCCCGTATAACAAAACCTATGCCTCCACAATTCAAATTCCTAACGTATGCACCATCAAAGTTGACCTTGAAAACTCCAACAGCAGGAGATTGCCAGCACACCAACTGGTTATCAGCAAAAGAAGGGCTCGAAGAGCAAAGGCTTCTCCACAGGTTGCAATTTGCAACTCAGTGTGACTCCAATTTAGTAAGAAGGAATTCAGAAGAGACACTCAGAACTTTTTCCAGCAAGCATTGGGGGATATCATTTTGTTTTCAGAAACTGCCTCATTTCTATTATTCCGCAACTGCAAGCAATGAAGAACAGGAAGCACTTTGTTTGAATATCAAAATCCTTGCTCATTAAAACTTGTATCAGATCCTCAAAGGAAAACAACAGATGAAGAAGAGGGGGATCATATCAGCAGATAACATCCAAACTTGTCTACTGTAAGGGCACAAAATAAGATGTTCAATATTCTCAACATCCTGTCCACAATAATCAAAATAGATAGTAGAGTCAGCAATAATCCTTCTTTCAAACAAGGAGATATTCCACCAGAATGATTGAAGAATCAATGGATGAGTTGTGGTTAGGGGTGAAATACCACTCGAACTCAGAGCTAGCTGGTTCTCCCTGAAACGCGTTGAGGCACAGCAGTTGACTGAATATCTAGAGGTAAAGCATTGTTTCTGTGCAGGCTGCGAGAGCAGTACCAAATCGAGACAAACTCTAAATACTAGATATGACCCTAAAATAACAGGGATCAAGATCGGCCAGTGAGATGATGGGGGATAAGCTTCATCATCAAGAGAAAAACAGCCTGGATCACCAGCTAAAGCCCCTAAATGACCGCTCAATGATAAAGGAGGTAGAGGTGCTAGAAGTCACCATATCCACCTGTGATTTGCTTTGCTATCAAGGTGAACACCTTCGGCTAATATATAAGCTTCCTTTAATTATCTTGACCTTTTCTACCCCATGCGAGTTTATCTCTCCTGTTACCTCTAGGAATATAGATGGTAGCTATACGGTCCCCCAACTTTGCTGGAAAGCTTTGTCTTAGTAACTGCCTATTCCAACTCCTATCCAATAAAAGTAAATATGCAACCACCATGCCCCTGTGATATGCAACCTCATAATTGGAGGTCCCAAGTCAAAATGTCCAATGGAGAAGCTTCCAACCAAAGGATCAAT